>NC_047042.1:1098963-1698963 GCF_011762595.2 Tursiops truncatus
CAGCTCTCACATTCTACAGGTATGTGAGTAACACATTCTTTGTTTTTTGTTTTTTTTTGCGGTACACGGGCCTTTCACTGTCGTGGCCTCTCCCGTCGTGGACCACAGGCTCCGGACGTGCAGGCTCAGCGGCCATGGCTCACGGGTCCAGCCACTCCGCGGCATGTGGTATCCTCCCGGACCGGGGCTCGAACCTGCGTCCCCTGCATCAGCAGGCGGACTCTCAACCACTGTGCCACCACGGAAGCCCAAGTAACATTCTTAATGAACAAATGCAATCTAGAGATTTCTGCTGAACCAGTGATATTTCTGTCAGTGCTGATATAAAAAGGATGATGAAGAGCTATCTTCACCTGCTGAGTTGCAGGTTAATTCCCAAAGATGACCTTTGGGAATCTGGATTGTGTTCCAAGGGCAAAGTACCATTTTAGCTTTGATTTTGAATAGATTTTTTAAAATAAAACTTTTTTTAAAATTAATTTTTGGCTGCATTGTGTCTTCGTTGCTGCGCACAGGCTTTCTCTAGTGGTGGCGAGCGGGCGCCACTCTTCATTGTGGTGCTCTGGCTTCTCATTGCGGTGGCTTCTCTTGCTGCGGAGCACGGGCTCTAGGCATGTGGGCTTCAGTAGTTGTAGCACATGGACTCAGTAGTTGTGGCTCATGGCCTCTAGAGCACAGGCTCAGCAGTCATGGCACACGTAGATCTGCGGCATGTGAGATCTTCCCGGATCAGGACTCAAATCTGTGTCCCCTGCCTGCATTGGCAGGCGAATTCCCAACCACTGCTCCACTAGGGAAGTCCCTAAATAGATTTTTTTTTGTAACCAGACATGGGTGGCTTAGCAAAGAGGCGGTTGTTTCTAAAGAATTCAATATGAGTAGAATTTGTGTCAGTTTTTGCATTTGTTTAGGAGTAAAATGGAACCCATGACAAGTAATTCATGGATTATGAACTCTGGACTATAATCGAGCTGCAGTGTCTAGGAAACAAACTCAGAAATATTGGAGGTGGAACAGGTAGAATTTACAGAAACTTGTCGGACAAAGGCTCAGTGCTATTTATTTATTTAGAGAGGCTTGGCCTTGTTAGAACCAACATTTTACTTTCCATGGGTTTGCCAGATTAAAAAACAAGCAAACAAACAAACAAAAAACCCATCACTCTCAACCCTGTGTCAACACTGGGAGGGTCAAGAGATGGCTTTGCAGAGACAGCCTTATACCCCTGGGCAAGAGAACTTTAAATGCTAAGTTTTTTTAGACACCTGAGTTTTGAAGCTGACCTGAGCCTCACCCTGACTCGTAGCAATTGGATATTGTAGGTTGTTTACAATAAGTTGGGACAAACGGAGACATTGGAACCAAAAACTGGGCTCAAAATGAAGCTGAGCAGTTGCCAGGGAAACTGATTATGAAAAGCGGGAATGTTGAGTTTTAATCTTGTCTTATACAAGCTGTGTCCTAGGAAACAGCGGGTGATATTTCGATCAGAGAGCTGAGAGGGGCATCAGAGCAGGCACCAGGCTGTAGTTAATTATGTTAGTTAGCTATGTTTTCTCCATTAATGCCCTCCTAGAGAAGTTTTGCTGGGGGCTGACTTAGGAGCATACTAGGATTTCCTAAAATTAAAAATATATTATGGAAATTTTGGTAAGACTACAGTAAAAGCTGCTTCCCTGGGGTCATCTTGGTCTCAGCTTCTGACTCCTTCACAGCACTGATCTCATTCTTTATCTCCATGGCCCACCCACTTGGCCACCTTTTTTTTAAAATTTTAATTTTATTGGAATATAGCTGAGTTACAATGTTGTGTTGGTTTCAGGTGTACAGCAAAGTGATCCAGTTATACACATACATATATCCACTCTTTTTCAGATTTTTTTCTCATATAGGTCATTCCAGGATATCGAGTAGAGTTCCCTGTGCTATAGAGTAGGTCCTTGTTGGTTATCTATCTTAGATATAGTAGGGTGTGTATGTTCATCTCAAGCTCCTGATTTATCCTTGCCCCCCCATATTTCTCCTTTGGTAAGCATAAATTGTTTTCTATGTCTGTAAGTCTGTTTCTGTTTTGTAAATAAGTTCATTTGTATAATTTTTTAAAAACTAGATTCCTCATATGGGTGATATTGAGGCAGAAGATAGATGGGCTCCAGCGTAGGCATTTACAACTGGCCTCCTGTTCACACCTCCTGCGGTGAGAAGAAGATGGGCTCCAGGCCAAACATTCATTACCAGCCCCCTGTTTATATTTCCTGAGGCAAAAGACAAATGGGCTCCAGGACTCCATATTTATGATCAGACTCCTGTCTATATTTCAAGATCTGCACTTCAATATAAGAAACAACAGGAATAGGGTAGATAACTGGATATTGGACAATTACGGCAGGGGCAGAGAGAGGTTAAACCCTGTGAAAAGATCAAGAGGTCATACATTTCCCATCCTTGGGGCAAAGGAAACATTGCACATATGCAGAAATGCTCTTTGGGGGTCAAAAAGGAAGGACACCACCCCATAATAGGTGATGCTAAGGTCGTCCCATAGGCCTCTGGGCTATAATCCATTTTGGAAAAGAGTTGCTCATGCATGCTGGGGAGGGTCAGGTGTGGAAAAAGAAACCAGGTAATTGTCCAGAGGTAAACAGAGACCCGGAAGAACTGCCCTATATGAATGACTCAACCGTCTCTTTACTGGGCTCCTTCTCATTAGGGAGGGCGCTCACACCCTTTCTCTCCAGCTGTGCATCTCTGCCTTGCTTCCATCTTAACTAAATAAACTGTTTCTCTGTGTGCTCTCCCACTTGTTGTTGTGCTATGTCTCTAATAATAAGCTTTGTACCTGTTTTTACAGTTTTGCCTCTGTGAGAAATGCGTTTTTCACTGGGGGCAAGAGCCAGGGAGTGTGGTGGCTGGGATTCTTGGTTTTCCTCCAGGCTACCCAGGTTCAATTCCGGGGCAGGGAATTAAGATCTCGCTTCATGCCACCACTCACTGCTTCCTCTCCAAGATCAATATCGTAGGATATTTGTCTTTCTCTGTCTGACTTCACTTAGTATGACAATCTCTAGGTCCATCCATGTTGCTGCAAATGACATTATTTCACTCTTTTCATGGTGGAGTAATATTCCATTTTATGTATGTACCACATTTTCTTTATCCACTCCTCTGTCGATGAACATTTAGGTTGCTTCAGTTTCCAGTGAATTTAAGGTTCTTCCTTTGTCACGAAAGAATTCGGAGATGAAGCAAGGAGGTTAAGAAAGTCAAGTGAGAGTTTATCTAAGCAGGGATACTCTCTCAGAGGGAGAACAGGCAGACAGGTGAGGAGCTGCTGCCCTGGGTTTCTCTGGCAAGCCGGTTATGAGGGACGTACAAATGAATGGACAGAATATTCACTGGGGAAGGAGGAGTTTGGGGGTCGTATTCCCTGATTTTCATCTCAGCTCCATCTTCCCGAGGGGAGGAGGGATTTTTGTCCTTATTTAGCTTAGATCAGAAGTGTCATGGCATCAGTGCACGATGAGCACTTCTTATTGGTCAGGTTAATTTTATTGTAATGAGAACATAATGAGCGACAGGTTACATTCAGATGTAGGAGATTCCCACCTTTCCCCACCTTTCTTTGTCTGCTTCCAGGACTCTTATCACCCAAAACGTGTGGTTTCCTGTCAGTCTGGAGGTTCCTGCTTCTCTTGGTCTGCCCATGGACCCACACTGTTTGCAAGATGCGTGATTGCCTGCCACCTGGCTCCTGCCCCCTTGTTTCTTCTCATACCTAGCTACCTGCCTGCTGTAACACTTCCATGTCCTGGCTATTGTAAATAGTGCTACTATGAATATTGGGATGCACGTATCTTTTTAAATTATGGTTTTCTCCAGATATATGCCCAGGCGTGGGATTGCTGGATCATATGGTAGCCCTATTTTTCGTTTTTTAAGGAACCGCCATGCTGTTCTCCATAGTGGCTGCACCAACTTACATCCCCACCTAGAGTGTAGGAGGGTTCCCTCTTCCCCACACTCTCTCCAACATTTATTGTCTGCAGAGTTTTTGATGATGGCCATTCTGACTGGTATGAGGTGATACCTCATTATAGTTTTGATTTGCATTTCTCTGATAATTAGTGATGTTGAGCATCTTTTCCTGTGCTTTTTGTCGGGGCCACCTTTAATAAGTTAAGTTTGATTGATTAGTTTTCCACTGATGGTATTCAGAAAACTGAATTTGCATGTCTATAGGAGAAATCCTTGCTCATTCCTGACCTAAGGAGAAAGGCCGATGCATCCCACAGATGTGTGGGGTCTTGGGGAGCTCATAATGCAGTTGCCCAGTGACCAGCCACGTTTGAGCTTTATGTTTGATCAAGCTGTCCCTGGAAGAGGTAGCGGAACGGATGGCTTCCTAATGATGATCCAGTTACCAGGTGCAGACTGGCTCTGAAAAATGTCTGACCTGGAGGAGTGGGCCAGGGTGAGGGCTTCTCGTGGGGAACGAGACACCAAAGGAAAGAGGAAAGGAAGGGGCAAAGCCATACTTGTTCAGTATTGTTGTCTTAATGCTGACAAGGAAGTTGCAGTATTTTAAAATTATGCATCAGTAAAAACAATTGCGTGTGTTAGAAGGAAATAATGCGTTTACACGTTCTTGACTCTTTGGCTTAGTTCTGATGCTGAGACCTCTTGTTCTAAGCCAGAAAGGATTATTGTAGAGAATGATATGTCTTCAGAAGATGGACAGTAAAATGATGACTGACACTCTGCTTGTTCTTCACAGTGAAGAGCATAAAACTCACTTTTCAGGAAACATTTCATGTCTTACCTTTTATGTGTTATTTCAATCCTGATTAATATAACTTAATTTAATCTGCTTCATTCATATCACAGGGATCCAGCCACTATTTTCTGTTTGAGCGAGGAAAACAGGTTCCTCACGCTCCTCACATGTATTGTCCCTCTTCCTTTTATTCTGAGTCAAAGGGCATTTCATGGGCTACCTCCATAGTTGGCAGTTATACAAAGATCAAATCTCTAGCTGTGATCAGAAGGGGAAGGTAGAGCAGTTAGAGATGCTGACAGTTCTGCCCGGAAGTTTGCCCCCGAAACTACTTTCATTCTTTTTGTTGACTTCACAGCACAGAGCTGGGGCAGATGCAGTGGAACCGATGTGCAGACGGAGGCCGAGGAAGAGGGTGGACTCAGCACAGGGTCGTCCGGCTCATTGATTCTGCGTGAGGCCCTGACGCCGGACTCGGACCATCCCGGCTGGGCTGGTAAGGTTCAGACAGGCGGCACAGGAAGCCTTGGGTGGATGGCTGTGCTGGGTAGACTTTGCTGAGAGGCCCAGGGCAGGCAGAATTGCAGAAATGACAGTGGCTCATGCCATTCACCTGCCAGCTCAGGTGCCTCCTCTTCCAGGAAGCCTCCCCTGACTTTCCAGGCTGGTGGGGGCTCTGTTTACGCCCACCTCACTCCACCATGACTCTGCTCTCTTCACTTTTGCCCCAGGATGCTGATCCCCATGGACTACATTGCCCTCTTCTGTATTTCTACCCAGTTTCAGTGGGAGAATGACAGGCAGGAGAATTTCTTCCCTTCTAACCAGGATGCATGGCCTGGGAACCATGTGGTGACAGCAGCATTGGCCTCATCCAGTGTTACCCCTACTCACCCACGAGTTCAGCTCTTATTTTCTGTTCCCGTATCCTTGACCTCCTGGGCTTGGGAAGTCATAGTTCTTAGAAAATAATCCTTCTACCAGGGATCACAGTCAGTTCCATTATCAGGAAGCCTGAGACTGCCCTGACCTTTCCGTGGGGACTCTCATTCCACTCAATGCACAGGGATTACTATTCTAGGATCATCAGTTCCAAATGTCAAGGGAGAAGTTGAGTAGTTGCTCAAAAAAGACTGAGTCTGGAACTCAAGGGATTCACTGTCATGCTTTGTGGTCCTTCCAAACCATCAATAATGTTCAACAGGAAATTTAGGCAAAGCAATAAAGTCATTCCCTCTGAAGGGAGGGATTCTGGGTAAAGGGAGGCTTAGAAGTCTTTCCAGGGAAAAACAGCCATGGTGCTAGCATAACAAAAGGGAGACGGACTGTGATCCTCTGCAAATTCAGAGGAGGAGCTGCCATGTCTTATGTTTCTCTTCTCCCTCTTTCCATCCTGAGAAATGCACATGGGGATTCGTGTCTGCTGTGCTGGATGTGAGGATTTCTCCCCTTGAGGGGCGGTGGGAATAGAGGCTGAGTGGGCGGAGAGGCAGCTGTGGGGTGATGCTGCCCCTGCTCAGCCTGCCTCCTGACCTGGGGGCTCCCCACACGCTCCTTGCCCCTGCCATCTGGGGGTTCAGCCAGGGAAAGGCACTGACTCCCCTCAGCCCCATGGATGCTTCTGGCAGTGGCTGCTCTCCTCCCTCCAGGCAGCTCCTTCTGCAGCTCAGTTACCAGGATCCAGGAAACCCTTTCCTGTACGCCTTCTGTTCCAATCGTAGGGGGTGTAACAGCTTCGTGATGCTGCCGGTCTTTCCAGCGTCACGTTCATGGCATTCATCCTGTTGTTGACCACATAGGGCTGAGGCTCTCCTGGTCGCATTGGTGTCTGACACTCCAGGGTCTGAATAAACCACAGGCCGTCCACTCTGTTGTGAATGGGCATTTAGCTTGTTTCCAGCTCTTGGCTATTAGATTTGGAATAAAGCCACTGTGAGCATCCTGCCCACGCTCCTGGGTGCACACACAGCTTTGCTGGACACACAGCTAGGAAAGGGGTCACCGTAGGTTATAGGACATGCATATTGTCAAATTCAGGTGATGCTGCTGTTAAACAGCTTTACAGAGTGTTGTAGTGATGACAGACTTTCCAGCCACGTGTCACAATGCGTGCTGTTCCACCTCCTCCTCATATGAGGTCACTGTGGCTTCAGTCTGCACTCATCGAATTGCTAAAGAGGTACAGCACATTGTCTATTATTTGGGTGTCACCTTCTGGGGACTTCCTGAATAGAACATTCTCTCCCAGTTTTTTCTTGTGTTTCCATCTTTTTCTTGTGGATTTCTAGGATTTCTTCACACAGTCTCATTTACTACAAATCCCCTTTGGCTTATATATGTTGTAAAAGTCAAAGATTGCTGTACCCTGGATCAGATATGGCAATCTCGCTGAGCTCACGTCTGTTCATTATCAGTAGTGTCTTTTGACTCTTTCTACTTAAGCCATCATATTATCTGTGAATCACACACTTCTGTTTCACCTGCTACAACCCTGATACCATTTTATTTTCTTGCCTTTTTCTCTGGCTGAGATACCCTGGGCATCGCCGGATAGAGCTACGTATGCTGGTATCCCTTCTTATCGTCCACATTAAAGAAAAATTTTAGTGTTTTATCATAAAGTATGATGTTAATAGTTTTTTCTTTTAAGTTACTGAGAAAAGTGTGTTAAAATGTTCCAATATTATCGTGGATTTGTCTATTTCTAGATTAGTTCTGTCAATTTGGCCTTTTATATTTTTTAGGCTATGTTTGAAGTAGCTACAAATTTACCATTATTTTAAATTTCTCAAAATTTCATGGATAGAGGAGATATCATTCTTTAAATCTAGTAATATTTTTCTCTTAAATTCTACTTTATCTGGAAGTCATACCAGCTCCCCATCAACCCATGTTTAGGTGATACATACATTGTTTCTACACTGTTTCTTTCACTGTTTTCATATTCTTATGTTTTACATGTATCTCTTAAATCAGTATAGTTTGATGTTTTAAAATCCAATTTTAAAATCATTGTCTTTTAATTAGAGTACTCAGTGTATTTATTAATTAGAATCACTGACATTGGGGGGTTTAAATATTTAACTTTCTGTTTGCCCTGCCTTTTCTATCTCCCTTTTACTTTTGGACTGATTGCTTTATTTTTGTATTTTTCTCTGCATTAGGTTGGTTATTCTATACTCTTGTTATTATTCTTTAAGAGTTACTCTGAGAGAAAGGAGAAGATGGTGGAAGAGTAAGACGCTGAGATCTCCTTCCTCCCCACAGATACATCAGAAATACATCTACACGTGGAACAAATCCTACAGAACACCTACTGAATGTTGGCAGAAGACCTCAGACTTCCCAAAAGGCAAGAAACTCCCCACGCACCTGGGTAGGGCAAAAGAAAAAAGAAAAAACAGAGACAAAAGTATAGGGACGGGACCTGCACCAGTGGGAGGGAGCTGTGAAGGAGGAAAGGTTTCCACACACTAGGAAGCCCCTTCGCAGGTGGAGACTGCAGGTGGCGGAGGGGGAAAGCTTCGGAGCCCTGGAGGAGAGCGCAGTCACAGGGGTGCAGAGGGCACAGCGAAGAGATTCCCGCACAGAGGATCGGTGCTGACTGGCACTCACCAGCCCGAGAGGCTTGTCTGCTCACCCGCCAGGGAGGGCAGGTCTGGGAGCTGAGGTTCAGACTTCGGTCGGAGCGCAGGGAGAGGACTGGGGTTGGCGTTGTGAACACAGCCTGCAGGGGGTTAGTGCACCTTGGCTAGCCGGGAGGGAGTCCGGGGAAAAGTCTGGACCTGCCAAAGAGGCAAGAGACTTTTTCTTCCCTCTTTGTTTCCTGGTGCGCGAAGAGAGGGGATTCAGAGCGCCGCTTAAAAGAGCTCCAGAGACGGGCGGGAGCAGCGGCTAAACGCGTGGACCCCAGAGACGGGCATGAGATGCGAAGGCTGCTGCTGCGGCCACCAAGAAGACTGTGTGCGAGCACAAGTCAGGATCCACACCTCCCTTGTGGGGAGCCTGTGCAGCCCGCCACTGCCAGGGTCCCGGGATCCAGGGACAACTTCCCCGTGAGAACGCACAGCGTGCCTCAGGGTGGTGCAACGTCATGCCGGCCTCTGCCGCTGCAGGCTTGCCCCGCACTCCGTACCCCTCCCTTCCCCCGGCCTGAGTGAGCCAGAGCCCCCGAGTCAGCTGCTCCTTTAACCCCATCCTGTCTGAGCAAAGAACAGATGCCCTCCGCCGACCTACACACAGAGGCGGGACCAAATCCAAAGCTGAGCCCTGGGAGCTGTGAGAACAAACAAGAGAAAGAGAAATCTCTCCAGCAGCCTCGGGAGCAGTGGATTAAATCTCCACAATCAACTTGATGTACCTGCATCTGTGAAATACATGAATAGACAACGAATCATCCCAATTTGAGGAGGTGGACTATGGGAGCAACGATATATTATTTTTTCCCCTTTTCCTCCTTTTGTAAGTGTGTATGTGTATGCTTCTGTGTGAGATTTTGTCTGTATAGCTTTGTTTTCACCATTTGCCCTAGCGTTCTGTCCATCCGTTTTTTTTTTCTTTAAAACAAATTTTTCTTAATAATTATTTTTTATTTTAATAACTTTATTTTATCTTACTTTTTAAAATTTTATTTTACTTTCTTTCTTTCTATCTTCCTTCCTTCCTTCCTTTCTTTCTTTCTTTCTTTCTTTCTTTGTTTCTTTCTTTTTCTTTAATTTTTTCTCCCTTTTACTCTGAGCCGAGTGGATGAAAAGCTCTTGGTGCTCCAGCCAGGAGTCAGTGCTGTGGCTCTGAGGTAGGAGAGCCAACTTCAGGACACTGGTCCACAAGTGACCTCCCAGCTCCATGTAATATTAAATGGCAAAAATCTCCCAGAGATCTCCATCCAAACACCAACACCCAGCTTCACTCAACAACCAGCAAGCTACAGTGCTGGACACCCTATGTCAAACAACTAGCAAGACAGGAACACAGCCCCACCCATTAAGAGAGAGGCTGCCTAAAATCATAAAAAGGACACAGACACCCCAAAACACACCACCAGACGTTGACCTGCCCACCACAAAGACAAGATCCAGCCTCATTCACCAGAAGACAGGTACTAGTCCCCTCCACCAGGAAGCCTACACAACCCACTGAACCAACCTTAGCCACTGGGGACAGACACCAAAAACAAAGAGAACTACGAACCTGCAGCCTGTGAAAAGGATACCCCAAACACAGTAAGATAATCAAAATGAAAAGACAGAAAAACACAGAAGATGAAGGAACAAGGTAAAAACCCACCAGACCTAACAAATGAAGAGGAAATAGGCAGTCTACCAGAAAAAGAATTCAGAATAATGATAATAAAGATGATCCAGAATCTTAGAAATAGAATAGAGAAAATGCAAGAACCATTTAACAAGAACCTAGAAGAACTAAAGAGGAAACAAGCAATGATGAACAACACAATAAATTAAATTAAAAATACTCTAGAAGGGATCAATAGCAGAATAACTGAGGCAGAAGAATGGATAAGTGACTTGGAAGATAAAATAGTGGATAACTACTGCAGAGCAGAATAAGGAAAAAAGAATGAAAATAACTGAGGACAGTTTCAGAGACCTCTGGGACAACATTAAACACACCAACATTCGAATTATAGGGGTCCCAGAAGAAGAAGAGAAAAGGAAAGGGACAGAGAAAATATTTGAAGAGATTACAGTTGAAAACTTCCCTAATATGGGAAAGGAAATATTTAATCAAGTCCAGGAAGCATAGAGAGTCCCATACAGGATAAATCCAAGGAGAAACATGGCAAGACACATATTAATGAAACTATCAAAAATTAAATACAAAGAAAACATATTAAAAGCAGCAAGGGTAAAATAACACACAAGGGAATGCCCATAAGGTTAACAGCTGATCTTTCAGCAGAAACTGCAGGCCAGAAAGGACTGGCAGGACATATTTAAAGTGATGAAGGAGAAAAACCTGCAACCAAGATTACTCTACCCAGCAAGGATTTCATTCAGATTTGATGGAGAAATTAAAATCTTTACAGACACGTAAAAGCTGAGAGAGTTCAGCACCACCAAACCAACTTTACAACATTTGCTAAAGGAACTTCTCTAGGCAAGAAACACAAGAGAAGGAAAAGACCTAAAATAACAAACCCAAAAAAATTAAGAAAATGATAATAGGAACATAAATATTGATAATTACCTTAAATGTAAATGGATTAAATGCTCCCACCAAAAGACACAAACTGGCTGAATGGATACAAAAACAAGACCCATATATATTCTGTCTACAAGAGACCCACTTCAGACCTAGGGACACATACAGACTGAAAGTGAGGGGATGAAAAAAGATATTCCATGCAAATGGAAATCAGAAGAAAGTTGGAGTAGCAATTCTCATATCAGACAAAATAGACTTTAAAATAAAGACTATTCCAAGAGACATAGTAGGACACTACGTAATGATCAAGGGATCAATCCAAGAAGAAGATATAACAATTGTAAATATTTATGCACCCAACATAGGAGCACCTTAATACATAAGGCAAATACTAACAGCCATAAATGGGGAAATCAACAGTAACACAATCATAATAGGGAACTTTAACACCCCACTTTCACTAATGGAAAGACCATCCAAAATGAACATAAATAAGGAAACACAAGCTTCAAATGATACAGTAAAGAAGATGGACTTAATTGATATTTGTAGCACATTCCATCCAAAAACAACAAAATACACATTTTTCTCAAGTGCTCATAGAATATTCTCGAGGATATATCATATCATGGGTCACAAATCTAGCCTTGGTAAATTTAAGAAAATTGAAATCGTATCAAGTATCTTTTCCAACCAAAATGCTATGAGACTAGATATCAATTATAGGAAAAGATCTGTAAAAAATACAAACACATGGAGGCTAAACAATACACTACTTAATAATGAAGTGATCACTGAAGAAATGAAAGAGGAAATCAAAAAATACCTAGAAACAAATGACAATGGAAACAAGATGACCCAAAACCTATGGGATGCAGCAAGAGCAGTTCAAAGAGGGAAGTTTATAGCAATGCAATCCTACCTTAAGAAACAGGAAACATCTCAAATAAACAACCTAACATTGCACCTAAAGTAATTAGAGAAAGAATAATAAAAAATCCCCAAAGTTAGCAGAAGGAAAGAAATCATAAAGATCAGATCAGAAATAAATGTAAAAGAAATGAAGGAAATGATAGCAAAGATCAATACAACTAAAAGCTGGTTCTTTGAGAAGATAAACAAAATTGGTAAACCATTAGCCAGACTCATCAAGAAAAAAGGGAGATGACTCAACTCAATAGAATTAGAAATGAAAAAGGAGAAGTAACAACACACTGCAGAAATACAAAGGATCATGAGAGATTACTACAAGCAACTCTATGCCAATAAATTGGACAACCTGAAAGAAATGGACAAACTCTTAGAAAGGTACAACCTGCCAAGACTGAATCAGGAAGAAATAGAAAATATGAACAGACCAATCACAAGCACTGAATTTGAAACTGTGATTAAAAATCTTCCAACAAACAAAAGCCCAGGACCAGATGGCTTCTCAGGGGAATTCTATCAAACATTTAGAGAAGAGCTAACACCTAATCTTCTCAAACTCTTCCCAAATATAGCAGAGGGAGGAACACTCCCAAACTCATTCTACGAGGCCACCATCACTCTGATACCAAAACCAGACAAGGATGTCACAAAGAAAGAAAACTACAGGCCAATATGACTGATAAACATAGATGCAAAAATCCTCAGCAAAATACTAGCAAACAGAATCCAACAGCACATTAAAAAGATAATACACCATGATCAAGTGGGGTTTATTCCACTTGATCCTTGCATTCCACTTGAATGCAAGGATTCTTCAATATATGCAAATCAATCAATGTGATACACCATATTAACAAACTGAAGGAGAAAAACCATATGGTTATCTCAATAGGTGCAGAGAAAGCTTTTGACAAAATTCAACACCCGTTTATGATAAAAACCCTCCAGAAAGTAGGCATAGAGGGAACTTTCCTCAACATAATAAAGGCCATATATGACAAACCCACAGCCAACATCATCCTCAATGGTGAAAAACCGGAAGCATTTCCACTAAGATCAGGAAAAGACAAGGTTGCCCACTCTCACCACTCTTATTCAACATAGTTTTGGAAGTTTTATCCACAACAATCAGAGAAGAAAAGGAAATAAAAGGAATCCGAATCAGAAAAGAAGAAGTCAAGCTGTCACTGTTTGCAGATGACATGATAATGTACATAGAGAATCCTAAAGATGCTACCAGATAACTACTAGAGCTAATCAGTGAATTTGGTAAAGTAGCAGGATACAAAATTAATGCACAGAAAAGACTTGCATTCCTATACACTAATGATGAAAAATCTGAGAGTGAAATCAAGAAAACACTCCCATTTACCATTGTGACAAAAAGAATAAAATATCTAGGAATAAACCTACCTAAGGAGACAAAAGACCTGTATGCAGAAAATTGTAAGACACTGATGAAAGAAATTAAAGATGATACAAATAGTTGGAGAGATATACCAGGTTCTTGGATTGGAAGAATCAACATTTTGAAAATGAATCTACTACCCAAAGCAATCTACAGATTCAATGCAATCCCTACCCAACTACCACTGGCATTTTTCAGAGAACTAAAACAAAAAATTTCACACTTTGTATGGAAACACAAAAGACCCCAAATAGCCAAAGCAATCTTGAGAATGAAAAACGGAGCTGGAGGAATCAGGCTCCCTGACTTCAGACTATACTACAAACCTACAGTAATCAAGACAGTATAGTACTGGTACAAAAACAGAAATATAGATCAATGAATCAGGATAGAAATCCCAGAGATAAACCCATGCACATATAGTCACCTTATCTTTGATAAAGGAGGCAGGGATGTACAGTGGAGAAAGGACAGCCTCTTCAGTAAGTGGTGCTGGGAAAACTGGACAGGTACATGTAAAAGTATGAGATTAGATCACTTTCTAACACTATACACAAAAATAAGCTAAAAATTGATTAAAGACCTAAATGTAAGGCAGGAAGCTATCAAACTCTTAGAGGAAAACATAGACAGTACACTGTATGACATAAGTCACAGCAAGATCCTTTTTGACCCACCTCCAAGAGAAATAGAAATAAAAACAAAAATAAACAAATGGGACCTAATGAAACTTCAAAGCTTTTGTACAGCAAAGGAAATCATAATCAAGACCAAAAGACAACCCTTAGAATGGGAGAAAATATTTGCAAATGAAGCAACTGACAAAGGATTAATCTCCAAAATTTATAAGCATCTCCTGCAGCTCAATAACAAAGAAACAAACAACCCCATCCAAAAATGGGCAGAAGACCTAAATAGACATTTCTCCAAAGAAGATATACAGATTGCCAACAAACACATGAAAGAATGCTCAACATCACTAATCATTACAGAAATGCAAATCAAAACTACAATGAGATATCATCTCACACCGGTCAGAATGGCCATCACCAAAAAATCTAGAAACAATAAATGCTAGAGAGGGTGTGGAGAAAAGGGAACACTCTTGCACTGCTGGTGGGAATATGAATTGGTACAGCCACTATGGAGAACAGTATGGAGGTTCCTTAAAAAACTACAAATAGAACTACCATATGACCCAGCAATCCCACTACTGGGCATTTACCCTGAGAAAACCATCATTCAAAGAGTCATGTACCAAAATGTTCATTGCGTCTCTATTTATAATAGCCAGGAGATGGAAACAACCTAAGTGTCCATAATAGGATGAATGGATAAAGAAGATGTTGCACATATATACAATGGAATATTACTCAGCCATTAAAGGAAATGAAATTGAGCTATTTGTAGTGAGGTGGATGGACCTAGAGTCTGTCATACAGAGTGAAGTAAGTCAGGAAGAGAGAAGCAAATACCATATGCTTAGACATATATATGGAATCTAAGAAAAAAATTTTTAAAAAGGTCATGAAGAACCTAGGGGTAAGATGGGAATAAAGACACAGACCTACTAGAGCATGGACTTGAGAATATGGGGAGGGGGAAGGGTAAGCTATGACAAAATGAGAGAGTGGCATGGACATATATACACTACCAAATGTAAAATAGATAGCTAGTGGGAAGCAGCCGCATAGCACAGGGAAATCAGCTCAGTGCTTTGTGACCACCTAGAGGGGTGGAATAATGAAGGTGGGAGGGAGGGACATGCAAGAGTGAAGAGATATGGGAACATATGTATATGTATAACTGATTCACTTTGTTATAAAGCAGAAGCTAACACACTATTGTAAAGCAATTATACTCTAATAAAGATGTTAATAAAAAGAAATTAGAAACTAAAAAGTAAAACTAACAAAAAACATTTGTTGTTATAAATAACAATGCAATTTGGTATGCTATTATACCCTGAAAAAAAAAAAAAGAGTTCCTCTGAGATAGACTAGGTACCATCTGCTCCTCAGCATCTATGTTATTTGATATTTTAATACTTTTCCTGGTCTAAGTAATTTTTATTCTTTCCTTATTTATTGTTTATGTTAGTTATACATATTTTATATTGTTTGTCATATATTACATGATAATACATAGAATGAGTAATTATTATTCTTGTTTTACAGATGAATGTCCATTTATACTTATCCACCGATTGCATATTTTGCTGCCCTCTATCCTGCATCTGAACTTCTATCGTTATTATTTTCCTTTAGAATATTCTACCCTTTAATTTGTTTCCCGTAGATCTGCTGGTGACAAATGCCCTCAGTGTGTGGCTGTTTGAAATTTTAAAATTTCATCTTCATTTTTAAAAGTTATTTTCACCAGGTATAAAATTCTAAGCTGGGAGTTATATTCCTTCCATGCTTTAACGATATCATCCATTTTTTTTTTTTCTTCAGGCTTCTATTGTTTCTGAATCAGGTCTCAGCCCAATGGTTGTTTCCCACTGCCCCCTCCGACTCCTTCTGTAATTTATTTTTGTCTTTGTTTTTTGGTGTTTTTAATATGATCAACACCCACCCCCCCAACTTAGTTTCTAAGGCTCTTTGAAACTTTGGTTTGATACATGTCATAAGTTCTAGAAAGTTCCTTATCTTTGATCTCTTCAAATATTGCTTTCCCTAAATTCTTTCTTCTATTTCTTGGCCACAGACTACACACATATCAGACTGCTCATGGAATCCTCAATATCTCTTACTTTCTTTTCTGCATTTTCTGTACTTTTGTCTTTTCATGATTTACTCTATTTTCTTTTGATCTATCATGTAGTTTACCGATTTTTATTTTATGTGTGTTTAATCTATTGTTAAACCCATTCAGTTAGTCTTTAGTTTTTGGTATTAGTTCCATAAGTTGTATTTGTTTCTTTTATATGATTTCCAGTTCTCTGCCAAAATTCTAAATCTTTTCTCTGATCCCTTAAAAATTATAAGAATGGTTATTTTAAGGTATTTACCTAATAATTCTTATTTATTCATTCCTACATATGTCTTTTTATAGTTTGTTTCCTTTGAATTTCCTTCGAGTTATCTGGTTATTTTTAACGGTGCTCCATAGATTGTGTTTTTGAAATATAGTTTGTTAAAAAAATAATTTCAAGTCTAGGAAAATTCTACCTTTTTTTGAAGAGAGTTTGCTTTTCTTTTGTCGGGTACCTGACACAATGGCCCTCTGGCATCACTGCAGCCAACTTCCAGGCCGTGGGATGGGCTTCCAGGCTGAGTAGTGAGCTGGGAGTGCCTGTCACTTCTGTTCCGAACCAGGGGGTGGGAGGGTCACCAGAACCCTTCCACTGGGGACCTTGAGCCATGCCAGTTTCCCTCCTGGGCGTTCAGGGCTCTGACGTCACCATGCAGCCTCTTTTCTGCTCAGATTCCCAGTGATACAGGCAAAGCCACCTCCAAAGGTGAGGCTTTAAACCCTGGGCTCCTCCCGCTACTGCATCCAGTGTGGCTTAGTCTTAAATAACTTATTATTACTTCAGAGCCTTCAATAAGACGTTTGAGATATCTTTTATTGAAGTGCATTTGATTTACAATATTGTGTCAGTTTGGGGCGTACAGCAAAGTGAATCAGTTTGTATGTATATAATTTTTTCAGATTATTTTTCATGGTAGGTTATTAAAAGATCCTGAGCATAGTTCTCTGTGCTATACAGTAGGTCCTTGTTGTTCAGCTATTTTATATATAATAGTGTGTATTTGTTAATCCCAAACGACTTTATCCCCCTTTCCCCTTTGGTAACCCTAAGTTTGTTTTCTACGTCTGTGAGTCTGTTTCTGTTTTGTAAATAGCCTCATTTGTATCACCTTTTATTCTTTTTTTAACTTTTTAATGATTTTTTATTTATTTATTTTTTGGCTGCACCTCACGGCTTGTTGGATCTTAGTTCCTGGAGCCAAGTCCCTGGCAGTGGTAGTGTGGAGTCCTAACCACTGGACTTCCAGGGAGTTCCCTGTATCATTTTTTAGATTCCACATATAAGTGATATCGCATAATATCCACATATAAGTGATATCGCATAATATCGCATCCATAAAGGTGGATGCCTTTATCCATCCACCAGGCCGTCAGAGCTCACCCTCTGCCACGCAGACACCAGGTCCTGTCCAGTCTTACTTTCAGTATCGAGTGCAATTCAGGGAACTTTGGGCACTCACTCCACGTGTGTCTACAAGGGTGATGGAAACAAGTGAAAAGGGAGACAAAAGTCTTCAGGCTTTTCCAAGAGGCTCACAGGAAATCATTGCCGTAATAACTCAAAGTGAAGGTAGTTCTGAAGAAGACTCTTCCTTGCCTTGTAGATGCAAACCTGTCAGTACCTATGTGTCCATCTTGAAAAGCTTCTGTGATCTTACAGCTTCCTTAGGTGTCAATGAAGGGCCTAAGGTATGAGAATTATTTCAGATCTGTAATTAATTCCGTAAAGAAAGTGCATGTCTAAAATGTGAAATGACCTTCCATTTCCACATAATTTTGTGCTTGGAAGATGTTAACAATATTTTCATAAGCCCTTAAGAATAGATTAAATCATGTCAAAATCATTGACAAAATGATCTTGCTTTGTGTTACAGGTGTAAAAATTCGCTAGATGCCCTTAAATAAATGTTACTTCATAGGTGAAAAGAAAAGGTAACTGACTGCCTTTCCCACTAAAGTACCATAGTTTTCCTGTTATTTGTTTAGCAGCTGTTAAATTCTTTCTCCGAATATGTCCTTTTTGATTTATGTGTTCTATTTTGTGGTGTCATTTCCCCTTCAAAACCCAAGAGTGTTCTAAACACCCCGTGGCAAAAGAAAGCTCGCTTGATAAGCAGCAGCCATTAAAAGTCTACAGTGTGTGTTGATGAAATAAGGTTTGAGTTCGTGTTTTAATAGGTATGGAGGGGCCAGGTAACAGGGTTATGGTTGCGAGACTCCGGACTTAATCAGTGAGTTAAAATGGTTCTGCTCTTTTAAAACCATCATTCAAAAAACACCCTGAGGTCTTTAAGATCCTAAGACATGAAGCGCATAAACTTTTCATTTTCTGGAATCAAGAGGAGCCTGCAGCACCCTTTGCCTGATAGGCTTCTCCATCTCAAGTACCCATTTTGTCCCTAACTCACTCCTGGCCATCAGACTCTATTGCCATAACTCTGCCAGGTGTACGTGAAAAACTACTCCTCGGAGAGTTATAGGCAGAGGATAGAAGAATTTAACTGTTTCCTACCACGATTACCAAGGGAGAATCCCAACGGGTACCAAATAATGCCGTGACAAATGGGGATCCTGTGCACACATTCATTCATTCACTCATTCATTCAAGCATGTGTTGTGTGTCTTCTCTGACCACAGAAATGATAAAAACTCTCTGCGCTGACAATTGAACTCAGACCTAAACAAATTAGAGGGAGACTTGGGAAGGTCTGGGAGATGGAAAGGAAGACTGGGTTTCAGCAGTGAGGCTGTTGGATGAAAAGAAAGGGAAATACTGTGAGGAAAGGGGGAGAGAGGAGGCCAGTGAGGCATGTGGGGCTGAGTCAGGCAGCCGGGTAGCCCTGGGAAAAGAAGTTCAGATTTTATTCTAAGAGTGAGGGGAGCCCAGGAAGTTTTAATACCTGGGGCCCTGCTTACATTTTGAAAAGGTCTCTCCACTGTAAGGAGAAGGTTTTGTGGGAGGACACGAGTAGGGGATGTAACAGGGACCCAGGTGAGCGTCCTGGAGGCTTGGCTAGAATGTCGTGATGGCTAATTTTACACAACAGCTGGACCCAGGTTTTTGGTCAGACATTATTCCAGATGTTTCTGTAAAGGTGTTTTTTATTTGAGATGAACATTTAAATCATGGACTTTGAGTAAAGCAGATTCTCCTCTCTGATGGGGGGGGGGTTTCATCCAATAAATTAAAAGACTTAAGAGAAGAGGTTGAGGCTCCTGGAGGAGGAGAGAACTCTGCATCCAGATGCCTTTGGACTCAAGCTATAACATCAGTTCTGCCCTGAGTCCCTACCCCGCTGGTCTGCCCTGTAGATCCGGGGCTCATCAGACCCCACGATTGCACAAGCCAATTCCTCAAAATGAATCGACCGTTTTCTCTCAATCCCTCTCTCTCTCTCCACACACACACACACACACACACACACACACACACACAAACACAGACACACAAACTCACACACACAGACACACACACATGGACACAGACACACACACACAAAGACACAGACACACACACAATTGCTTCTGTTTCTTTGGAGAACCCTGACTGATACAAATAGTAACAGAGACAAAGAGAAAAGAGATACATTCCAGAGATTTGGGAATTAGAATCACACATCTCTGCTGAGATTTTTTGGGGGTGATCAGAGAAAGAGACAAAGCAAGCTTGGCTCCTACGTTTGGGTGTGAGCAGATGAGAAATCAGTGACGCCATTTCCTGTGATGGGGGGATGGTAGTTATGTCAGCAGGGCTCATGGGAGTCAGTGGGGTTAGTTGGGGTCAGTGACAGGGGCTTAGTGGAGGTCAGTGGGGTTAGTGGGGATCATTGGGGTTCAGTGAAAGTCAGTGGGGATCGACGGGGGTGAGAAGATTATTAAAATATTGTCCTGGACGTGTGGAGTTTGAAATGCCAGTCATTCCACAGGGAGATACCACGTGTCACTTACTTATATCAAAACGCATCTTGGGGCTTTGGTGAGAGCATGAAATCTGACACCCAATATCACGGTTCAAATCTCGGCTCTTCCATTTACAGAATCTGAACAGATAAGTTAGGCCTGTTTATCCTTATTCCTTTTTATAGTCTTGAGATAAAAATAACATTGATATCACACACTATTTTTCAGATGACATTGCAAAATTGTATACATTAATATCAAAGCTACGAATGTCATGGAAATGCCAGCTCTGCGAACACAAGAACATTTGTCTTGGTGAAGGTGAGGACATGGACGTGGCTGCTGGCTGTGTTATTCATCATGCGTTAGAAGCTGCAGGTTCCATTCATTTATTTAAACTAGAGCTGGACTGTTAGGAGGACCTGCTTGAAGACCGGCTTCAAGGCCCGGGCGGGATCCCAGTTCCCTGCAGAGAACAGGTGGGTGAGAGCTCACCTCACGGCAGCCACCGCTGGGCACAGGGCTTCTCAAACCATCCGTGGGAAAGGACCCTATTCCATTGTTTATTCCTTAACCTGTGAGGGATCAACACTTTTAAAACAATAGAATAAAAATAAAATGCTAGAAACACAATTTTAAAAACAAAAAAAGCATAATACCAGCCCTAATTACTTATAGTTATATTCAACGCACAACATCAATCTGTGAAGTTACTATAAGAGTTACCAAATGCTTCGTCTCCAGTTTTGCATTTGTCTAGGCAAGGACTTCACCCACTGTGAGCTCTGGAACATCCCAGGAGCAGCATCACCTGGGAAATAATTCTCAGAAACACTTGAGCTGGAGACCACAGGGAACAGATCGAATTTATGGTAATTTATTAGATGAGGGCTCAGGGTTTTCATTTGGGACTTATAGGTGACCCTGTTTTTGTGGCCTGGGGGGATGAGGTCCAGGGAGCTCAGGTCCTCTTAATCTTGCTCTGTAATCTAGGTCTTTGTCTGAGAAGTGGAGTTGGGCACGGGGGAGGCAAGCATTCGGTGGCTACACCCCACCTCTGCTAGCATGGGATGCTGCTTTGTCTGGGAGCCCAGCCAAGTATGGGAGGAAACCAGGGGATGTACTGCTCACAGGCCAACCTGGCAGAGCTATTCAGCTTTGCTCTCTCTTTAAGGATGTGCCAAAGGGCAATTAGAGCTACACGTTGGAGAAAAGTAGGTAGCAAGCTGGTTTTCCTGGGAGTGTAGGACCAGGAAAGTTTGACTTAGCCCCTGGCACTCTGGGTAGGAAGCTGACAAGCAGACAGTTTCCTGTTGCCTCTGAGGGGTCAGGAGCCGAGTCCCAGTGTGTTCCAGGCTCTTCTCTCCAGGGATCACACTTGGGAAGTGTTTGGATCTGGTCCGCATCAAGCTCAGGATGCCAGGTCTGGTTGCTGAGTCTAGAAACCTTGTCAAATGCACTGTTTACGTTTTTTAAGGAAAGAAAGGTTCAGGAATGATTATTTTCTTTACTTTGACTGGAGGCAATTAAAAGAAACATATAGACAATATTGGAATTAAGAAAAAAGTGGAAGAAATCCATATGAAGATAAAAATGAAAACAGTGGCAGTGTCACAGGGCACGTAAAATGCAAGGTGTAGAGACACATACCTTCTAGACGTCAGCTTTGGGTCTGTTTCCACATTTTCAATATCCCACATCAGAGGAAAAGCATGGGTAGTTATTAGAGTCCCGTAGCTACACGAGCAAACTAACTAGTTTCATAGAAACACTGCTTTCCAGAATTGGAGACGTGAGGATTTTATTCCGTGTGGCCTCTCAAAGAGCATATGGAGTGAGTGATATAGAGATGGTTTGTTTTCTGTTCTTCTAAATATTAAATAAAAAGCTGTTTTCAAGTGAATTGCTGTCACAGTGCATAAAAATGTCATTTAGCTGCATGCTTTATCGTGCCAGGCATTCCTTTAAATGCAGTCACTGTTCGCCATGCATTATGTCAAACTAAGAATGTAGTGCAGGATTATTTTCTTATTTAAGGGCATTAAAATGCATACATGGTGTTTAGAAATGCAAATCCTTTAGACAGACTCTTTGATTAACTCTGGCTTTATTCCAAATGGTTATAATAGAGTCTCTTTCACAGACATAAAATATTGTGGTTCCAAGACAAAGATCTTCTTAAAACATTCCCATGGGATCCACAATGTGGAGGTGGTGAAACAGAAATGGGGGCTCTATCGAAAGAGAATTTACCAAGCAGTGGCACCGAGGGCTTTTTCTCTGGCCGCTGCCACGGCCTGCAAAGGAATGCATGGGTACCTTCTCCTCTTGTTCTAATACTCAGGGTGGTTTCATTTTTCTAGGGCACCTGGGTGGGAAGCGGAGACAATGCATCACTTTGATTTATAGTTATAGTGGTCCATTTTTTCACTGCTGCTTTTCTAACACTGATCAAAGGAATTTTGTACAATCCCTGCCCATGTGCTCTTTTTAACAAAGTAGGTATGGAAGACAACATAAATGTATTCTTAACTAGCTAAATCTTCAAAAATATAAAATACACTGTAAGTGTGTGTATAAATAACTAGAATCAGGTATCTATCACCAGAAAGTGCCACATTGCTTATGCTATAATCTTAGCAGTACCTTTTCTGTATTCATTTAAAAAAATAATTTGCAAAAAAAACAAAATGTGCCATAGTTCCCCTCTTTTCAGATTTCTTTTCAAGCCATATTTAAACATAATCATTTTACATGGGTAGTTTTAGATTACGTGATTTGTTTTATGTTTGTTGCATCATACTCTATAAATATGTTTTCATGTGTTCTTCCTAAAATTATTTGAATGGTTCAACATATTATAACTTGTTTACGAGTGTTAGGATTGTCTCCCATTTTCATTTTGATGCTGAACATAAAGCTGTGGGCAGCTGCTGCACTGCTCACATCAATTTCTGCTCTGGGATCCTCCCTGAACATGCAGCTCTGACCTGAGACCTTGCTTGTCTCAGAGAAGAGGAGATAAAAGATGTGGCTGAATCGTTCAATGCCTCTCAGAGGCTCTGCTCCCAGGGGCTCAGGTAACTAAGTACCTGTGCTCTCAGTGGGCCGAGCAAAGCAGGTGGCCAAGCCTGCAGTCACTAAGGCAGCCAAGAAAATCCATCCCACGGAGAAGCCACAAGCTGCTTGAATAGCAGCGTCTGGTGCAACCATTATGCTCTGCTGCTGCTCTGAGACACAACCTACTGCATTTTAATGTAACAGTCAGTGCTCTATGACCTTTTGTCGTATAACGTTTATAATCCGTTTTCTTTCCTTCCCTACTCCTCAGCACCCTTAGCTACAAATTTGGATAAATGATGTCATCGCTTAATCGTTAATATTAAAAGTCTCTAGTGAATCGTGTCAGACTTGTCACTTAGTTACCAGCATGCAAACTGCCCTAGCAGTAGGCACAACTCAGGAAAACATCTGTTGTTTTGAGGACTGTATTAGAGATTTATTAATTTTACAGCTAAAGATATTTACAGACACAAGTCAAACCATTTCCAAAACATGGAGGAGTCAGGGTATAAGTAGGATCCAGAAACTAGAATTTCTGTGGGTCTTTTATGTGTTTATGCCACATGTCTTTTTTAATATTCAGCCCTTGCTTTCTCACTCACCAGCAAAATGCAGAGTTCATTATTTGATGACTTAATTCTTTTGTTCAGCAAATCTTTAAAAAATATATCATTTTAAAATTCATCTTTAGACACTGGAACAAATGATACACAAGAAATTGCATACAATTGATAGCGAACTAATATTCTCAGGGTTGCATTGGCACTTTTCAAAATTTTATATATTTGATGAAGAGTCAGGGCTAAATTTTTCAGTAGCTATGTGTGCTAAAAACCACCATTTATTTCCTAACCCTTAGAAAACATTTTCTTTCCTCTTTCTGAAATGGAGCAGGACCCTATGGTCCCTGCCCCCCATGTCCTCCACCTGCCTTTTGTCTGGGGAAAAACTTTAGTCAAAGAATAAGTTTAATTAGAGAAGTGAGAAAATGCAGAAACAAAGGAAAACAGTCCAACAAGACTAAACAATAATAGTTTAGTCATTAGGCAAAGTCAAGGACATTTAGTTCCTCCTTACGGGTTACAGATAATATTCTGAGCCATGTCCTGTGAGCTGTCTCCAAGATACTGAAACCCCCAGGAGATGGAAGAAGTGAACTAGATGATGACCAGGCTGTAGCCATGACATAAGCCACCACAATTCCGAGAACTGGCCTCAAAGAAATTGGAACAAACCAACCCTGGAACTGAAGACTAACTGTAACTTAAAACAATCAAGAAGATGCTGGTCAGACCACCGATGACCAGTTTCAAGATGCCTGTCAGAGCTGACTGTGCTGTTTCTGCATGTAAGCCCCTCCCTCTGTCTATGAAAGCTCTTTCCCACTGGTTGTCACTGGCGGGGAGTCAGCCTTTGGACAGGAGCCTGCCCTCCCCCTCCCCAGGATGCTGGCCTCTGAAATAAAGCAAACCTTCCTTTCCACCAGCCTTGCTTCTTTATTGGCTTTTGAGTGGCGAGCAGCCAGACCCCCCTTTCGGTATCATTTCCAACAAACAGTACTCTTATCTTTGGTGATGATTTTCTATAATATTGAGGCTAACGATGCTTTTCACAATCTTTTAAATTCAAATTGTATGCTCATTAAAGTTAGCGTTTGTAAAGTCACTTGAGGAAAATAAAGCTTTAAAATTATAATGAAATTTTAACATATTTTATTTACTACATCAGTATTAAATATATATAATTTTAGCTCTTAAGAAAAAAAATCACTTGTAATCTTCTTATCTCTGTTTTTGTTTTCACATTCCCATCTCTCTTTTTCTATACTCATATATGTTTTACATATTTATAAGCGTAGCAAAGTTACCATTTTGTATTCTCATTTAGTTACTTTATACTAATATAATTATTTTCTCATGTTAATACATAGTGTTTAAAATCATTAACAGCTACATCATATTTATTAGGCCAATAAACACAGTAAACTTTATTAGGCCAATAAACACAGTAAACTTTGTATAATTAAATAATATCTTATTTTTGGAGATTTGATTTATTTCCAATTTTTATTAACACACAATACTAAATGAAATAATTATTTTTAGTCTTATACGGTTTTTTTTTTTCAAAATACTCTGATCACAGATTCCCAGGAGTGATATTACTGGGTTTGACACTTTTTCAGCTCTTGAAATCTGTGCCAAATTGCTTTTCTGAGAGAGATTTCAATTTTCAGATCTGAACGATGTATTAGAATGTGTTATTAAGCCATTGTCAACTGTAATTATGAAAAATTTTGCTGCATAAAATTTGTAAGCCTTTTAGGTTTAAACGTTTTTTCTATTCTTTAAGGTATTTTTAATTATTGTTATTATTAGTAGTAGTAACAGTAGTCTAAAATATATAGGGAACATGTATCTTTATGACCTTTGTTTCTTGGGGTCTTGACATTGTTACATAGAAGCTACTCCAACCATCTTTTATCTCTGTTACAGATATTCTTCTTTTAATCATATGGATGTCTAATCATATAGACATTTAATCAAATATGTTTATCAATTTATTGATCTATCAGTCAAAAGACAGAAACCCTTCCAGCTATTTGGTCAGAATTTAATACTAAAAACTGTAAACTAGTTATAAAAATGTTACTGGACCCATAGAGTGTGCACTCTAAGTTATCAGGGAGGAGGCATCTACAGGAAGGTGTGGTGAGTAGGAAGGAGTGGCTGAAACTCAGTCCTCTGAGGTTGGTCATCAGGTGCTCCCACTCTGAGCCCAGAGGAGGAGGCTGTGAGCCTGCAACCCTGACCTCCCAAAGGAGTGCAACTGCTGGAGAGACGAGGCATCATTGCTGTGGACTGCACCAGGGACTCCAGGGGACAAACAGGAAGGAGCCCCCCACTTCTCCTCTAGCCCCCTGTCCCTTCACGTGCTGGAAGCACCCCAGCCCCAAACTCACAGAGCAGGGGACAGAAGGGTGGGCTTGGAGCTGAAGGGGGGCAATTTAATATCTGCAATAAGAAGTATTGGAAGAGGTTGGACTCCCGAAAAATACATCCCACCTGTACTCCTTCATTCTGCCAGAGAGAGAGGTGGATGTGAAGTGTGTCTATTTATACCTTTATACCTTGCTTTGTACCACAAAGGATTTGTTACTTACCAATATTAGTGGAAAATCACTGTGTATCTGGGTCTGTTTGAGATTTTGGAATTTATCTTAACTTGGAACAATTCTATACCCTCGATTGAATCTCAGAAGAGATATTCAACTGGGCACATACTAAATGAACACATTTTTATTTCCTACCGGGAGCTCTGTCTGTTGTGCCAGCTTTGGCCTTTCTTTATGAAGTTGAGGACCGAGCTGAGGACTTCAGACATGAGTGAACGGAGTCATAGACACTGGGGTAATTATATTATTTATTGCCATTGAATTTTCTGGGGTTTCAGGAGAATATTTAGGCCTCCAAGACACCATGAGTCGCTGCTAATATCATCACAATCTGAGAATTCTTGGAATCAGCAAATTTTCTTCTTTTGGCCCCCAAACATAAATAATGGTTGAATAAATGAATGGATAAATAGGACCCCTTTTAAAATTATCAGTCCATCAACTACCAGTTTTCTGTTTCACCCCTGATTCCTTTGTTTGTATACACCCATATTCTGGAGTCATGTGATATGTGATATTTAACCATATGCTGTAGACATATTACCATGATACCATTCCAGGGATTTCTGTTTGGGACATTAGTACTATTTTTAACTTTTGCTATTGAAATATGACTGCAGAAACTTCCAGTTTCAGTTTCCACAAGAGCTCACATGTTGTCGTTCTCTTCTTACAATAAGAGAAAAATGAACAAACTGAAAATCAACAACTATTCTAGGACCCTTTTGAACTCAACAATAAGGAAAAAAATCCAAAAAAACCAATGGGAACAAGCCAGGTACCTCACCAAAGCAGATATACATTTGGCAAATTAACATATGTAAATATGCTTACCATTATTTGTTGTCAAGGAATTGTAAATGAGATACCGCTATATAGCTATCAGGATGACTGAAATCCAAAACACTGACAACACCAAATGCTGGTGAGGATGGGGAGCAACAGGAACTCTCATCCGTTTATGGTGGGGATGCAAAGTTGTGCAGCCACTTTGGAAGACAGTTTAGTAATCTCATACAAAGCTATGCATAGTCTCACTATATGATCTAGCAATTGGCTTATCAACCTTAACAAATTGATTGAAAATTTATATTCACACAAAAACCTGTACAAATGTTTGTAACAGCTTTAGCCATAATCACCAAACCAGAAGCAGACAAGATGGCCTCCTGTAGGTGAATGATAAACAAACTCTGGTCCAATAATACAATGGAATGTTATTCAACTATAAAAAGAAAAGAGCTATCAAACCACAAAAAAGACATAAGGGAAAGATAATACATATTGTTAAGTGAAAAATGCCAGAGTAAGAAGGCATATACATTGTATGATTACAATTACATGATATTCCAGAAGAGGCAAAACTATAGATGCAATAAAATGATCAGAGATTGTCAAGAGTTCAGGGGAGAGGGAAGAAATGAATAGAGGGATCACCGGGGAATTTTAGGGAAGCAAAATCACTTTGTATGAAACTATAAAGGTGGATGTAAGACCTTTTGCATTTGACAAAAGCCATAGAATTTTATGGCATGAAAACTGAACCTTAATGTATTAAAATAAAAAAAAAATCATTTAGGAGTTTGGGGACCCAGGAAGGAATGCAGACTGTGAGAATGAATCTAATTGTATTACAAATGTATGAAAGAGTCTCAGTGAAGGGAACGGGGTGGGGAAGGTGTGGGTGTAAGTAACTTTGGAAATGAATTTAGTCTGTGAGACTAAAGGCAAAAGGAGCTGTGTATAAGCACATTACGCCAGTCGATAGCGTTACTTCCCATGGGAGTATATTAAGTAAATGGAAGGCAGAGGGTGGGGTCACCAGGCCTCCTTGGTAATTTGTGAAAAAAAAAAAAATGAGATGAACCTGGAGCATTCTCTAGTGCTAGAAAGTAAGGAAGCACTCAAATACACACACACACACACACACAGAGGTGCACACACAAATGTGTGCCCACATGTGCATACACACATGCACTCACACGTACACACACTCACATGCACACAGGTTGTTGAGGGTATTTCAAAGGAACACAGAAGCCGACTGACAGTGCTCCCCATATTAAAACTGGATCAATTTTAGCATCAAAATATATATAGTAGTTTTGAATGATAACTCAAAGTGTGAAATAAACATCCATGAGTCCATACTGATACAAATAAGTGACTGAGTAAATTAATAAATAAAGGTGTAAAGACACACCTTTCCTGCAGAAGAGTTCCAGGTTATTTGCATAGGAACCCCAGCCTCGAGGAAGGGAGTATCACTCTTGCTCCTGAGGTGTGAACCTCACAGATGCATTTACTTCCAGTGTGTATGGTGGGGAAGGGAAGGGGGAGGGTCCCTTTACAGTGGAGAAGCCCGACAAACAGAACCCCTACCACGTTGGCAAGGTCAACATCAACAGTCATAAATCATGACATGATGACATGATATGATGTGGTGAAAATGGCACTGCATCTTGTGTTCTTCTTCCCAATAACCCATAACTTCAGTCTTGCTTTTTTTAAATTTAATTTATTTAATTTTGGCTGCGTTGGGTCTTCGTTGCTACGCACGGGCTTTCTCCAGTTGCGGCAAGCAGGGGCTACTCTTCGTTGCGGTGCGCGGGCTTCTCATTGCGGTGGCTTCTCTTGTTGTGGAGCACGGGGTCTAGGCATGAGGGCTTCAGTAGATGTGGCATGTGTGCTCAGTAGTTGTGGCTCATGGGCTCTAGAGCTCAGGCTCAGTAATTGTGGTGCATGGGATCAGTAGTTGTGGCTCGCGGGCTCTAGAGTGCAGGCTCAGTAATTGTGGCGCACGGGCTTCAGTAGTTGTGGCACGTGGGCTCAGTAGTTGTGGGGCACAGGCTTAGTTGCTCTGCGGCATGTGGGATCTTCCCGGACGAGGGCTTGAACCCATGTCCCTTGCAAGGCAGCAGGATTCTTAACCACTGCACCACCAGGGAAGTCCTCCAGTCTTATCATGAGAAAATTATCAAACTAATTTTATTCCTCAAAATTGGTTAAGGTCATTAAAAGAAGGAATAAAACACAAAAACAAGGAAAGTCTGAGAAACTGCCACAGGCAAGAGGAGCTTAAAGTGACATGACAGCTCAATGGAATCTGGTGCCTGGGATGGGGTCCAGGAACAGAAAATGGACAGTAGGTAAAAACTATGAAAATTTAAATAAACAATGGGCTTTCTCTAATAATATATTAACATCAGTTCATAATTGTAAAACTGTATAATGCTAATTTAAGATGGGAATAATAACAGAGGAAACAGTGTGGAGTATTTGGGAATTCTCTGTACTATCTTCTCCATTTTTCTATAAATCTAACACTTTAAAAATCAGTTATTAAAAATAGCTACAGTGAATGTCTTTATGTACATATCTGCAAGTTCTGTTTATTTCTTTGACATATGTTCCTGGAAGTGATATTTCTTTGTGTAGAGACTTGCTTCTTATTTGTTTGGATATATTTGAAAATATGGCTTGATTGCTTCCAGAGAAATTTTATCAATTTATACTCACAGCAAGAGTGACTTAGATCACTGAATTCTCATACTATTGCAAATACTATCAATTAAAAATATTTTCCAAATAAAAATATCTCACTAAAATATTATTAATGTGGTTGAACATCTTTTTATGTTTTTATTTGACATTATCTCTGAAAATTTAAGTGCTGATATACTGTTCTGCATCCAATCCCCTAAACCTCCAAAATTCACAAATTTATTCTTTTCATCCCTTCAGTGGTCCTTGCACTTTTCTATCAGCACTTCTCACATAGCTTTGCCCACCAATCTACCCAGAGCAGACCACCTGGTGGGCACACCCCCAGCTTCCTCACCAGGTCCAAGGCCACCTCTGATCCACCCCAGCATCCTGCCTTCTGCCTCAGCTGAAGACTATGGTTCCTTCATGAGGATACTAAAGCTTCTAACATGATCTCGCTCAATTTTAGCTTATATCAGCTTGCTACACTTATTAAAACTAAGAAATGAACATCAGTACAATACTCTTTTTTTTAAACTTTAATTTTATTGGAGTACAGTTGATTTACAATGTTGTGTTAGTTTCAGGTGTACAGCAAAGTGATTCAGTTATAAACATACATATATCTATTCTTTTGCAATTCTTTTCCCATTTAGGTTATTACAGAGTATTGAGTAGAGTTCCCTGTGCTCTACAGTAGGTCCTTGTTAGTTATCTATTTTATATATGGTAGTGTGTATATATCAATCCCAAACTCCCAATCTATCCCTCCCCCGCACATTTTCCCCCTGGTAACCATAATTTTGTTCTCTAAGTCTGTGAGTCTGTTTCTCTTTTGTAAATAAGTTCATTTGTATCTCTTTTCTTTTTTAGATTCCAGATATAAGCAATATCATATGATATTTGTCTTTCTCTGTCTGACTTACTTCATTCAGTATGATGATCTCTAGGTCCATCCATGTTGCTACAAATGGCATTATTTCATTCTTTTTTTATGGCTGAGTAATATTCCAGCATATATATGTACCACACCTTCTTTATCCATTCATCTGTCGATGGACATTTAGGTTGTACAATACTCTTAATTAAAATAGAATTTAATCATTTATTTATTTGAATTTCACCAGGTTTCACACTAATGCCCAATCTAGGAAACCATGTTGCATTTAGTCATCTTGTTTCCTTAGTCTCCACCTTTCTGTGACAGTTTCTCGGTTTTTATTGCTTTTCTTGCCTATGACACATTTGAAAAGCACTAGGTTAGAAATTTGTGAAATTTTCCTGGTTTGGGTTTGTCTGATGTTTTCACCTGATTAGACAGGGTTATGGGTTTGGGGGAAGACTATCACAGAGGTAAAGTGCTTTTCTCATTGTGTTGAATCAGAGAACACACAATGTCAATATGATTTACCACTGACGATATTAACTCAATCATTTGATGAAGTTCTATCCCAGTAAAAGTTGTTATTTTTCATTCTAATCTCCTTTTTGTTAGATGTGACTCATTAAACCCAGCCTCTACTGAAGGACAGGGTAATTCAGCTCTACCTTCTGGAAAGAAAAGTTTCATATAATTTGTGAACATAAGTTACAGTCACCATAGTAATTAACACATAATTACTATGGTGTAAGGAGATACTTTGTAAGGAGATACTTTGAGATAATTTGAGCCCGTACAAAAGTTTTTCTACTGAGTTTTCATTTATCAGCAGCTTGTTCCTACAGCAACTATTACTCTGATGTTCTAACAGTGATTTTCTATTCCCCTCACTTCTTCCACATTTATCGTTTAAGGTTCTTCTCTAAGAAAAGTGTGCCCATATTTACCATTATTTACATATTCAATCATTTATCAACCAGTACAAAAGTCATAAATATTTATTTCAGTCTTTGGATTACAACTTAATATTATTGTTATCTATTTTGTTCCTCAGTGTCTTCTTGCTTTCGCCCCTGTAAGCTGTCTTTCAGGTAGGCTCATGTGTCATTGTCACACTTTTTTTAAAGCTATTCTTTACTTTCTGGCACTAAAAGTTGCTCCAGGCTCATACTGTATTTGCCTGCGTCAGCCCTAGAATCAATCAATCGCTTTTCCAAAGATTCTTGCTTCCTCTTATTAAAGAATGGGAAAATGAATCCAGCATTGTATAAAAAGAATTATGTAACATGACCAGCTAGAATTTATTCCAGGTATGCAAAGCTGCTTCAGCATTCAAAAATCAACTAATATAATACATCACATCAACAGGCTAAAGAAAATAAAATCATATAATCACATCAATAGTTGCAGAAAAAGTACTTGACAAAATCCAACACACATTCACAAATTCTCAGCAAATTAGGAGCAGAGGGGATTTTATACAAATTAATAAAGAACATCTACATAAAACCGATAGCTAATGTAATACTTGATAGTGAGAAACGTGACAGAATTGTTCATTTACAATCTTACTCTCTTGTTTAAAAATATTAACTAGTTTGTTTATTTATTTTTGGCTGCATTGGGTCTTCATTGCTGCAAGCGGGCTTTCTCTAGCTGCGGTGAGCAGGGGCTACTCTTTGTTGTGGTTCGCAGTCTTCTCATTGCAGTGTCTTATCTTGTTGCGGAGCACACGCTGTAGGTGTGCAGGCTTCAGTTGTTGTGGTTTGCACGCTGTAGAGTGCAGGCTCAGTAGTTGTGGTGCACGGGCTTAGCTGCTCTGCAACATGTGGGATCTTCCTGGACCAGAGCTCGAACCCGTGTCCCCTGCAATGGCAGGCGGATTCTTAACCACTGCGCCACCAGGGAAGCCTCTAAAAATATTAACTAGTTTTAAAATTTTGTCTCACTGCTCTCTGATATCTGTAGTGTTTTGCTGAATAGAAGTCGGGATACAGTGTTACCAGCATCATTGTTTTGTATCTGATTTTGAGTATTTCTTTATTGATCATGATATTTTGCATCTGAAGGACGCTCTCTTCTTATTTATGTTGCAATAACAGTTTTATTTTAAAATGTAAACGTTTTGTCCCACATGGGCATCTGGATCCCTGGGTCTGAATTCCAACTTTGACCACTTACTTCCTGTGAGACCATACGTAAGATATTTAAACAAACTGTGCCTCGGTTCCACTATCTATAAATGGTGATATTAACAGTACATACATTGTAGTATTGCTGTGAATATCAAGTGTAGAATATATGTTGTTAGGACAGTGCCTGGTATACAATGAGCTATGTAAGTATAATTATTATATTGCTATTCTCCTTTAACACTTTGCTCTGCATAAGTAGATTTTCTAATGTTGAGCTGACCTTGGGTTTATGGAAAAAAATGCTACTAGTCTTTCTTCTTCCAATTTGTTTGTTCTTTTATATTTAATTGTAGAAATTTGCAATGTATATGAGATGCAAGAGAGGGAAAAATTGAAAAAGAAAAGTAACACAAAACAGCATTACCAAGAATTGTCATTGTTAACATTTGGACACCTTTTCCTGCCAATATGTTTTTTTGTGTGTAATTTTCTTAGAATTGGCATCATATATACAGATAATTTTATAACCCATTTCTTCTTTCAAATATCATCTGTCACATATTTTCCTATGCTATTAAGTGACACTTTTAGGTACCATAAAAACCAATGTTAATTTACGTTGACTCCAAAAGACTGCTCAGAATTTCTGGAAAAATAGATAAGAACTTTTTCCAATTGGCATAAACTGCTTACCCTTTCATACTGATCATTAAGTGATCAGTATGATCCCTAAGGATTCTTTGGGATTCTTACTGATCCCTAAGAAATCTTTGACAAATCCAACTGAAGAGGAAAATAAAATTATCTCAACCACATGCAAAACATGTGATGACTCACTCCAACTTCCAGGCTGCAAGTTTCCCAGTGATAGTGAATTTCTAACAACCTCTATCTTTTGATTTTAAAAAAAACACACACACAAAATATTGGAAACATTTCACTGTCTGCTACCTTTTCCTTCAATTTTCTAATTTCCTGGCTTCATGCCCAAAACCCTTCTTACAGTAAGTATATTCTTTCATAAATTTAAGTGAGATATGAAACTTTGACATATACCCAATGCTGTTAATTGAAATTTTTTATATTAATGGGCTTATTTATTTAAAAAGACATAATATTTATTTTACATTGACAAGGAAATCACATAGAAATGAGGTTATAGTTATTCACAAAAGAGAATTTCCACTATAATGTTCATTTTCTATTACTGCTCTAACAAATTCAGCAGTCTGTGATTAAAAAGTACAAAGTTATTAGCTTGAAGTTCTGTAGTTCAGAAGTTTAAAATGAGTCTCCCTGGGCTAAGATCAAGGTGGGGGTCAGGCTGGTTTCCTTTCTGGAGGCTTTGGGGAAGGATTCAGCGTCTTGTCTTTCCTGTTTTCTGCAGGCTGCCAGCATTCTTTGGCTCCTGGTTCCATCCTTCTACCTTCAAAGGCAGAAATGCTGCATCTCTCGTTATTCTCCTACAGCTGTATGTACCGTAACACATTTATAAGATCCAAGTGTTAGGACGCGGACATTTATTAGGGAGGGCATTCTTCCACCTCCTACATCCATATAGTTTTTAAAAATATACTTCTTTTAGTAGGAACTACTAAATTAAACATCTGTGAAGTAGAAGGAACATTTTATAAGGCAAATGCACAGGAGAACTTCAGACAATAACAAGTTTACATCTTGATTGCTGTGCTTTTCTCTCTTCAACCAAAACTTTCATTATTTGAAATCTTGGAACTTTAGTCTTAAAATTGGACCCTAACACAGTTCAGAAAACAACCTTGCTCTTCTAGAGCCTCTTATTCAGATATGCATTCCCTTATTTAAGCCTTGGGGCCCCTGTGTTTAGGACTCAGAATTTTAACATTAGATTTTTGGAACTCAAAGCCTAAGAGTTTAAACCCAGGGTGTACTACTTGACACAGGTGTTGGGGTGACAGACTGGACCCTATGAACCAGTAAGTTGATATTTAATGTTAGATTTTAGATGGTAACATCAGTTTCTTCAGGTAAAAAATGATGTACTCAATTTCAATTTTTATTAGAATAAATGACCTTTAGCTTTTCCAGAGGAATCCTGACCCTGTGGTGTATCCTTAGTGTGTTTGGTGCACTTTCACTCTTTCTACCAGGCCAGCCATAAAGAGCAGGTCACGCTCCATCACCTCTCAGAAGTGGCCCAGGACAGAGGATAGAAATCCCACCATCTAATTATTTACATCTTTCAACTCTCATTAAGTAACATTTTTAAGCTGACAGTTATTTCCATATGCCCATGACTGCCATATTGGGCGACTGGCTAACATTCTAACTGTGGCTGTGAGAAAAAAGCACAGCCCCCTAGAGCAAAAACCCAGCAGTCTGAGCTGGTTCTTTTAAAGGTTGTGCTTTGATTGGAATAAGTCCTTTTCCTTTGGGGGCTCAAACATTCAGTGGCTCTTTTTTTTTTAACTCTAGGAGAATTATATAAACCTGTTTCCTCATTTAAACTAGAGATGGTAATACCTAGCACTTAGGGTAGAGTGACATTTAAAAGTATTTAGTGGGCTTCCCTGGTAGCACAGTGGTTAAGAATCCTCCTGCCAACGCAGCGACATGGGTTCAAGCCCTGGTCCGGGAAGATCCCACATGCCGCGGAGCAACTAAGCCCGTGCGTCACAACTACTGAGCCTGCGCTCTGGAGCCCATGAGCCACAACTACTGAGCTCCTGTGCCACAACTACTGAAGCCTGCATGCCTAGAGCCCGTGTTCCACAACAAAAGAAACCACTGCAATGAGAAGCCCGCGCACCACAACGAAGAGTAACCCCCGCTCACCGCAACTAGAGAAAGCCCACGCGAAGTAACGAAGACCCAATGCCGCCAAAAAATAAAAGCATTTGGTTCACTAGGATTACAGCAGAGATTCCACAAGCCTTAGCTCTGTATCTCTGACTACCCTATGAATAAAAGGTCCTGCTTGCATTTATTTCATAACATTTATTAACAGATGAATTAATTACTGACTTACTCTCCTCTTTGTTTATTGGACTTTACATTTCAAGAGGACCAAATCCGTATTTTTCTCATGTCGCCCTGTGTGCCTGGTGTCTAGCCGAAGTTAGTATTTCTAGTATATGCTCAGTATTTCCTCTCCTCCAAGCTTCCTTACATCTTAGTTCCACAAGCATGATTCTTTTTTTTTAAGTTGTATTGGATTATAATTGATTTACAATGTTGTGTTAGTTTCTGCTATACAGCAAAGTGAATCAGTTATACTTATACATATATCCATTCTTTTTAAGATTCTTTTCCCATGTAGGTCATTAGGGAGAATTGAGTAGAGTTCCCTGTGCTCTACAGTAGGTCCTTACTAGTTATCTATTCTATATAGAGTAGAATATATATTTATCCCTCCCCCCACCTTAGCCCTGGTAACAATAAGCACAAGTATGATTCTTAAGCAGCTGTTAAAACTGTGAGCAGTGCCACAGCTTTAAACCGACTGCCTGAATGAGTGCCAGCACTTCCTGCTGGAATCAGACAAGACCCATGTGTAGATAACCAGGAATCAGAGAAGGAAACACCCCTGACCGTGCGTGAGACTGAAGGGCTTCTAGACCCCAGGAGAGAAGGTCTGCTGGGGTCAGGACCCTGCCTGGGTCAAGGCCGTGTGCCTGGCGTAGACACACAGAGAGGAAAGTGCTGGGATTCAAAGTTGGAATATTGTGGTAGTACCACCCTGAGCTGGTAGAACCTGCTTGACCATTTCACTGGAAACTGAAAAAAAAAATTTGAGAAGCTATACTGTGTAGTTGGATTTAAAGAATTAATCAGCGGGGCTTCCCGGGTGGTGCAGTGGTTGAGAGTCCGCCTGCCGATGCAGGGGACACGGGTTCGTGCCCCGGTCCGGGAAGATCCCACATGCCACGGAGCGGCTGGGCCCATGAGCCATGGCCGCTGAGCCTGCGCGTCCAGAGCCTGTGCTCTGCAAAGGGAGAAGCCACGACAGTGAGAAGCCCGCGTACCGCAAAAAAAAAAAAAAAAAAAGAATCAGCAAATATGTTTAAACCTAGTAGGATTTACTGTGAAGCTGATGGAGCTTGGGCTTCAACTGTGCAGGTCTTTTGAAGGCCTTGGAGTGGCTCTGGCAATCTGGTTACATGAGGATGGAACTGTATAATATTTGCAATGCTGTGTTTCTAGTACTTCTCTCCTAATCCCCACCCCCAAAATTTATCTATATAGGTCCACCTTTCCTCACCTTTCATGTCCAGCCTGCTTGATCATCCAGAGAAGTTCCATTTGGAAGAGAGACCGGGTTGTGGCATTGTTATGATAAGGGGACATCAGGTACCCTGGACAGTGGGGCTTCCCTGGAATCTGTATTTTCAGGGCAACAGTGACCACATCCTGAGGAGAAACACAGGATCTTAGGGAGAGTTTTTGTTTGCTAACAGGGAGAATATTTGGAAAAACAGAGGATACCTGAATTTGGGGTGAGCTTTTGGGCACAGAGTGACAGCCTGGAAGAACCTTTAATTTTGAGTGGGAGGAAAGAAAAATGAAAATAGTATTTTTGGTCACCTGAAGAATTTATGGGCTTCTAATTGTTCAATTTGTAAATATAAAGTCGGAGCTTTGGGTCCCAATGATAACATCAAACCGAACGTTTTTAAAGCTCTTACTATGTGTGGGAAACAGTGATAATTGTATTTAATCCTCAGGAAAACCTAAGCTAACTCAAAATGGCTTCTATAAGAGATAAAACTATAAAATTATTAGAGAAAAACATAAGGATAATTCTTTATGATCTTTAATCTGTTCATGGATTCTGGGAATTGACACTAAAATCACAAGCAACAAGAGAAAAAAAGATAAATTAGACTTCATTAAAATTAAGAACTTTTGGGCTTCCCTGGTGGCACAGTGATTGAGAGTCTGCCTGCTGATGCAGGGGGCACGGGTTCGTGCCCCGGTCCGGGAAGATCCCACATGCCACAGAGCGGCTGGGCCTATGAGCCATGGCCGCTGAGTCTGCGCATCCGGAGCCTGTGCTCCGCAACGGGAGAGGCCACAACAGTGAGAGGCCCGTGTACCACAAAAAAAAAATAATAATAATAAAATTAAATTAAAAATAAAATAAAATAAAATAAAAAATTAAGGACTTTTCTGCATTGAAGAACATTCTCAAGACAGAGAAAAAGACAACCTACAAAACTGAAGAAAATATTTGCAAGTCACTTATCAAATAAGGGTTTAGTTCTAGAATGTCAAAAGAACTCTCACAACTCAACAACAAAAAGACAGACAATCCAATTTTAAAAATGGGCAATGGACTTGAATACATTGTCTCCAAAGAAAATACGCAAATGACAAGCAAGCACATGAAAAACACTCAACTTCATTGGTCATTATGCAAATGCAAATTGAAAACACAAAAAGATGCCACCTCACACACGGGGACACCTTGAATTAAAACAAAAAAGAAACCTGAAATTAACAAGTGTTTGAAAGGATGTGGAGAAATAGGAACTCATACATTTCCTATGGGGTGTACAACCATGCAGTTCAGAGGAAAACAGCCTGACTTATTTTAAAAGTTAAGCAAAGAATTACCATACGACACTGAAATTCCACTCTTATGTGATACACAAGAGGAATAAAAACATATGACAAGTTTCTATGTCCACACAGAAACGTTTATGCACTTGTTTAGAGCAGCATTATTCATAATAGCCAAAAGGTGGAAACAACCCAAATGTCCATCACCAGAATAATGGTTAAACAAATTGTGGTGTACATACAATTAAATATTATTGAGTCATAAAAAGGGATGAGGTATTGATAAATGCTACAACTTGGTTGAATCTCGAAGATATGTGGTAAGTGAAAGAATCTGACGTGTCACATAATTGTATGATTCATTTTATATGAAATATACAGAATTGGCAAATCCATAAGGACAGGAAGCAGATCAGTGGTTGGCCAGCGGGTGAGGGAAGGGAGAAATGGGGAGTAATTACTTTAAGGACACGAGGTATTCTTCTGGGGTGACAAAACATATGAAACTACAGCGAGGTGTGGTTCGCGACATTGCAGGTGAGCTAAGTGCCACTGAATCGTGCACTTTGAAATTGTTAACTGTGTGTAATACGAATGTCACCTCAATAAAAAAGCAATCACTGTCATTTACTATATACACACATTAAAAAGAAAAACCATGTAGTCATCAACAGAAGTTGAGAAAAAATTTGGCAAAATCCAACATCTATCCTTAAGAAACTATTAGCGTAAAGGACATCTGTAAAGTTGCTAGCCAGCATGAAACTTAACGCGGAAAGACTGAATGTCCCTGCCTAAGATCCTGGAAGACAAGATTGTCTGCCCTCTGTGTATAACAAGATGGAGTGGATTGAGGCCACTGGAAGAATACACAACCAGCAGAAATAGAAAGATGTTGTCACCAATGGCAAGGGGGCTAAGAGGGAGCTATTCTCAGTACCTGTAAGAGAAAGAGCCAGGTATAAATACCTGCCACGTCCAGAGAGCCCCATGTTACATCAGCACAACAGGACCAGTCAAGTAAGACCTTCCCATGAGGGCTGCACACAGGGTCAGCATGGTCTTGCAGGAGGAATAGAAGCTCTAGACGAGAAACAGAGAAGAATGTGATGTGTCCCCTCATGGACCAACCTCCACCCTCCTCCTCCAGGAAGGCCTCTAGTGGGGGTGGGAGGAGTCTCCCTGCCAAGCAAGAGTTAAATTGTGGCTGTTACAGAAAAGCCTGGCCATTCATCTGAAGTGACCAGAGAACTGTATTCCCCAAGAGAGCAGACTCCTATGGGACCTACACAAGCTTTCACCTAAGACCCCTGTCCCACAAGATTCACTTGCTGTATGATTGCGTCCAGCAAGCTGTGCCCATGCCATGCAGAGAGAAAAGAGGAGCAGTACATATGGCTCAGCCGACATTGATAGGCATCAGGATTGTGACCTGGGCTAAGAATTCTTCATATAAATGGTAATGTCCTCTGTCTTTGAATGTTCTTTCCATTAGGCAACTCACGGAGAACAGTTATTCTGAATAAGGACTTAGGCATTTATACTCTCCCTGAAAAATATGCCATGAAGGTAGGAATCCAGGATTTCTGACAATTGTGCTTTCTTGGGTTCTCAGCTTAGATGTACATCCTTACCTCCTGTTGCACTTTGTATTGTACCAGGGATGAAAAATCAAACAAAGAAGAGCCCTGGTTGTTCTTAAAGAAACACCCTGCATTAGTGCTCCTGTGACTTGACTGGAAATGCTCCTTCTCATCTCTGAGGTTAATATCTTGCCATCAACACTTAATTCAAGAACCATCACCCACCATAAAGCCTCTTCTCATCCTTACTGCCTGAATGGGACTTTCCTCTCTTTTAAATTTTATACCAGTTTTCCATTCAGGTCTACCACAATATTTGTGTCTTTCCGCCAAGGCTACAAAGCTCTAAGTTTAGAGCCATGTTTGCATGCAGGATTGTCTGCTGCCACAGATGGAGCTCAATACATGCCTGTTCAATGAACCAATGATTGAGTGGGTGGGGCTAAAGGAGAAAATTAAGGAAGGGGGTTATTACAGCACCTCCTTCAACGTGAAGACAGCTTCATCTTCACTCTCAGATGACTTGAACCTTTCTCACTGCTTCAGAGACTTGGCCATTCCAGCTCCCCTTCACGTCCCAGTGGCTTACGTGTGAAAACATGATGGTGAGAGTTACATGATCAGAGCTGTGGTGGTTCTGGGTTGTGAGAGCAAAGAAACAGATTGTGACCAAAGAGTGGGATGTTGAAACACTTGTGAGGTGAGCGTTACTACACGTGAGGGTGACAAGAATCTCTGAAGACTGAAATTGGTTGAAGTGGTCACGTGGACACACTCAGTCAACATGATGGAGTGCACAGACGTGGGGTCTCGAAACCCTTACCTCCTCCTAAGAGAAGAGGAAAAACTTCTAACACTTTGTACATACTTTTAGCATAATATGGAGCACATAATAGTACATCTTTTTTTCCCCTGCTCAACTGTGTGAAAATCTATGTCAAATGTCTTTCCCATCTTATTCAAGATTCAGTCTTATCAATGGTCTCTAAGAACCTATAGAATCCTCCACAGCCCCTGCAGACAATCCCCTTGACCCCCTGCTAACAGGCCAGCCTCCTTCCTGCCTCAGGGACTTTGCATGTGCTCTTCTCTCTACCTCCATGCTCTTTTCCAAAGTATTCGAAGGGCTCATTGCTTTTAGTCCTTCAAGTCTTTGCTCAAATTCTACTTTCTGTGTAAGGTCTTTCCCGGTTCCTTTGTTTAAAATCACAACCTCCTGCTCCTTTTCTGTTTCTCTTTCCAGGCTTTATTTTTCTCCACAGCATTCATCACATTCTATCACACTATATAATTTACCTATATAATTTGTTTATTGTTTACCTGTCTCTACTAAAATGCAATTTTCAGAAGGCAGAGTTTTGCTTATTGGGTTCTTTGCTGTATCCTCAAAGCATAGAACAGTGCCTGGCACATAATAAATATTCATTATTTGTGTGACAAATGAATAAATAAATTATGTAGAGAAGAATCTTTGTAAATTCATTTTGTTTGCTATATATCTAATAAATTTTTAATTTATCAATATTATAAGCTTCAACTGTGAAACTTACCATCTTGAATATCAGAAAGCTCCTTGCCCTTTTTAATCTATAAATTGACCAGATTCTTCCATAGCTGATTAAATAATTCTGGTAATTGTAATGATTGCCCATGTTGCTGTGTGATGGATGCATATGCTATGGTTGGTTGTGAAAATTTTTGAAATGCTCCTAAGACTGTGCTGTATAGGTGATTTCCAAGGCTGCATGGACACCACCACCACCACCAAAAGCATTATAGCATGGATGCAACAAGAGATCATCAACTTTGTGGAACGGAATTCTTAAAACAGGAAAAAGAAAGTAGTACAAAATAACAGTCTCCCATAACTCACCTCCTTCAGTAACCATTACCATTTTAGTGTACACACACACACACACACACACACACACACACACACAGCCCTACATATTTGCAAGTGCTCTTCTCTGTTCCTGAACATTTTTTCACCCCTCCTGGAACTCTTCCCAACACCCCAAATCGAGTTTTGGAGCTAAAGGGCATTGTATCCTCTGGCCAGGGTAAAATAGCTCTTTTGTTGTACTCAGACATTCATATTCTTTGGTAATTTATCTTATTAAAGAGTTGTACATGTCCATCCTGGCAAAAATGAGAAAAATCATGTGTAATTCCACACTTCAGAAATGACGTCTATCTCTCAAAAATGTTTGGGTGTTTATTTCTAGAATTTCATTCATGAACTTTTATTCCTATGTGTATCTTTTCACAGAATTGGGGTCATTTGGTGCATCCTGTTTGTAACCTACTTTCTTCCATGTAATAATAACTGTTAAGATTTTCCTGTCCAGCTAATCTTCCTGTTTATTGCTTATATGTCATTTGTCACCTACTGCAGTAGACTGATTAGGAAGGCTGCTGGCATTAAAGTTACAGAATAATCAATCTCGATGCTAAGTGAAATCAGAAACACATTATCTTTTCCCTTCTTTATTTGTAGTAAATACTGTTATGGCTCCCACTTGGCCTCCAGCTGGGATTTACGTTCTCGAAGTATTTTTATCAAGGAGAGAAAAATGAGACTTCACCTTTCTCAATCTTTTTTCCTAGCGTGTGATGTTTCTGACAGCATCTCACTGCCTTCTCTGACTGCGAGGTGACAGACGCACGGTGCAGCTGAATGGCTTGGGTCTGCGGTTCTTGTATTTCCACTTCCCAGTTTTCCTTCGTGGCTCTCCTCGAACAGAAACTGTCTAAGCATGAAACGAAGTTGGTGTTTAAGTAGATACCACATGAAACCACTTTATCCCCCTAATGATAAATTTAGTAGGTATTACAATTCTTTGGGAATTACAAATTAAAGCCTTGGGACATTGTTTCACACACACACACACACACACACACACACACACACACGTTTGGGAGAAATTAACAATTATTGCATTTTCAGTGTTGACAAAGAGGTGATGCAAGAGGAACTATACACAGTGATCACGGGAAAAATTGTTACAATCTCTTTACAAGTTCCTTTGAAATCATCTATTAAAGTTTTGTTGTTGTTGTTGTTTTAGGAGAGTTGGGCAGAAAGCACAGCACCAACTACCACCCCCCCCTTTTTTTAAAAAAGATTTCCTTCAATTATTTTATTTATTTATTTATTTTAGTTTGGGCCTCACCCCGTGGCATGTGGGATCTTATCTCCCTGACCAGGGATCGAACCTGCACCTCCTGAACTGGAAGGTAGAGTCTTAACCACTGGACCACCACGGAAGTCCCTCTATTAAAGTTTAACAGCCAAAGATGAAACATTTCCAGCAGAGCACATTACCCTACAGTAACACTTGCATATTTAAACCTGGATAAATGTACATGAGAGTTACAGCAGCAGCTTTTGTAATTGTAAAACAAATAAATAATAAAGCCACCCAAAGACACGTTGACAAGAGTATGGATAAATGAATTGTGGAAAGCCACACATGAGTGGAAATGAATTCCGCCAGAAGCAGGAATGCAGATGAATTTCACAAGCTATGTTGAGTGAAAGAAGTTGGACAGAGACTCACGTGTCCACGGATGCCTGGGCGGTGTAACTGCCTTACCCACATGAGAAGAACAAAAAGGACCCGAATCCATGGCCTCTGATATAAGAGTGCAGTTGCCCAAACAGTATGTGGAACCAGCTGGTTCAACAAGCATGGCAGGAAAGAAGAAAGAAAGGAAATCACCTAACTGTAGGTTCAGGAGAAGCAGAGAGATGGTTTCCTCTCTTTCTGGAGTCTCAGCTGAGAAGGGAAAGGACAAGAGCATTAGCCAGATGGGGATGTACAGTTGAAGAAAGACTTTTGTCCATGGAAGAAAAATGCAGATTCATATGTTAGGATACAAGGGCCAGTGGGAGGAAGCGTTTTGAAGGTGCCAAAGGGAAAGGAGATGATTCATCGAGTGTGGCTCCTGATGCGGCAGGTGGAGGGTCACCTGTGCCCTTCAAGTAGTGGGACAGCCTGCAAGCGTGAGTGGGGAGAGAGTGGGGTGTAGGAGTAGGGGCCGAGGGAGGAAGTATTCTGGTAGGTTAACGTCTATGAAAGTAATGCATCCAACTGGTATAAGCTGTCAAACAGGACTAGAAGCATCGTGGTCGATATTAAGTGAATTCACATTCTCCATTATCCCAGCTTGGGGTCCCCCTCCTCAAACTAACTTCTGCAGCTCTCCCTTTTGATATTTATTTGCATAATTACCAAACTTCCTGCACCATTATTCCTTGTTATGCAGATTCTAGTTCTTACCATGGATGCACATCTGGTACAGCACTTGTGAACCAAGCTCACATGGGCCCTTCCCTTTAGGGTTCTATCATAATTTTTCAAACACTATTTACCATTGAATTTATGATAATTTAATTATTACTGATGCTCCGTCAAATTTATCTATAATTGCGTTTCCTTTCCTGTATTTTCTCATCTGTAAAATGAGAATGATACAAACTAGACCCCATTTCATAGAGTTGTTAAGAGGAGTGAATGTGTGTATGACTAAAGGGTCATAAACGGTGCCCAGCACACGATGCACAATTGTTAATTGTTCTCCCTATCAAAAGAAGCAGAGAAGGATATAAACATTGATGACTCAGGTTAAATTCCAAATTTCTTGACCTCATACCAGACAATATGCACAGTAGGCCTCACGTTTGCTTTTTTTTTTTTTTAAATAAAAGTAAATTAAAAAAAAAAGAAAACCAACAGCATTGCTTTGAAATGTTAGAAACAATGTTGCCTTACACATAAAGGTCAATGAGACTTCCCACGTATGCCTTGATATCCATCTTCCTCTCAAATTTATTTTATCAACTTGACCTTTCCTCCCAACCTCAGCTGAGCGATTCTACATGTTTGCTGAATACATTCTGCAGCTATGTTATGCTTTTGTGAAGAATGAACCCTTCTGAATGTCAGTACAAATACCAATTTAACATCAGAGCGATTCTGGAGGGAGCTCTGATTGCGAGTTTATTTATCAAATAATGAATATTATTCATTAGTCTGGCACTGACTGATTTGAGGGGAGAGGATGGATTGGTGCTCTGGTGGCCTTAGTGCTACCTTAGCAATTCTAACTGCAGGAACATTGGGAGGATCTTTACAGCTACAGAATGGAACCCACGGCGCTCTTGACAAAATAAGCCAAGACAGTCTTAAATACTCAGCAAAAATGTTGTGATTTGTCATTCTCCCATCAATAACCCACAAATATTAAACAGGATAGAAAACCATGGATACCCAATACAAATGCCCTAGATGTGCCGAGAGGACTGACTCATGAGCTTCTGTAATTTTATTTCCCTGTCAGCAGAGATCTCTCTAAAAATACCTTGCACCATAGTTACTACAAGAAACTCTCTCTTTCTGCAGCCATAAGCATTTGAAATCTCAAGATAATATAGGCAATGTCACCTTCTCAGAGGGCGGACCCCTGACCTTTCTGGCTAAGTGGAAACTCCTAATCTCCATTGAAGCCATAAGGAACTATTTTATTCTCTTTAAAGCCCATCTATCTAAAATTATATCATTTTCTTTGTTTGTCTAAATGTCACTGTCTTCTTCTCCCTCCAGAATTTAATCTCCATACTGTCAAAAATTTTGCCTGTCTTTTCCCCACTTTATTCCCAGTGCCTGAAAAAGTTTCCAGCATACAGTTGGTGCTCAATAAATACCTTCTGAGTTAAAGAGTTGTTACGTGATAAGACAGAGCTACACTGGCTTGCAGATTCCGGGGAGAGCTGTGTGCATTACATAACTAGCTCAAAGGTATGAGCTTTTCTAGGAGCCACATGCCAAAATGTGGAGCTGGGTGTTATCAGAAGAGCTATCAGCAGGCCTGGAAATAATCTCTAACTCTTGATTTTGAAATTTTGAATTCAGGTATGTCAATTTGGTTAATTTACCTTCTGATGGGTTTTTGCAATTTTATGATTGTTATTAATTAGCCAGCAAAAATTCTACATACATGTAGTTCCTTAGCTTTTGAAACAACACGATTCCCATTGTAAAATGCCCTCTTCAATCATCCAAAACCTACATGTCAAAATCTAAGTTACAGGAATATGATATAGTTGAAGGAATACAGACATACCTCAGAAATATTGCTCCAGACCACCACAATAAAGCAAATATCAAATAAAGCAAGTCACATGAATGTTTTGTTTTACCAGTGCATAATTATAATTATTTTTACACTATACTGTAGTCTATTAAGTGTGCAAAGCATTATGTCTAAAAAAAATGTACATACATTAATTTAAAATAATTTATTGTTAAAAATTGCTATCATCAGAGCCTTCCACAAGTCATTATCATTTTGCAATAGTAACATCAAAGGTCACTGATCACAGATCACCATAACAAATATAATAGTGAAAAAATTCGAAATATTGTGAGAACTGTGACACATAGACATGAAGTGACCTAATGGTATTGGAAAAATGGCACCAATAGACTTGCTCAATGCCAGGTTGCCACAAAACTTCAAATTGTAAAAAAAAGCAAAATCTTTAAAGCGAAATAAAATGTAGCATAATAAAACAAGGTGTGCCTGCATTCTCTTTTGCAGTAAGAAAAAATATGGAGACATAAGGAAAGGCATTTCCCAACATGAATACATTTAACTAGGAGAACCATGGGCAAAAGGACATCTTCCTCTAAGGAATATATCCCAAATCTGATTGAGGATGAATCCTCCCCATTGATTTCCTTTCTTCTACAAGCAATCAGACTTTTTTATTCCTAGAGGGATGTGCAGGTGTCTGAAAGCACTGTGCTGCAACACAGTGGCAGTCCTCACCTGCGGTAAGTTTCCAGATCGAGGGTGCAGAAGGATCATTGCTGTTTGGTTTGGGGACACGACAGAGCCATCACAGGAGCACATGGGCTGCTTTGGCATTTACAGTAGTGCCCAAAGTACTGGACAGAGGGTGGCGCCATAGCCCTAGGAAGAGAATTGAGATTGTGGAAGGCTATGTGCTTGGTGACACGGAGGCAGAGAAGTTAAGTTTCCATCTCTGCTGTACTTACCTGCAGTACTTGGGGACCTGCACAAAACCTCTAAGTCCTGGGTCCTTATAACAAAAAAATCAGAAAAAACTAATTTTCATAGAGGACTACTGAGAGATTTTGGAACCTGTCAGACTCTGAACTATGGTAGGTTAGAAAGCAAGTTCCCCTTTCCTCCAAATTAACCTTAGAGTCCTCAGCCTCCTGTTTCAAAACCCTGTGCTTAAACAGTGCTGTGCTACTGTCCCTGCATTTAAAACGTTTGTGAAGATGCATGAAAAATTGAATACGTTTAAAATTAATAACACTTTCTCATGCATTGTCTTGTTAAATACATTTCACATTAAATCCAATTTAACATGAAGCACAGTGTTCTATTATTCTCCTATCAGATCTCCTACCACATTATTCCAGAAAAGGATATAGAAATGTACTTTAATCCTGTTCTCTTGGCTACAAGAGATGTGAAAATGTAAAATTTACCCTGGAGGGATGAGACGTAGAACATTTAGTTGCATTCATTGTGACTTTTTCACTTCCTATACTATCCACGTTTCGTGTCAATTGCATTTTAATAAAATTTTGATCTCCATAAGATATTTTAAATGGAATTTTAATGCTTTACAATTTTAATTGCTACTACTGTCAGCATTTAATCAAAAACAATGTTATAAAATAATATGAGGATCTCTTTTAAACAATGGTGAATCTAGGTATTCTAGAAGAGCTAGTATGTGACATCATATTTCTGAATTAGAGATTAAGATATTATTGTGGGGAGCTCTGTCAATGTCAGTTTTGGGTAAGGATGTTCAGATAAACGCAAACACTGAGATCCAATAAAAACATTAGACCACATAAATACCACACCCTGGCCCCAAAATACAGACATTCAAGAGCTATCAAGGCATTCAGAGTGTATGAACAAAGATCTGGGAGAAGAGGGTTGCCAAGAGCTAAGTATGTCATTCAGGGCCTCTTTTATAGGTGTTTACTGATTTCACAACTTTGACAGTGATGTCAAGAAGCCAAGGAGCACTCTCAAAGAGTCATGAAAACAGGCAGACAAAGTCTAGAGTTCAGGGACCACAGGGAGGAGGGGCTCGGATTAGCCTCAGGCTTTGTGTTGGGCTCCACAAAGCTACAAACTAACAGTAAAGGTCCACACTGAATAAGTCATTCCTCACAAAGCTTGAAGCTCAGCTGGGAATCATTTTCAGCTCTGATTGGATTAAGTTGATCTGGGATCCCATGTACCCCTGGAGGAAGACAGCATCATATAAAGCTTCAAATCACCTATACAACATTTCACATATAATATTGAGTCCAAATAAAAATAACCAGTCATTTGAAATGGCAAGAATATATGATGCAAACACAAGAGAAACTATAGACAAAGAAACATATGCTTGGGAGGCCATATCATGGGTATAAAAGAAAGAATTAGTGAACTAGAAGATGGGTCAGAAGAAAGTACCCAGACTGATGAACTAAGAGACCAAAGGATGAGATATTCAGAAAATAATCAAAAGCAGTATATCAGATAAGGTTAAAATGACCACAAATAATTGGGATCCCAGGAGAGAATAATAATGAGATAGAAAGAGGAGTTGAAAAGATAGTAGTTAAGAATTTTCTAAAAATGTATCAAGTTATCAAGCTACAGATTTTAGAAACACTATGAGGCTTAAGAAGGATACATGCAAAAAATACACCTAGAAATATGATTTTTAAAAATTAAAAAGTAAAGACTAAAAGTATGTCCTTAAGACAGAAATAGAAAATGAGATAAACTTCCAAGAAATACCAATAAGAATTCACCAACAGCCCTTCAATAGAGAAACTAAAGATACCCTTTATTCAGAAGGAAAAGATCTCAGACTAAAACATTAATTAAGTAATGAGGTATTACATATTTCAGTAAATTAATTTTATGTATTAAGACATGTTATGAAAGCATTTATATTTTCATATATAATATTTGTATAATATATAATAGGATTAAAAAAGAGAATTAATATATAATAGTATAGAGTTGAGAGAAAGTAAAAGGAGCTAATATATTCTAAGATCTTTGTATTGTTCCTGCAGTATGTGTGTGTGTGTGTCTGTGTGTGTGTGTGTGTGTGTGCGTGCATGTCTATAATAATAAGTTATGGTTGCATTCAGTATTCTTCAGGAAAACTACAAAAAAATTATAAAGGAATACATACCTATCAAGCAAATAGATGGGAAAGGAACATGTATACAATCAATTGAAAAAATCAAACAAAATAGCATAGATTAAAAAGAATGTTGAATAGGCAGGACAAATTGAAAAAAATTAAGGTAATAAACTAAAACCTAAATAGATAGAAATTGCACTAAATATGAATGGATTTAGCATTGAAAGACCAATATTCCCAGGTAGAATAAAATTATAACAAAATTCAATGATATATTTCCTATAAGAGGCAATATCAAAGGGAGAGAATAAGTGGAAAATTTATAACATATAAATCATAACCAAAAGAAAACTATTGTAGCTATTTTAATATTATACAACATAAGCTTTAAGTAAAAAGTATTAGAAATAAGGAAATATATTTTAGTATTTATATTATACACAAGTAGATTTTATACTATATTATATATTTTACTATTCTCATATAGTACCTATGAGTATGTGTTTTATATTTATTTAATTTCAAGTTATAAGTAAAATATCAACATGACAGTTTTCTAGGTTTTTATTTACTTAATAACATATTTTCAAAATATCTGAAAACAAAATGACTGAAATAAAAAAGGAACAGATAAATTCCCAACTATAGTGAAAGATTTTTAATACACATTGTAAGTAACTAGTAGAACAAAAACATAGGAGATTTAAAAAAAACATTATTAACAATTTTTATATTATGTACATGTATAGAATACAGCACTAAATAACTTCAGGATACTAATTCTCTTCAAAACACATAAAATATTGTACAAAAACAGAGGCATTAGGCTAGCAATCCATGACTAAAATAACGCTGGAAAATTCCCACATTATAAGAAATCAAGAAATTCACTTATAATAACCAAGTGTCAAAGAAGAAATCAGTAGAAGTTAGAAAATATTTGAGTGATAAGGACAATGCTAAATACCAAACATGTAAATGCAGCTTGGCCATGAGTTCAGGGACAATTATAGCCATAAACACATGCAAGACTTGAGGACACAGGGTGGGGGAAGGGTAAGCTGGGATGAAGTGAGAGAGTGGCATGGACTAATATATACTACCAAATGTAAAATAGATAGCTTGTGGGAAGTAGCCGCATAGCACAGGGAGATCAGCTCGGTGCTTTATGACCACCTAGAGGGGTGGGATAGACAGGGTGGGAGAGAGACGCAAGAGGGAGGAGATATGGTAATATATGTATAGCTGATTCACTTTGTTATAAAGCAGAAACTCACACACCATTGTAAAGCAATTATACTCTAATAAAGATGTTTAAGAAAAAAGAAAAGAAAAAAAAAAGAAAGAAAAGACAAAGACTGGAGATCTATTTTCTAAGGATCCATGTAAAGAATGAGTAAAGTAACTGTTAATAAACACAAAGGAAACAGCAGAAAGGAAATAATACAATAGAAAGGAAATAATGAAAGAGAAAAAAAAAATACCTGTGTTATGTGGGTTGAGTAAAGATGCAAGGAAGAGAGAGAGAGAGAAATGATAACCAATACCATTCATGATAACAAGGGCATCACTAGGGTATGACAGATATTAAAAATATAAAAGGATCATTTGAACACATTTATGCCAGTAAAGTTGAAAATTTAGATGACATGAACAGAGTCCTAGAAAAACACAGTTTACCAAAACTGAGGTAAAAGAAATGGAAAATTTGCAATGTTTAATATGTGCTATAGAGATTAAACCCATAGGCAAACACCTAACAAAGATAAAATCTACTCCAAAGGCTAAACTAAATTTTATCAGATTCATTTTATGAGGTCAGCATAATTTTGATGTAATAGTCTGACAAGGATATTAAAACAACATCAAGAATCTCACCCATGCATATAGACAAAAAAGCCCTCAAGAATTAATTTACAAACTGTATCTAGCTATCTATAAATATAAATTTAATTTATTTTATATTTAAATATAAGTTTAAAAAATAAGTATAGAATAAATATATTACAACAAAGTTGGGAGTTTTAGCTCAGTAATTTAATCTCTGTTTTAACACTAAAAAATCAATCATTGTAATTCACTGCATTAACAGAATTAAGGAGAAAAATATATGACCATATCACTACATGAAGATAAAACATTTTATAAAATTTAGCATCTATTAATAATAAAAAAATATTCTTTGCTAACTAATAATGTGTTAGTCTGATTATGCATATGTCTAATTTATCTATTGCAAACATCACACTAAATGGTAAAATACTGAAAGCTGATGTGTGGAATTGGGAGTGCTAACAGATAAACTGAGGCATATTAATAGTTTTAAGAGTTTCTTTGAGCAAAGATCGATTTGAGTCATACAGCACCAAAACACAAGGTTTTACAAGAGCTTCTCACACAAGAGTTGGGGAAAGACTCAGAGAAGAAGCAGAAGCAAAGCAAGAACATTACTTGATTGACTGTAGCTTAAGTAGTTACCTTATTTGGGAAGCACAGTTGGCATTTGTGACAGGTTGGCTTTATGTTTGATTTCTTAACCTTGAGGCGTTACAGGCTTGGGTTTTGGTTTGCTTGCTAGGCTGCTAAGGCATTAAAGCTGCCTAGGTCTAATGGCCTCCTTGTTTAATTAACAGGGGTGTGGCTGCCACTTCTATTCAAATTTGCACTGCAGGACCTCAACAATGCAAAATTCATATATATTCTTATATGCATACTTGTGTGTATATTTATATATACATAAGGATAGGAGAGAAAAATAAATTATATCATCACACGATACATTGAAATTTAAAAATATCTATAGATAATTATGAAAAGTAAAAAATAGGTCTCTTGATTTAAGGCCAAAAAATAAAATCAAATGTATTTCTTTATGCTACTGATTAGCAGCTGTAAAATAAAGTTTATAAAAGATATAATTCACATTAGCAGCAAAACATCAAATATATGTAAGTATATAAGAATAAATGTACAAAAATGGTTTAAGAACTCTATCAGACTATTAACTAATATTATAATAAATAAAGAAGGCTTAAATTAAATGGAAGGGAAATCATATTCATAGATAAAAAGAATAAACATTTCAAAGTTGTCAGTCTCCAAAATAATCAATGGATTCAGCACATTCACAATAATAATCCATCCATTTATGTCTTTGTGTGTGTGAGAGAGAGAGAGAGAGAATGTGTGAATCAACAAGTTGGTTCTATAATTTACATGAAATTGCAAAGGGACAAGTATAGGCAAGATATATTTAAGGAGAAGAACAAGTAGGAAGACATCTCTATCCCATATCAAAACCTCTTAGAAAGCTACACAACTTCCTTCATCTGGCAACAGTACACTGAATGTGCATCAGACCAGTGGAGCAAAATAGAGAATCCAAAGTCAGACATGTACTGGTATAAGCAGTTGATTTATGATAAACTTGGATTTTCAGAATAGTAAAAGGGTGTATGTCTTCTTTTGTTATGGTTCTGAGTCAATTAGCTATCAAAATCAAAGAAACAAACAAAAACAAATAAATTTTATCCCTACCTCACACCAAATATAAACATTAATTCCAGGTACATTCTAGATCTAAATGTAAAAGGAAACCTAAAAAAGCTTAAATGTTATTGTAGGAGAATAACTTCACAACCTCGGGATAGGGAAAGTTTTAAGAAGACATAACACACCTTAAAGGAAATGATAGTTGATCTATACTTCAAATTTCTGTACCTTAAGAGACATCCCTGAGAGAGTGAAATGTGACCAAGAGAATGGTAGAAGATGTCCGCAACAAACACAGCTGTCAACAGGCTTGTATTTGGAAATACTTAAATAAGTCTTACAAAGACAAAAATGCAATTAAAAACGTGCATGAGACAGGAGTGTATGCATGTGGGCATCAAGTCATGGGTAAGAATGTTCATCACAGTGCTACTAATGATGGTCAAAATCTAACAATTTCAAATGCCCATCAACTGTAACATGGACAAATAAATTTCATCAGAGCATTCATAAAATGGATTATTACATATGCAATTTAATGAGTATATTATAACTGTACAACAATAAAGACAACTATCACAACATAATATTGAGTGGGAGCAGCCACACACAAAGGCTTGCACGTATTTAATTCCATTTAGATACAGTTCAAAATGGGTAAAGTAACCTGATTGGCAGTCAGGATTAGAGGGCACTTTCGGGAAGCGGGTGAGAGTAGAGCATGAAAAGACATGAAAAGACCATTGAGCTGCCTACAATCCTCTTTTCCTTGGCCTGTGGAATCCGTGGGAAGCCACACGTGTACACAGAGCTTGCTGAGGATGGGTTCCTGGTGAGCAGAGAGTGGGAGCCTGGCAATTACTAAGACAGTGTTGTCCGGGAAACATAAGGAGCAGGGCAGTGGGGGGAATGAGGAGAGGGAAGACGCTAGTGAGGATGTAACCATAGATAAAGGCCAGCCTGAACTTGACCCATCCAGGGGAGGCCTCTGGACCACAGTCACGCAGCCCTGCCTGCCTGGAGGCAAGGGAACCCTTCATCCCAATTGGTTAGTCACCGGCTGAAGGCCGGCTTCAGGATGGCGGTGGAGACTGCACCATTCCCACCGGGTAACTCCCTGGTAATTCTCCAGAGAGGGCCAGCAGTTGGAGCAGCAGGAGGGGATACACCTGGTGGTCAAACACGCGGTCCCCAAGCATCTAATGTGAACAGGAATCCTACCATGAAGGAACGTACGTATTCAACTGTACTCAGTACCAAAGCCAGGGGCTAAGGTGATGAGTCTCCTAACAGCCTCTCTGAGTGTCACCCCAGGGCGCACCTGTGGATGCTCCTTACTCCCTGCTTCTCCCCAGTCCCACAAGGCTCCAAGCGCCATTCTCTCTTGAACCCGTATTCTGTCCAACGGTTTACTTTCCGAGAAAGCACCCCACATTTTTGTCAAATGCTAGCCTCCTCAGGGGTCTGTAAATCCCTCAAGGTCCAGCATCCATGGAATGATGGATGTCTACCACCTTCTATTCCTGCTGTCCCCGTTGAAGCAGCCTGTAGGTTTGCAGATGGAAAGGAAAAGAAAGGCAGTGAGATGTTTCATGATGATTATATTCTTCCTCAAATATTTCAAATGAAAAACATCTACTGCCTTGAGGAAAACCTCCCACTGGACTGGTGAGAGTCATAATCCCACATTAATGAAACTGAAAAACATTCCTCATTCCTTCAACTTTTTGCCTTTTAAAGCCTTTTCTCAGAGACTGGCTTTGGGCAAAACACATTCCCTAAATCTTAGATTCCTTCTCTAGTCATGGACAGGAAAGAGCATCTCATTTTACTGCAAAAATAGTTTCTTCACATTTGAATATTCCCATTCCTGATACAATGTAATGGGATATAGCTCATGTAGAGGGAAGAGAGAAATTGTAGAGGGGAGAGAAAAATTAACTTTCCCTAACACATTGTGAGAGATGAGACAAAAGAGAGATCCCAGAGGAACATAATTTCCTCAATATATCGTTGAGTAGGTCTGTTTAATACAAAAGACACACACAGACACGAACATAAAATACAGCTCTTAACCTCACTTCAAAACAGTCATCAATGATACACACATTTAAAGTAAAATAAGTAAACAATTAAAATTAGAAAATGCAAAGAATACAGAAGGATACAAAAGTGTAAGTGAAATTCTTGACCACATTTCATGACTGAGTCCTGTCTTCAAAGGTAAACACTGACAGTAGATTTTTTTTTAATATGGCTTTGTATTTAATTTTTTAACATCTTTATTGGAGTACACTTGCTTTATAATGTTGTGTTAGTTTCTGCTGTATAACAAAGTGAATCAACTATATGTATACATACATCCCCATATTGACTCCTCTTGCATCTCCCTCTCACCCTTCTAGTTGGTCACAAAGCACCAAGCTGATCACCCCGTGTGATGCAACTGCTTCCCACTAGCTATCTATTTTACATTTGGTAGTGTATATATGTCAGTGCTACTCTCTCACTTCGTCCCAGCTTAACCTTCCCCTCCCAGTGTCCTCAAGTCCATTCTCTACGTCTCCATCTTTATACCTGTCCTTCCCCTAGGTTCTTTAGAACCATTTTTTTTTTTTAGATTACATATATATGTGTTAGCATACAGTATTTTTTTTTCTCTTTCTGATTTACTTTAATCTGTATGACAGTTTCTAGGTCCATCCACCACACTACAAATAACTCAATTTCGTTTCTTTTAATGGCTGAGCAATATTTCATTGTATATATGTGCCATATCTTCTTTATCCATTCATCTGTCGATGGATACTTAGGTTGCTTCCATGTCCTGGCTATTGTAAGTAGAGCTGCAATGAACATTGGGGTGCATGTGTCTCTTTGAATTATGGTTTTCTCAGGGTATATGCCCAGTAGTGGGATTGCTGGGTCGTATGGTAGTTCTATTTTTAATTTTTTGAGGAAGCTCCATACTGTTCTCCATAGTAGCTGTTTCAATTTACATTCCCACCAACAGTGCAAGAGGCTTCCCTTTTCTCCACACCCTCTCCAACATTTATTGTTTGTAGACTTTTTGATCATGGCCATTCTATCTGGTGTAAGGTGATGTCTCATTGTAGTTCTGATCCTCATTTCTCTAATGATCAGTGATTTTTAGCATCCTTTCATGTGTTTGTTGGCAATCTGTATATCTTCTTCAGAGAAAGAAATGAGTTTGCTTGTATATTTTGGAGATTAATCCTTTGTCAGTTGCTTCATTTGCAAATATTTTCTCCCATTCTGAGGTTTCTCTTTTTGTCTTGTATATGGTTTCCTTTGCTGTGAAAAATATTTTAAGTTTCATTAGGTCCCATTTGTTTATTTTTGTTTTTATTTCCATTTCTCTAGGAGGTGGGTTGAAAAGGATCTTGCTGTGATTTATGTAATAGAGTGTTCTGTCTATATTTTCCTGTAAGAATTTCATAGTGTCTGGCCTTACATTTAGGTCTCTAATCAATTTTGAGTTTATTTTTGTGTATAGTGTTAGGGAGTGTTCTAATTTATTCTTTTATATGTAGTTGTCCAGTTTTACCAGCCCCACTTATGGAAGAGGCTGTCTTTGCTGCATTGTATATTCTTGCCTACTTTATCAAAGATAAAGTTACCATATGTGTGTAGGTTTATCTCTGAGCTTTCTATCCTATTCCATTGATCTATATTTCTGTTTTTATGCCATGTTGTCTTGATTACTGTAGCTTTGTAGTATAGTCTGAAATCGGGGAGCCTGATTCCTCCAGCTCCATTTTTCTTTCTCAAGATTGTTTTGGCTATTCAGGGTCTTTTGTGTTTCAATACAAATTGTGAATTTTTTTGTTCTAGTTCTGTGAAAAATGCCATTGGTTGTTTCAAAGTGATTGTATTGAATCTGTAGATTGCTTTGGGTAGTAGAGTCATTTTCACAATGTTGATTCTTCCAATCCAAGAACATGGTATATCTCTCCATCTGTTCATATCGTGCTTAATTTCTTTCATCAGTGTCTTATAGTTTTCTGCCTACAGGTCTTTTGTATACTTAGGTAGGTTTATTTCTAGGTATTTTATTCTTTTTGTTGCGATGGTAAATGGGAGTGTATTCTTAATTTCTCTTTCAGATTTTTCATCATTAGTGTGTAGGAATGCAAGAGATTTCTGTGCATTAATTTTGTATCCTGCTACTTTCCCAAATTCATTGATTACCTCTTGTATTTTTCTGCTAGATCCTGGTAGAATCTTTAGGATTCTCTATGTATAGTATCATGTCATCTTCAAACAGTGACAGTTTTACTTCTTCTTTTCTGTTTTGGATTCCTTTTATATCTTTTTCTTCTCTGATTGCTATGGCTAAAACTTCCAAAACTATGTTGAATAATAGTGGTGAGAGTGGGCAGCCTTGTTTTGCTCCTGATCTTTGTGGAAATGGTTTCAGTTTTTCAACATTGAGAACAATGTTGGGTGTGGGTTTGTCATATATGGCCTTTATTATGTTGAGGTAGGTTCCCTCCATGCCTACCTTCTGGAAAGTTTTTATCATAAATGGGTGTCGAAAACTTTTTCTGCATCTATTGAGATTCTCATATGGTTTTTACCTTTCAATTTGTTAATGTGGTGTAGCACATTGATTGATTTGCGTATATTGAAGAATCCTTGCATTCCTGAGATAAACTCCACTTGATCATGGTGTATTATCCTTTTAATGTGCTGTTGGATTCTGTTTGTAAGTATTTTGTTGAGGATTGTTGCCTCTTTGTTCAGCAGTGATACTGACCTGTTGTTTTCTTTTTTTATCTACTTTGAATATGTCCTGCCACTCTCTTCTGGCTTGAAGAGTTTCTTTTTTTGTGACATCTTTGTCTGGTTTAGGTATCATGGTGATGGTGGTCTCACAGAATGAGTATGGGAGTGTTCCTCCTTCTGCTATATTTTGGAAGAGTTTGCAAATGATAGGTGTTGGCTCTTCTGTAAATGTTTGATAGAATTTACCTGTGAAGCCATCTGGTCCTAGACTTTTGTTTGTTGGAAGAATTTAAATCACAGTTTCAATTTCATTACTTGTGATTGGTCTGTTTATATTTTCTATTTCTTCCTGGTTCAGTGTCAGAAGGTTGGGCTTTTCTAGGAATTTGTGCATTTCTTCCAGGTGGTCCATTTTATTGGCATGTAGTTGCTTGTAGTAATTTCTCATGATCTTTTGTATTACTGCAGTGTCAGTTGTTACTTCTCCTTTTGTGTTTCTACTTTCTGTTGTCTCCCTTTTTTTCTTGATGAGTCTGGCTAATGGTTTATCAATTTGTTTATCTTCTCAAAGAACCATCTTTTAGTTTTATTGATCTTTGCTATTGTTTATTTCTTTTTCTTTTGTTTCTGAACTGATCTTTATGGTTTCTTTCCTTGTGCTAACTTTGGGATTTTTTTGTTCTTCTTTTTCTACTTGCTTTAGGTGTAAAGTCAGGTTGTTTATTTGAGATTTTTCTTGTTTGTTGAGGCAGGTTTTTATTGTTATAAACTTCCCTCTTAGAACTGCTTTTGCTACATCCCATAGGTTTTGGGCCATCATGTTTTCATTGTCATTGTTTTTCTAGGTATTTTTTGATTTCATCAGTCTTCTCTTGGTTATTTAGTAGCGTACTGTTTATCCTCGATGTGTTGTATTTTTTACAGTTTTTATTTTCCTGTAATTGATATCTAGTCTCATAGCATTGTGGTCAGAGGAGACACTTGATATGATTTCAATTTTCTTAAAATTACCAAAGCTTGATTTGTAACCCAAGGTAGTCTCTATCCTGCAGAAATTTCCATAAGTACTTGAGCAAACAGTGTATTCTGTTGTTTTGGGATGGAATATCCTATAAATATCTATTTAGTCAATTTTGACTAATGTATCATTTAAAGCTTGTGTTTCCTCATTAATTTTCATTTTGGATGATCTGTCTATTGGTGAAAGTAGGGTGTTCAAGTATCCTACTATTATTGTGTTACTGTTGATTTCCTCTTTGATGTCTGTTAGCACTTGCCTTATGTATTGAGGTGCTCCTACTTTGGGAGCATAAATATTTACAATTCTTATATCTTCTTCTTGGATTGATTCCTTGATCATTATGTAGTGTTCTTATTTGTCTCTTGTAACAGTCTTTATTTTAAAGTCTATTTTGTCTGATATGAGAATTGTTACTCCAGCTTTCTTTTGATTTCAATTTGCATGGAATATCTTTTTCCATCACATCACATTCATTCTGTATGTGTCCCTAAGTCTGAAGTGGGTCTCTTGTAGACAGCACATATACGGGTCTTGTTTTTGTATCCATTCAGCCAGTTTATGTCTTTTGGTTGGAGCATTTAATCCATTTACATTTAAGGCAATTATTGATATGTATGCTCCTGTTACCATTTTCTTAATTGTTTGGGGTTTGTTATTGTATTTCTTGTCCTTCTCTTCTGTTTCCTGCTTAGAGAAGTTCCTTCAGCATTTGTTGTAAATCAGGTTTGGTGGTGCTGCATTCTCTTAACTTTTGCTTGTCTGTAAAAGTTTTAATTTCTCTGTTGAATCTGAATGAGATCCTTGCTGGGTAGAGTAACCTTGGTTGTAGGTTTTTCCCTTTCATCACTCCAAATATGTCCTGCCACTCCCTTCTGGCTTGCAGAGTTTCTGCTGAAAGATCAGCTGTTAATCTTATGAGGATTCCTTGTATGTTATTTGTTGCCTTTACCTTGCTGCTTCTAATATTTTTTCTTTGTATTTAATTTTTGATAGTTTGATTAATATTTGTCTTGGTGTGTTTCTCCTTGCATTTATCCTGTGTGGGATTCTCTGTGCCTCCTGGATTTGATTGACTATTTTCTTTCTCATATTAAGGAAGTTTTCAACTATAATCTCTTCAAATATTTTCTCAGTCCCTTTCTTTTTCTCTTCTTCTTCTGGGACCCCTATAATTCAAATGTTGGTGCATTTAGTGTTGTCCCAGAGGTCTCTGAGACTGTCCTCAATTCTTTTCATTCTTTTTTCTTTATTCTGCTCTGCAGTAGTTATTTCCACTATTTTCCCTACCAGGTCACTTATCCATTCTTCTGCCTTAGTTATTCTGCTCTTTGTTCCTTCTAGATAATTTTTAATATCATTCATTTTGTTGTTTATCATTGTTTGTTTGCTCTTTAGTTCTTCAGGGTCCTTGTTAAACGTTTCTTGTATTTTCTCCATTCTATTTCCAAGATTTTGAATCATCTTTACCATCATTACTCTGAATTATTTTTCAGGTACACTGCCTATTTCCTCTTCATTTGTTTGGTCTGGTGGGTTTTTACATTGCTCCTTCTTCTCCTGCACATTTCTCTGTCTTCTAATTTTGTTTAACTTGCTGTGTTTGGGTCTACTTTTCTCATGCTGCAGAGTCATATTTCCCGTTGTTTTTGGTGTCTGCCTTCAGTGGGTGAGGTTGGTTCAGTGACTTGTGTAGGTTTCCTTGTGGAGGGGACTGGTGCTTGTGTGCTGGTGGGTGGGGCTGGATCTTGTGTTTCCGGTGGGCAGGACTGTGTCTGGTGGTGTGTTTTGGGGTGTCTGTGAGCTTAGCATGATTTTAGGAAACGTCTCTGCTAATGGGGTTGTGTTCCTGTCTTGCTAGTTGCTTGGCATGGGGCATCCAGCATGGACACTTGCTGGCCGTTGGGTGGAGCTGGGTCTTAGTGTTGAGACGGAGATCTCTAGTAAAGCTCTCGCTAATTGATATTACGTGGGGTCAGGAGGTCTCTGGTGGTCCACTGTCTTGAACTCGGCTCTCCCACCTCAGTGGCTCTGGCCTGACACCAGGCTGGTGCACCAAGACCCTGTCAGCCACACACTCAGAAGAAAAAGAAATAAAAAAAATAAATAAATAAATAAATATTAAAATAAAAATAAAAAATAATAATATAAAAAAAGAGGAGAGCAACCAAACCAAGAAATAAATCCACCAATGATAACAAGCACTATAAACCTATACTAAGATAAACACAAAAATCATAAACAAATCACTCACAGACAGCAAACCCCAAGTCTACAGTTGCTCCCAAAATCCACCACCTCAATTTGGGGATGATTCATTGTCTCTTCAGGTATTCCACAGATGTAGTGTCCAGCAAGTTGACTGTGGGGATTTAATCTGCTGCTCCTGAGGCTGCTGGGAGAGATTTCCCTTTCTCTTCTTTGTTCGCACAGCTCCTAGGCTTCAGCTTTGATTTTGGCCCCACCTCTGCATGTAAGTTGTCCTCAGGCATCCCACCCAGACAGGATGGGTTTAAAGCAGCAGCTGATTAGGGAGCTCTTGTTATTCAGGCTGAGGGGAGGGAGTGGTATGGTAGTTGTAATTGGAATTGAGGTTGAGCCTGAGACTGCAGAGGCCAGTGTGACGTTGCAACAGTCTGAGGTGCACCGTGTGTTCTCCTGGGGAACTTGTCCCTGGATCATGGGACTATGGCAGCAGTGGGCTGCACAGGCTCCTGAGAGGTGTGTTGATAGTGACCTGTGCTTGCACACAGGAGGAAGGGGCTTCCTAGTGTGTGGAAACTTTCCCTCCTTCACAGTTCCCTCCCAGAAGTGCAGGTCTTGTCCCTTTTCTTTTGTCTCTTTTTTCTTTTTTCTTTTGCCCTACCCAGGTATGAGGGGAGTTTCTTGCCTTTTGGGAAGTCTGAGGTCTTCTTCCAGCATTCAGTAGCTGTTCTGTAGGAGTTGTTCCATGTGCACATGTATTTCTGATGTATTTGTGGTGTGGAAGGTGATCTCCACATCTTACTCCTCCTCCATCTTGAAGGTTTCCTGATAGTAGGTTTTTGTTATTCCTTTGATGATAAGAGATCCACATATATATATATGTAAGCATTTGTTGATTATATATTTATATATATATATATAAAACATCTATAAATATACAATATATTCAGCAAAATATATATAAACAACAATAGATACATGTAGGTATATAGATACATGTGTGTATACATGTGTATATATATAAACAACAATAGATACATGTAGGTATATAGATACATGTGTGTATATATGTGTGTGTGTGTATATATATACACACACACACACACACACACACACACACACACACACACACATCTATATGTTCCTGGATTTGTTTACACAAATGATATGATACCATGCACACTTAGTTTCCTCAATTAATGTCAGATCCTGGAAGGCATGAATCTAGCATGTGTCACCTTTGTCTTTGCACAGAGCTGTATTTCTTGCTTTCAAATCAAGTTTGTTTTGAATAGAGTTCTAGACATCCATCTAGATGTCTGGAACTTCCAATGCCACAAAAACACTTTCACAGAACTGTTTTTTTCCATTAAAATGAGATTTTTCCATTGCATGATATTTTAATCAGAATTACACTGTGAAGCTGAAATGAAACCATCAGACTGTAGTCAGTTTGTCTAACCATGGGACCAGTTTCTAACCATCTCAATTCATTTCAGTCTCTTGCTGTGTCATGTTATGTATCCGGGATGCAATTGAAAATGAAATTATCTGTGACCACATCAACTTCCTAGTATTTATTTAAAATGCAAGTGCTCTTTTCTGGAACTTTATTAATTCAAAGACTACAGATAGTAATTTTAACAAAGTGTGATGCATAAAATTAAATTCTAAGATGTGCTGAAGTTTCAGTCAGCAAGTGTGTGTGTGTAATGAGTAGACCATGTAGGCATGGTTGCAACTGGGAGAGAAAATGTTCTCAAAAAGGGTGCATAGTTCATTTCACCCTTTCAAAACAGAAAACTCTGACCTTAGGGCTTGGAGTGGGTGCACTTGCTCAATAATCTGAAACAGAACTTGGAGGATCCCTTTAATGAGTAAGAAACTAACAGCTGGGGTTCTCAGGAGGGAATAACCTCACCCAAGGATGTTAATGACATTCATTTTATGAAACTACTACCTAGAGCATAATATTTACAGAGAACAAGGAATCAATTAATTTACCAGATACAGCTCCTCTTCATTTAGGATATGGTGAGAAGCTCTCTCCAGGGATGGCTGTGGGAAGAGGCCCTTCCCATTGGGGTCTTGGCTTGAAGATGCTCAAACTTGTGTGTGTGTGTGTGTGTGTGTGTGTTTGTGTGTGTGTATTTCAGAACCCACACTCCAAGCACTACATAGGGACTTGTCCAATGCTCATTTTATTTATCATCTTTATCAGTTCATATCTGGAGACATTTGCTTACATCAACTAGCCTCTGCAAAGTGCTTGCTATTTGTACTAACTCTCTCTTTATGTTTATTTTCACCTGTATATTTTCTAATCTGAGAATCCTGAACTCTAATTTTATGGGTGTCTCTCTGTGCCTGTGTGCTGATGAGACATATTTTATTTCTGACTGGAATGTGTCCAGGGAAGGGAGTCCCACTTGCCCCAGTGCTGGGATACCTGCTGTGTGTAAGCACATCATGGGGAAGCTTCCTGGTTAGGTTAGCCTGAGGACTGAGCCAACCTGACCATCTTACTCTCAGTCTTGTGTGGACAATGACATTCTCTGCCTGCCTCTTGCTGTTTGAAAAATCCAGGGATGCCTTTGGATCAAAGTGACTCTGCCAGACACACTAGGGTAATAGTATTAAATAAACTTTAGACTGTGTTGTGCAGGAAATCCTCATCCACCACATCTAAGCCTTTCTGAAGTTTGGAAAAACTGTCATATAATAAAGTCCAAAAGGGCTATATTAATAAGAAAAACACTTATATTTGAATTTTTAAATTACCAAATATTCTATATAATAGTAACAATAGGAAAGTTGAAAAAGAAAGTGGTATTAAAAGAGAGAGATCTACAAACAATAAACACTGGAGAGGGTATGGAGAGAAGGGAACACTTATGCACTGTTGGTGAGAATGTAAATTGATGCAGCCACTATGGAAAATAGTATGGAGGTTCCTCAGAAAACTAAGAAAAGAACTACCATATGATCCAGCAATCCCACTCCTGGACATATATCTGAAGAAAACCATAATTTGAAAAGATACATGCACCCTAATGTTCATTGCAGCACTATTTACAATAGCCAGGACATGGAAGCAACCTAAATGCCCATCAACAGATGAATGGATAAAGGAGATGTGGTACATATATACAATGGGATATTACTCAGCCATAAAAAAGAACAAAATAGTGCCATTTGCAGTGAGATGGATGGATCTAGAGATTGTCATACCAAGTGAAGTAAAGTCAGATAGAGAAAGACAAATAACATATGATATTGCTTATATTTGGAATCTAAAAAATGGTACAAAAGGAACTTATTTACAAAACAGAGATAGGGTCACAGATGTAGAAAACAAACTTATGGTTACCAAGGGGTAACAGGGGAAGGGATAAATTGGGAGATTGAGACTGACACATACACACTAGTATGTATAAAATAGATAACCAGTAAGAACCTAATGTATAGCACAGGGCCCTCTACTCAGTACTCTGTAATGACCTATATGGGAAGAGAATCTCAAGAAGAGTGGATATATGTGTATGTAAAACTGATTCACTTTGCTGTGCTGTGGAAACTAACACAACATTGTAAAACAACTATACTCCAATAAAAATTAATTTAAAAAATAAAATGAGAGAGAAAATAGAGAAATGCCAATAATTTTGTAATGAGAGCAAAAAATTTAATAGCAAAAACTGGAAAATATAGTACAAAAATAAAAAAGTAGATTATTCACACCTTTTGAATTTACTTGCAAAAATTCTACATAATAAAATGGCAAACATAACAGTACATACAGTAAGTAGCCTTGTAGGAGGCCTGTGGGCATCCCTGCCTGCTGGTGTTGACACCTTGTGAAAAGCCCATGCCTGGAGTGGGGGCTGAATTTACTGACTCACATCAAATGAACAGAATACAGCAGAGGTGATAAGAGTTCACTCTCATGGTTAGGTTATAAAAAAGTGGCAGCTTCTGTCTTGGGTTGCCTCTCTCCTGTACGCTCAATTGAGGGAGGCCAGCTGCCATGGTATGGGTTGCCCACATGTGGGGAGGCCACATGTAAGAGAACTGGGCTGGCCTCTGGCTCACAACGATCAAGGAGTTGAGTCCTGCCAGGGGTCACTGTCCGAGTGCAGAGCAGGTCTTCCCCATGAGAACGTTCAGCTGAGACCGCAGCCGCTGCCAACACCTTGCCTGCAGCCTTGACTGTGACCTTGAGACCCAGCTAGTGCACTCCTTGCTTCCTGACCAACAGAAACTTGTGAGATAATAAACGTTCATTGTTTTAAGGGACAAAGTTTTAGGGTCATTTTTTATGCAGCGATACATAATTACTACAGTAAGTTAATCTTCATTCATTTGCCATGACAACTAAACTTATCTCATAAATTTAAGAATTCATCCATTTTTTCAGTCGACCAAAAATGTGTTGAGTATACACATGCTCTGTGAAGTAAGAGAAGTGGTCTCTGCCCTCAGAGACTTTACACTGAAACAGGAAAGACAACAATTAAACTAGTCACTATGATAACACATGATGGGTGTTTGATTTGATAAATATAAGAAAATATCAAGGACTAACCCTGTTTAGCAGTCAAAGAAGACTTTCCTGAAAAGGAGATATTTAAGCTGATATCTGAATATTGAGTTGTAATTACCCGGCAGACATTGAGTATCTTATGAGTATCTTGAGAGACATGATGGTGCATCTGAAGATGATGAAGACTCTGATATACCTGGGGCATGATGTGAAGGAGGTGATGGATATGAGGCTGGAAAGCTGATCTGGAGTTAAATCATGAAGATTCCTGCAGAGCACATTAAAAAGTTTGGATGTTGTCTTCCAATAGCTGGGAATTTAATGGGGGATTTAAAACAGGACGATGACATCTTCAGAGCTGGTTTTGTAAAGATCATCTGGATTTACTGTGCAGAATTTCTGGAAACAGGATAATTGTGGAGATAAGTTAATAATCTGATGGCAGAGTAGCTAGAATAACATTCTATACTATGGACACTTGTAATGAGAAGAGAATGAAGAGAAATTCAGGCGAAAAAAGTAGAAATTTGTGGCTGGTTTGGAGGTGGTGGTGGGGAAAATAAGAGAATAGGGTGAGTTCCAAGTTTCTGTCTTGGGATCCTGTGGGGCTGGTTGTAGTAGGAAAGCTCAGTTCCATCTGCCTTCAGTCAGTGTTTATTTCTCATGTGTCTCTTTCACTCCTCACCCAGGAAACTTCATTTCTGACACTCCTGGTCACCAAATGTCTGGGGTTTTTTCCCCCCACAGCAAGCAAGTCTCTGCAACACCAGCTGTCTTACAACTTAAGTCAATTCGAACACAATCTTCCTGGAGTTCCTTATGGGCTCAGTCCCACCAGATACTACTCCCCACCCCCACCATCACTTCAGATGCCAAATGCAACTAGTGGGTCTCCAAGTCACCCACAACTTCTGTCCAATTTGGCTACAAATGGGAGCTTCCCACCAATCTCTTCCTCAGGTTTGATTAATATGCTTGAGAGAACTCAGAGAAACACATTTACCAGTTTATTAAAGGGTAGGGTAAAGGAATCAGAAGAACAGCCAGAAAAAGAGATACATAGGATGAGATCTGAGGGTCCCGAGGACAGAGCTTCTGTCCTCATGGAACTGAGGTTCATCACCTGCTTGGTATGTGCATGTGTTCACCAACCTGAAAGCTCCGCAAAGCTGTGTTACTGAATTTTTATGGAGGCTTCCTGATGTATCCATGATCACTTATTAACTTCATTTCCAGCCTCTCTTTCCTCTCTGGAGAAGTGGGGAGGGGCTGGGCTGCACATTCCAAGCTTCTAATCATGACTTGGTCTTTCTGGTGACCAGCCCCACCCAGGAGACATGTAGGAGCCACCCAGAGTCACCTCATTAGAACAGAATATGCTCCTGGTACTCTTGTCACTCAGGAATTCACAGGGTTTTCAGGAACTCTGTGCCAGGAACAATGGGCAGAGACCAACAGGTTTTTTCTGTTATCTCACCATGGTGGTGGATAAGCTTTGCTGAAGAAAATGATATAAGTTCAACTTTAGACATAGGGGTTTGAGGTGCCTATAACACACCCAACTGGAGCTTCCCAGGATAAACTTGAGCTAAATACTTAAAATTATTATCATAAATATAGTAATTCAATACTCAGAAGTATTAGTGCATATAGTAAAAAGAAATGTAGTTCTGAGGACAATGGTATTTATGTATTAGAAAAAGAGCAAGACATCTACAAAGAGGCTGGGAAATAATAGTCAAAAGTTATAAGAAAAAGTAGAAGTATGTATTTTCTTAAAGGTCAAAAAAAATGAGAGTTTTGAGAAAGAGTAATTAAAAATAAAATTGTGGCCAAGATGGGATTTTAAAAGTCTATTGATTTTGTTAACTATCATGTCTATGAATGAATAAAAATAATAAAATAAGAAATGTGGACTTAGCATTGGGTTAAATTAATGAACAATTCATTATCAATTATATTATTATTAAAATTATTTAAAGGCAAGTATAAGAGAAAAATGTTAGTAACTGCCCCCCAGCCATATAACCTGTCTTCTAAAATAGTGTCAGATCATTCTATGGTGTGATTTCCTCTATTTGTATGTTTCAAAAAAAAAATTCTAAGAGCCACCATAGGTGAGGCCATGCCAATCTGAAGGCCAAAATGATAAATCATTCTTTATAATATAGGGCAAAAGCATCTGAAATTGGATGGACATGTGCACTCCTCGAGGAAGAAGAAGGCACGGGGCAGCTTGAGCACTGACTGCATAACGGATGGCGAGAACAGCCCTGTAAGGAGAAGCCTCACAAAGGTTTCCTGGAAAGTCCATCCTGGCTTGGCCTCCTTCCCGCTGGCTTGACTTTGCTTCTCAAAGAGCCAACTGGGTCTCTTTTCACTTTCCAGTCTTTTGAGCAAGGATACTCTCTGTATGATGCACAGAGCTTCCTAATACTGGATTAGGTTTTAGGTTTTGAAACTCAGGGTAAAGGCTTTGGAAACAAAGTGTCTAGTCCTGGTCTTGAGATGCTGGGAGGCCATGTGGTCAAGCAGGATTTTCAGCTACAAAGTGTCAGCTTTGCTTGGAATCCACTGAGGGCTTTTAAAGATTAATGAGGATAATGTTAAGAATTCACAAGGGCAGTGCAGCATGACAGGTGTCCTTCTGTTCAAAGGTAACCTAATTTTTCTTAAAATATTTTCAGGTTAACAAAGAGACATAAATCTTGAAGAAATTTTATTTTTGATCTACTTTTTAACTATAAAGAGAACAGGGACCGGCTGACAAAATTTCAATCTCCATAACGTTTTCATCATGATGTACTGGAGTCTCAAGCCTGATTGAAATCTCATCTCCACCATGTATTGGCTTGATGCTTTGGGGTCAGGTCCTTAAAGATTTGAGCCTTAGCTTCTCATGAGTGAATTAGGTGTAGTAATTCTGACCCTGCAACCATGCCGGGTTTTGTACATCTGTGCTTCTAAGCATCTTTCACTGGAGCATCCATTCCACAGGCAGGCCCAAAGTGTCACATAAACCATGAGGGTGTGTGAAAAAGGGTCTGAAGCCCATTTGGAGTTTACCTTAGTGCGGAATTTACTTTCTGGCTCACAAAAAATTATAAAATTGATGTAAATATTTCCGTATCTTTGAGTGGAATTGGTAACTAGTCAGATGTATAATGTTACAATAACAAATAACCCCAATCTCAGTTTCATTGATGTATCTGTCAAAGCCCCGTGGATATGGGCAAGTGGACGGAAATCCAGCTTATTTTCATCTCATGGCAACCTGTGAGTCAATATACATATTTTTTTTCTAGAAGGGAGAAGCCAGAATAAAGAGGTGAGTGCAGGCACAACTCAGAAGTATTCCAGATTTGGTTCCAGACTACTGCAATAAAGAAAACATTGCAATAAGGCGAGTCACAAGAATTTTTGATTTCCCAGTTCACAAAAAAGTTATGTTTACACTATACAGTAGTCTATTAAGTGTGCAATAGCATCACGTCTTAGAGAAAAACAGCGTACATACGTTAATTGAAGTATGTTTTATTGCTAAAAAAATGCTAACCATCATCTGAGCCTCCAGTGAGTCGGGTAATCTTTTTGCCTTGATGTTGGCAGCTCAAGACTGATCAGGGTGGTGGTTGCTAAAGGTTGGGGTGGCTGTGGAAATTTCCTAGGACAACAACGAAGATGGGCACATCGATTACCCTTTCTTTCACGGATGATTTCTCTGGGGCAGGCAATGCTGTTTGGTAGCATTTCACCCACAGCAGCATTTCTTTCAAAACTAGAGTTAATCCTCTCAGATCCTGCCACTGCTTTATCCACTAAGTTTATGTAATATTCTAAATGTTTTGTTGTCATTTCATCAATCTTAACATCTTCTTCACCAGGAGTAGAATTCATCTCAAGAAACCACTTCTTTGCTCATCCATAAGAAGCAACTCCTCATCCTTCCAGTTTTATCCTGAGATTGCAGCAATTCAATCACATCTTCAGGCCCCACTTCTAATTCTAGCTCTCTTGCTGTTTCCACCACATCTGCAGTGACTTCCTCCACTGAAGTCTTGAACTCCTCAGAGTCATCCAGGAAGGTTGGAATCAACTTCTTCCAAACTTCTGTTACTGTTGATATTTTGACCTGCTTCTATGAATCACAAATGTTCTTGATGGCATCTAAAATGATGAATCCTTTCCAGAAAGTTTTCAATTGACTTTGCACAGATCCACCAGAGGGATCACTCTCTATGGCAGTTATGGTCTTACTAAAGTTATTTCTTAAATAACAAGACTTGACAGTCAAAATTACTGTTTGAGGGACTTCCCTGGTGGCACAGTCATTAAGAATCCACCTGCCAATGCAGGGGACATGGGTTTGAGCCCTGGTCCGGGAAGATCCTACATGCCACAGAGCAACTAAGCCCATGTGCTACAACTACTGAGCCTGCACTCTAGAGCCCACAATCCACAACTACTGAAACCCGCATGTCACAACTACTGAAGTCCACACGCCTAGAGCCCGTGCTCTGCAACAAGAGAAGCCACCGCAATGAGAAGCCCATGCACCTCAACGAAGAGTAGCCCCTGCTTGCCACAACTAGAGAAAGCCCCCGTGCAGCAACAAAGACCAAACGCAGCCAAAAATACATACATACATACATACCGATAGAATTAAAAAAAAAATACTGTTTGATTCATGAGCTGCAGAATGGATGTTGTGTTTGAAGGCACGGAATCAACATTAAGCTCATTGTTCATCTCCATCAGAGCTCTTGAGTGGCTAGGTTCATTGTCAAGAGGCAGTAATATTTTGAAAGGAATTTTTTTTTTTTTTCCTGAGAGGTAGGTCTCAAGAATGGGCTTGAAATGTTCAGGAAAACATGTTATAAACAGATGTGCTGTCTTCCAGGCTTTGTTGCATTTAGGGAGCACATGCAGATTAGATTTAGCATAATTCTTAAGGACCTTAGAATTTTTGTAATCCTGAGCATTGGCTTTAACATAAAGTCACCAGCTGCATTAGCCCCTAACAAGAGTCAGCCTGTCTTTTGAAGATTTGAAGCCAGGCAGTGACTTCTCTTCTCTAACTATGAAAGTGCTACATGGCATCTCCTTCCAGTTTAAGGTTGTTTCATCTCCCCTGACAATCTGTTTTACAGTATAGCCACCTTCATGAATGATCTGAGCCAGATCTCCTAGATAACTTGCTACAGCTTCTACATCAGCACCTGCTGCTTCACCTTGCACTTTTATGTTACGGAGATGACTTCTTTCCTTAAGCCTCATGAACCAACCTCTGCTGGCTTCACACTTTTCTTATGCAGCTTCCTCACCTCTCTCAGCCTTCACAGAGTAGAAGAGAGTTAGGGCCTTGCTCTGGATAAGACTTTGGCTAAGGGACTGTTGTGGCTGGTTTATCCAGTGTCTATCCAGACACTAAAACAGTCTCTATATCAGCAATAAGGCTGTTTCACTTTCTCATCACTTGTGTGTTCAGGGAAGTAACTTGTTTAGTTTCCATCAAGAACTTTTCCTTTGCATTCACAGCTTGGTGTTTGGTGTAAGAGGCCTTGCTTTTATCCTACTCAGCTTTCTCCATGCCTTCCTCACTATGCTTAGTCATTTCTAGTTTTTTTAATTTAAAGTGGAAGACTCCCTTTCACTTGAACAGTTAGAGGTTACTGTAGGGTAACTGATTGGCCTAGTTTCAATATTGTGTCTTAGGGAATAAGGAGACCTGAGGAGGGGGAGAGAGATGGGGGAATGGCTGGTCAGTGGAGCAGTCAGAACACACACATTTTTTGATTATGTTCGAAGTCTTACATGGGAGTGGTTTGAGGCGCCCCAAAACAATGACTATAGTGACACCAAAGATCACCACAACAAAAATAATAAAAATAGAAAAGTTTGAAATATTGTAAGAATTATCAAAATGTGACACAAACACACAAAGCGAGCAAATGCTTTTGGAAAAATGGTGCCCATAGACTTGCATGATGCAGGCGCGCCACAAACTATCAACCTGTAAAAAAAAAAAAAAAAAAAATCTACAAGACACAATATAGCAAAGCACCAAAAAAACGAGGGCTGCCTGTACCAGAAATTAAATGCTTCCACACAGAAGGGAGGTACATCATTTCTGCTCCCATTTCATTGGCCAAAGCAAGTCATGTGTCTACTTCAGCATCAGGTAAATGAGCAGATGGGGAAGAGCCAGTGGGCTGAACACTGGTCAGGGAGAGGAATGCCCATCACACTGTAACCTCTGCCGTCTTGCTCTGAAATTCTGCATGCATGTGCAGGCAGAGTGAATAACCAAGAAGAATGCAATCTCATTTGTGATCAGTCAAGACACCTTGCAGCCCAGGCCAGCTCCCTACCAGCCACAACGCATTGGCTACAGATCTGGAAGCTTCTTCCCTGCTCATCTCTCTCCTTTTGGGGTGCACTGCGTTCACACAAGAATCACGCACATCCTGGGAAGCCCTTTGATGGTCCTCAGAGACTAGCTGGCCCTTGGAACTAGGTTGGGAAGATGCACTTTCTTGCTTTCATGATTGAGCCCTAAGGTGGTGAATCCTCACATTTTCAGATGCGGGTTCGTTCTCTATGATAGAAGAACCACACTGCATGGTTACGTCAGTGTTAAGGATGTCAGAGCAAAGAGTAGACAGGAGAAAGAGCCCCTGTGTCCCCTGGCATGCAGTTTGAGAGGAAATCAGATGTATCTGAAAGTACTTCATTAAATTTTGTTTAACTTTCTATAAGTTCATATTATTCTTGTTAGTTGAACAAGATCATTCTCTCCGTGAAGCAAAGCACCAAGGCCGATCCTGGTAAAACAGTGCCATGGAGACTGCCCCGTGACATTTGTTCTTGCTGGGAGCTGCCCACTCCACTGTAAACCTTCCATACAACTCTACATGTGGAGGCCCACCCACAGCTTCACCATGTCCTGAACCCTGTCCTGGACTCATTAAAATTATAGTGAGATGCATATTCAGGGCTCTCTTGTAATGAGAACATGAGGAGATGTGAAGAAGCTACTCTCAACGACTCCAAACATGGGATTCACAGTAGGACTTTCACAAAATGATGTCAGTAGTTCTGCATCCTCCATCCATAGTTTGACTGCCAGACCTCTACTCTGCCATCCTTAGTTACCCACCACTTCCTAAAATATTAGATTAGTAAATATACCCAGATCGATATTAGTAAGGGAAACATATAACCCAGGCAAAGTCTTGTGTATCAAAAGGTAACACATAAGATAAAAACTGAAAGTGATTCAGGGAACTCTACTCAATATTTTGTAATAACCTATATGGGAAATAAATCTGAAAAGTAATGGATATATGTGTATGTATAACTGAATCACTTTGCTGTACTCCTGAAACTAACACAGCATTGTATCAATAAATCAACTATACTCCAATATAAAATAAAAATTAAATTAAAAAAGGAAAGTGATTAATGAATATACTGAAATCTAAACTTACTAGTATTCAAATGATGAATATTATAACTACAGCACTCATTTTTACCTTCAGTTTAGTTTTGAAAAATGATAATACCCACTTTTGGAAAAAAAATATAGTCAAATAGATAAACACTCAGTACAGGTAAACTTCAATATTCCTTAAGCATAATAGGCATATTCGTACTTTTGGTCATAAATTTCACTGCTTGGGATTTCTTGTGGGAAAGTACATCACATACACAAAAAAGGAAGTGCAAAGATTACAAGTGTTCAAAAGCTGTGGATAGTTTTCTTAAAACATGGTACATCCATACAGAGAAAATTTTTGCAGTTACTTAAAAAAATACTATGACGTAGGAAATATTCACATCTCACAGTCAAGGACAAAGCAAGGATATACTGTCACAAATTTGAGCATGGAGTGGTGGTTATATTCCTCTTTAGATATTACTATCTTCTTCCCAGACATTCTACCAAAATCAGGTACTATTTTTAAGATCAGATAAATGTCGACAAAGCATTCTGGCACGTCTTTGATATTGTAGGAAATGACTAAACCATTTTGTACAGGGTTGGTATTTGCTCAGCTGTGCTTAGGTACTGGTTTCTCAGGAGGGAGAGCTGTAGTGCAGGTTGTCTTTGTTGGCAAAGTCTTCTTGATGCTTTTGGGAACAGCTGTGATGTGGGTAAGGCACTTCTGCTTAACTTCTTGCCGAAACTCTTACCACAAAACTATCCAAGTAGGAACTTAATCAATAGGCAATAAGATGTAATAGTCACCAAGTCAATAAATACATCAAAGGGGAGCTAAATATGTGTTCCCTCCATTTCTGTCTTTGTGGACATGCTTTGAAACTCTGTTTGGCTAAATGGTTGAGGAGTCTTTCATGGCGTCTTCTCTGCTGGTACAGTTTGCTTCCCACTAATATAGTGTCCTTGGATTTTTACCTTTTACAGGATCTGGATTTAGTTTACCTACTCTGTTCTCCCCATGCTTCTTCACTGAATTGCCCTCAAATGTATTTGTCTATCTCTACCTCTCTATGATCTATCTAAATATATTTATCTATCTTTGTCTCCTTATATCTATCATCTATCTATCTCTGTCTCTATCTATCTATCTCTATCTATTTTCTATCTATCATCTATCTATCTACTTATCATCCCTGTCTCTATTTGTCTATCTACCATTCCTGTCCATATCTATCTATCTATCTATCTATCATCTATCTATATCTATCTCTCTGTCTCTATCTATCCATCTCTCTCTCATCTATTTACCATCTATCTGTCTAACTTTGTTTCTGATGATGATCTCTTCGATGTAAAGTATTGGAATACATGGGTATAGTTTCATAAAATCATTTCTCTACTGTAGACAACTACTTTCTTCCTGTTTTCCTCACTATTTAATTTTTTTTAAAAAATATGTAAATCCAGATGTGCTTGACTGAAGTGTTATTTTCCCTTTTTCAGATCTTTTCTTCAATCAGTGAAAATCTCTTTCCTTCAGACACTAGCATCTCATCCCAATCAAACCTTCACTTTGATTTCACCCTAAACAAGAGCAAAGTCAGGGACAAACGGTCACTTCATATATATCAGGTGGTTTGCAGGCAACTTCTCTGCTTCTTTAGAAATGTCATTTCATCCCAACCATGGAGGAGGGACTGAGTGTTGAATAGGGACAGACAGAGAGACGTTTAAGGCTGCTGGTAGCAGCAGAGAGGTATTGTAAGGAGTTACATTCAGGCAGTGGGAGAGGGAGGAATGAAGTGTCCTCTGTGCATGACAAGGTCCTACGAGGGGCAGTTCCCAAAGGCTCTCCTTCCTGGAGTGCATGGCTGAGGGGTGGGGGGCGGGCAGAGCACCACCAACTGAGACCCTTGTTGAGATGTTCCCAGAGCCATTGGTGCCCTGGACTTTGGTTAGACTGTAAACTTTACTCCAGGACACACACTCACCAGTTTTATTTCATAATCTTAGGGTGTAATTCAAGACCTGCCGCAGATGAGGTGGTTTCTGTGAACACCAATGAGGGAGAAGTTCTGCAGTTTCCCATGAGTTCTAGAGACTTCCACACTGAGATGAAATGTGTGTCTCTGTAGTTTATACTAACCAAGCGTTGTTGACACACCTGTCCTCACTCCTTGTGTGGTTGCTGTCTTCCTCCACAAAGGTTCACAAAGCCAGACACCAACCTCCCAGAGCTGGGGGAGAGCTGGGGCAGCATGATGTCGGGTGAATTCTTGCTGGTGGAAGCTCTCTAAATGCAGTTTCTCTTTAATAAAAAAGAAGGCTGAAGAAGGTTGCTTCTGACCTGTCCTGGTCCTGGTCCCCTGACTTTGCATATGACTGTGGGCATGAAGCCACAGCAGGGTTTGGCAACATAAATACCCCCATATCACCCCAATGCCAGCCCAGAGCACAGACAGCTGCCTCCACATGGGTTTCTTGTTATGGGAGGAAAATGTCATTTTATCCAAGTGTTCTTTCTGTTTCTTATCACCAATGCATTCCTAACTGAGGCCAGGTTCAACACATACAGTTTCCTCTCGTGCTGGGCTTGGGAGCTGGAAGCCCATGTGATTTCTTTCTTCCAATACTTCACAGCAACATTGTGAATCCTCAGGTCAAAATCTACCAGTAGAAATAGAACAGGGCATACTGGTATGTTTTTGTTTCTCACTCACCTAACACATGTTTATTAAGCACAAGATATCCACCAAGCCAGGTGCCAGGTGCATCCTTTTAACCCTGCTAGTGCTTCAACTATGTTTCCATCCTCTGTCCCATCAGTGCACCTGAATCTATGCAGCATTTTTCTCCTTGTAAGTAGAGGTCTGAATGCAAGAAGCCTCCGGGGTGACATCAGCTGTCGTGGAGGTGCTGGCTGTTTCAAAGCAGTTGTGATGGACATGTCCTTGTTGTGATTTTATGAACAAGAGTATTTTCGAGGGCTTTGCTGTTGCTGCCTTTGCTTCTCTGAGCCGGTGCTGAAGGATGGTACTGTATGGGCAGCCATCCAGAGGGGGATGGACAGGTTGTGATGCTGTTGTCATAGTAGCGCCTGGATCCTGCAGTCCTCTCAGTTTCTGGGGAGTTCAGCTGAACAGGTGCTACTTTGGGTGTGACTCCATTACCAAATAACAGTCTTTTTGAAACACCATTTAGGATGCATTTGAAGTTGGAGATGGTGCCCATTTGGTACTGAATGCCATTACCGCTTGGAGACAGGTAAGTCAATGTTAAAATATCACCACTTCATGAGCTCTCTCAATACTTCAAGCTTAAAAACTTTATAAAATTGGAACATATAGCAGTTAAATAGAGGGTTTTCTTTTGCCTTTGATGTGGCTTTCCAGAGAAAAGGTGTGGAAAAACTAAACAATGTGTCCTAGAAGGTCACACATGAATAAGTGGCCTTTCTACCCACTTGGTGTTTCCCTGAGGCTGAAGTGAAAATTTGCTCTCCTTGTAAATGGAACAGGCTCCCTCTCTGATGAAGAGAGCTGTGCCCTTAAGTTCTGGATGATGGAGGAAAGAATAGGGAAAATTCCCAGATTAGATAGACTTCATGGGATTGTTAAAAGTAAATGCATACACGATAATAAGATTAGGAGAAGAGAGGGAAGAGAAAAAGGAGATAGGTAAAGACTCATGTTTGGCCTTAAAGAATTCAAATTTCTGGCATATCATAAATATTTAGATTGGTTGGAGACCTCAAAACTCCCTTTACCACCACAGTCCCAATGCCTGCTTCCCTTCCACTGTCTCTCTAGCAAGTGCATGTGTTTTATCTTCCTGGTTTCTGTTGAAATACTCACCTCTGGTAGGAAACATACTATTTCTGAAGGTACGCATTGGAGAGGTTGATTTTCCCTGCATTTCATTATCATTTCTTAATTGATTCTGAAACAATTCCCTGAGTGTTTCCTCCTTGCTCTATATGGGCTGCTTATTAAGGGTACAAGTTGGTTCTGCTTTGGGGGGTTGCCCAGTCACCACTCCAGAACCTCCAGAGCCTTGGAAATCCTTCCTACTCACAGCAACTGGAAATGGTTTGGGCACCACACCCAGCTTGGGCCAACTAGATTCTCTCCCCTATGAAGCCTCAGAGTCCCCTGCAATTGTCTGTTGGACCCCTGCGTGGAGTGCTCATGTACAATTTGATCTGGGCAGTCATACTGGAGACAGCTGTAAGGTGAACAGAGAAAGCCAGAGAAACTATGGCTTCTGAGGAAGAGAAAAAAAAGAAAGTGAACCCCTAGAACAAAGGACAATGAATGGGCCCATGGCACCGGATAGAGAACATGCAGATGATCATCTATCCTCTGTCTTGAGGTAGTTCCTTTCCAGTGATTGACACCTGCCTCTAAAGAGGTCTTCCTGTCCTGAAGTTCCAGAGACACTCTTGTTTCCTTCTGTTGTACACAAGACAACCAACCCCAAATGGAGTCGCTTATGCTAAGCCCCATGTCATTAAGCTGAGACTTAATTACAGAAATGAAATCTTAAACCAGTCAATCAGGAATCACCTGGTCAGCACTAATCAGGTAACCTGCCAGAAAGACCCTGTCGTGCTCTAAAGGAGATTATCCTTGCAATAACCAACCCTCTCTTTTTCCTAGAGTATCTTCCTTGTTCCTGCTCCCTTCTGCTTATAAAATCTCTTGCCTTGTACAGCTCTTCAAATTCCCTTTCTATATGCTGGTTTGGATGCTGTCTGATTCATGATTTGTTGAATAAAGCCAAAAAGATCTCTAAAATTTACTCAGTTGAATTTTGTTTTTCAACACTTCGTCCCCAAATCCCCCTTTTATTGTTTGGCCAGTTTGGGATAGTTCTGTGCTGTAGAACAACGACTCCTCCTTTTTTTTTTTTTTTTTTATTATTCTGATAACCAGGGAACGGTTTCTTTGGCCAAGGAGTGTTTATGGCTACTTCTCTAATGAGGGACCCCAGGGCTCTACTCTTCTTAAACAGGTTCTTTCTTTTCCATTGTTGAATCCCTTTTTCACCTGACAGATTTACTGTTTAATCTGCATGGAGGGTGTTGGGCATGGAGAAAGTTTACTGCTCATTGAAAACTAGTTGCCACCTTGACTGCCATTTCTGCTGGAGCAGGTACATAGGGACAACCAGAAGAAGGTTTAAAGAGTGATCTGCAGCTCAGTGCTTTGTGTCCACCTAGAGGGGTGGGATAGGGAGGGTGGGAGGGAGACGCAAGAGGGAAGAGATATGGGGATGTATGTATATGTATAGTTGATTCACTTTGTTATACAGCAGAAACTAACACACCATTGTACAGCAATTCTACTCCAATAAGGATATTAAAAAAAAAAAAAAAGATCAATCTGTTAAATGTCTCCAGGATGGTCCAAACTTTACAGAGCCAAGGCTGTGTGCAAAATTGAATTGAGCCCATTCTCATTTCTTTTCTGAAACCCTCTTTTCTCCCTTCAGTCTGTTTTTCTGAGTCTTTTTTGCTATTAGAAGACACTGAGAAAACAGACATTGTAATGCCAGCTCCAACTCAAATTATCTGGTGGTGAAAATCAGAGATCAAAATTTTTTTAATGTGAAAGTTGCTAGAAAACTCACAAAAAATTGAGTAGGCTCACAGTGTTCAAGAAAACATCCTATTTTCTCTGATACCAGCTTTAGCGTCGCAGGTACATTTTCTGGTCTAACAGAATGTAATAGCCTAACAAGGTCAGCTGTGATAGGCACCTCTTCTAAACACATTTCTGTTTGCATTTGTGAGGTCTAATTATAATAAAAATACAGTTACTTGGAATCTAAAAACATTTTTATTGCTGATAGAGTCTAAAATTTTTCAGCTAATTAGAAAACTGTACCTTTAAAAACTGCAAAGTTAATATATATAACCCATAAAAGTGTGTTGCTGTTTTTTGGTTGTTTTTTTTTTTCTTTTTTCATTTTTTCCTAATAGCTGAGCCTATGACTACTACTGCCTCTGGAAATGCTTATCAGTTTAATATGAGCTTGGTGCACTGCCAGCGCTGCCTACATAATTCTTGGGGCCCAGTGCAAAATTAAAAAAGGGAACTTGTATAAAATTTAGGGGGAAAATCTTCATATAAAGGTACTCAAATATGTCTTTTCTTTTTAATTATATTTTATTCTCATGAAACATAATAGAGAAAATAGTGACACAAAAATAATAACATGCCCTTACAAATTACAAGAAAAAAAAATGATATCTTTGTGTGATAATTTTTATAATTCGAGAATAACAATGCTTTATTAATGTGATAGCTTGATTGCTCTTAAGACTTTTCTGGCTAACTTTTCTGCAAACGTATTTATTAAGTCAACAAAATTCATACTTGAGAAACTTAAATTTCAATTGATGTAATTGAAAGTGACATCTGTCTCTCTTAGCAAATGGTAGCCCCGATGGTAGCGACAGTGCAAAGTAAGAGGGCAGGAGGGAGAGAGGGTCTGCCTCTCTCCAAAGAGCCAGGCCTGCAGCCACATCTGTCCGGCTTCTGGGTCCATCTCTTTGCAACTCCCTCTGGGAGGTGGGGCAGGGACAGCGGCGACTTGGGGCAAAATGTTGTCCAGAGCTCACCTCCAAGGCCTGGAGACCAACAGCTGTGGGCCAGTGTCCAGGTTCTAACTGGCTGCAAGGAAAGTGATCCAAGTCCCACTGGACAGCAGGGGGCAGGGTCAGGGGGCTTCCATCAGGATAAATAGATGACCTGATAGAAGAGTCACCCAGCTGTTAAGGAAAGTGAGCCCAAGACCCTGATATTAAAGCCCCTCCCAGGCCACTTGTTTAGTTTGAATAGCTTAACAAATCCATGTATATATCCATGTATATGTATATATTAAAAAAAAAACAACAACAAAGGATAACAAGGTACTTTGCAAAATCAGTCAGTCCAGGGCTGTGTGGCTTCCTTATTGACAGTCAGCCTTAAGAAGAGGTATTTTATATTAATCTTTCATGTATCACTCCAGTCAATCAGCAAAGTGCACAACAGGTAACAACAGTATTGGCACACTATCTCTGGTAGCTTGTCACCATCTGTAAATGCTGGGGTTTTACTTGGACCTTAAAGACAATAATAGAGCCAGGACTGGCCTTTAAATGCCTGTTCAGTAATTGCCTCTTCATCGCCCACTTAACTGAAGTGCATCTCGTTGAAACACGGGGAATTCAAAGAAGAAAATAACAGCACAATGCAGTGTTAACAAATGGATGTTTTGGCCCGTGGACACTGCTGTCAAGGCCTTGTGATTAACACCCAGCTTTGTTCTGGTTTCCCACATGCTCCTCAAACTCCCTTTGTGCTCTAGGCTCTGAGCTGGGTGAGGGGGGCAGAGTGTACCACACACAGTCCTAATCCTGACTTCAAGTGGGGACAGTTGAATGAAACAGAAAGACAGGGATGAGACATTGGCTTCTAAAGGCCCTCATGAAAGACTGTCCGGATTTCTGCTGAAAAGCAATTTATTTGGAAGATGAACAAACTCAATTAGGCATAATGGCACATATTCAGTACAAAAATATGAGCTCCTGTTTCCAAGCTCCCCTTTTAATTTGTAAACCAAGCTCATAGCACGAGGTTTACAAATGTGATCCAAACACGACTGTTGCATATAATCTCAAAATATCAACACATTATGAAATTGGATATACTATATTGCTTCATGTGGATGATCATTTGTGAAGTGAAATGAGAAAGAAAAGAATGATCTCAGAAGCCAGAATGTGAAGCAAATAATACCATGGGTGAGGGTGACCTTCTCTGGTTTCATTCCGTCTGGGGAGGGGCATATAAGGACCCAGAATGCCATTGGTCCAGCGCAGGTTCCTGCTAAAGGGAGATCCTCTCGGGTGAACTTTCCAAGGTTCCTCACACAGAGGACATGTCTCACCAGTGACTTGTCTGGAGCACAGTGCTTAAATCCTTCATATATGGAAAAATAAAGTGACTTAAATTCATTTCTCCAACTTTATGAAACAAGCACCAGTAGAGATGAGCTGCTTTGGGGGAAAGGAAATTAAGCACCTACCATACATCCAATACAGTGCTGAGTGTAACAGAATTATATACAGAATGGTGTACAATATTGATATTATTTTGTCTTCCCAAAAACTATTACATATATATTCATATTCTGAATTTATAAATGAAACTAAGCCACATTCCAGGTCACACAGATACCACAGGTCTGTTTTTCACACTGAAGAATGGCAGTGATCCAGGCCCTGACCATATTCTCTGAACTTCTGGTCATTTTTACTACAGAAGTGTAAAGAAAATCAAGTAAGTACTAGGGAGCTGTCAGTTTTCCTTATGAATATGCATGTGTCAGGTCTCCAGGTAAGGGCATCCATCCATCTTGGAAATGAATGGTTCCGGTTGTCCTCATACAGGGCTAATGAAGTGTGGACATTACACAATCAGAAACTATCCTAGTCATAAAATCTCGATGTATTTCATCAAATGATTCTTTGATATGCAAAGTCAACAATGTTCTCAGAGGATGAAAAATGATCCTTCACTAGGCAGGGCCAGTCTCCTTACAGGGAAGCAGGGATGTAGAAAGGGATTTCACCAAGATGGAAACTCATAGGATGCCTTTGGCAGAGGGTAGGTGGAAAGGGAAACTGAGGTATCAGGTGAGTTTTGAAAGGTGTATCTGGACTGGAAGGCAAGGGCAAGAAATTAGAATGATTCTCCTGGCCTGGAGACGTGCCCGGGACAGGAGCCTGGGGATAAATATGATGCTGAGTGTCTCGCAGAGGGGACCCTCCTGCACTGTTGGTGGGAATGTAAATTGGATAATTCACTATTTTCCACTATGGAAAATAGTATCGAGTTCCCTCAAAAAATTAAAAATAGAACTACCATATGATTCCGCAATCCCACTTCGGGGTATGTATTGGAAGGAAATGAAATCAGGATCCCGAAGAGATACCTGCACCCCCGAGCTCACAGTAGCATTGAAAACAAGCATGGGCCAAAGGAATGAGGACCTGGGAGAAGCAGAAATCTAAGAAGTTGTATTAGAGAAGGAATCAGGTGCTAAAATAAGTTTAAGATGTTGTTAAGCCTTTTGAGGCCAGAGTTTCAGGGTCATCCTTTGAGTGACTGTTGGAAAAAAATGCAGACCATGACAGCAGAGCGATAAGGGATATGGGACTTGTTTGCGGGAGATCAAGTTGAGTGGATAAAAGCCCATCTTCAGCGGTTATATAGGAGTAACCCTGAGATCCTCAGATTGTAGGTGCAGGGGTAAGGGTGACATTAGCCAAAACCCACCAAAATACAGATTAACATTCATTTGAGGGAAGGAAAAGAAGCAACAGTTTCCTTGTGCAATCACATCGTCTCAATTTTCCAAAACTGTGGTGAAGGGAGCAGAGACAATGCTCAAACCTACACCCTTGTTCACATGCTGCCATCATATTCGCATGACATTTGTGATCGTCTAAGATGTTCCAGTGTATCAGACAGTGTGTGGCTCTAGAAACACACAGAAAAAATTAGTCACTATGAACAGCTGGAGTCAAGTATGTGGAAGTGGGGAGAAGGTGCAGACTCATAGAGGGAAGGACCCCAAGGGCAGCTCCGCAGCAGAGCTGATGGGAAACGAAAGAGCAGAACTGCTTTTGTGGCTGGAGTTTTGCATCCTCACCAGCCTCACCAAACTTGCCATCCATTCGGTTCCTGAAGTTTGTTTGATCCTACACAATGGGTGTCTCAGCCCCTAACTTAGGGGATAAAGTTAGTGAGTTTAGCACAGAGTATTTAACATCAAGAAAGAAAGTCACATGTTCTAATGAAGTAGAGTAATTGAAAGACACCTATTTGAGCTCCTAAAGGGAGATTTTTTTAATTTATTTTTTATTGAAGTATAGTTGAATTACAATGTGGTATTAATTATAGCTGCACAGCAAAGTGATTCAATTATATGTATATATATTCTTTCTCATATTATTTTCCCTTATGGTTTATCAGAGGGTATTAAATATAGTTCCCCGTGCTATACAGTAGGACCTCGTTGTTTATCCACTCTATATATAATAGTTTGCATCTGCTAATCTCAAACTTTCAGTCCTTCCCTCTCTCACCTCCCACTCCCATTGGCAAGCACAATTCTGTTTTCTATGTCTGTGAGTCTGTTTCTGTTTCATCATGGTTCTCATATGGAACTATATTTTTTGCTCGTGGGCATTATAAACATTTGCTATGTGAAAAAATGAATATTTTTTCTCAATAACCTTTTCAACAGAAAATAGGCTTCCATAATAAGTATTTGAAAGTACTTTTAAAAAAAGTATTTGATCTGCATTGATTGGATATTTGAAAGCATTAAAAGAAAAAGTGATGGTTTTGAGTCCTCAGAACACTTCAGAGACCTTGCCCCAATCAATCTTCCTCTTTAATATCAGCAGTCCCTACAGCTATGCCCTTCCCCAATCCTCTGGCTTTCAAGTTGCCTTTTATCCTAAACAATTTACATAGTATTACCTAGATCTCCAAGTAAGATTTAGACAGGAAAAAAAATCTGTCTTCTCTCTTGGGTTCAGCTCTATAATTGCAAGATCTGCATGGGCGCTGGAAACTTCCACAAAACATTTATTTGCCCCTGGGTGAGTTGCCTATTCTCTGGATCAATCTCTTTTGCATGCAGAGTGAGGTGGCAGAGGGGAAAGGCAGTTTTGAGCTTCAGCTACAAGTCAGAAGAGAAGAGTGAGGTTTGACAGCCTCAGGATTATAATTGATCCAGCTTGGCTCAGCAGTGATTGGAAGTAGGTCAGAAAATGGCTGTGGTGGAGTTCAGAGTGTGCTATAGAATATTACTTCTTCTTCTTTAATATTCCAACAAATTCTTGTCTTGTTCTCACAATTGGTCTTACTTCTCTTTCTGTATATGTATGTCTCTTTCTGTATATATATGTATATATATGAATGTATCTGTACATACATTATATGTATGTATATATATGTATATAAACAAAAATAGCTAGGAAATCTTTGATATAAAAAAGTGTTGAGAGGACATGACTTACAAGATAACAAAATGTATTTAAATCATAATGGTAGTTATAAAACTGAGGTCATTTTGCAAAAGAGAGATAAATAGACCAGTAGCTCAGAATGAGAAGCCCAGAAAAAGAACCTATAAAAGTTGATAACTGATAAACAAGCATCTTACATCAATGGTGAAAATGTAAGTTATTTAATGAATTGTGTTGGGGAACTGGCCATCAGGAAAATTTGGCTACTTTTCCATCAAAATAAATATTTACTGGAAAAAAGTCAAAATGGATTTTAAGAATTTGGTGAAATCACCAAGATGGCAGAGTAGGAGACCTTGGTCTCCATTCTCCTACAGAGATCAACAATCAGACAGGTACCCACCAACAAAATCAGTTCTGGGGTTCTTAAGAAACTTCAGCATTACAGTAAAGGAAAATCATGGGAATAACTGCACAAAAGAGCAGGAAGACAAGCTCATGTTCTCTCTTCATCATCCCAGCCCCAGGTGGGCACTGCTCAGCTAGAAAGAGTTCCCCTCACCAGGAAAGGAAGAACAGAGTGAGGACCAGTTTCCCCAGGCTTTTGGGGTACCATGTGAAGGTTCCCCTTTGGTTTTACCCCAGACTGGTAAAGCTGAGACCTACAGAGACTAGGAACAAAGAAGAAAAGCAGGAGCTGCCACACTCAGGATTCAGTAGGAGAGACCATGGTTCTCAGTCACCTGTTCTGCAGACAACACCAGCAGCTTTTACCACTGAAGAAACCTATGACCAACACAGACACTGAAGACCCCTGCAGATTTCCCCAGCTTTAGCCCCACAAGTATTCACGTTCACTGCCGCCAGACACATGAGTTCCTCCATGCTTCCTACCTCCTGCCCCTGTCAGAGCCTGGGACCACACCAACAGCCAGCCAAGGCCACCGCACTGCAGGAGTCATGACACCAGCCTAAACCCCTGCTGCTGACCCCATCACCATGCACACCCTTAGGCTAGCCCCTCTAGCTGTACACTTACACATTACTGGCTTGACACACATCACCAGCCTCCAATCACCCATGTCCTGGGCTGCCATTGCCATGGCAGAAGTGTACACCGATGGCCAAGGTCCCACAGATGCAGCTCTGTCTTCTGTCATTGGCTCCCCGGCAGCTGAGCAATGGCATGGGCCCATCCCAGCCTTCATCACTGGCCTTGGCTTCTGTGCACCCACAGTGAGGCCCTGCAACCACTGGAGTACATGCTGACAGCCAGGGTCCCCCAGCTGCTTGTAGGCCCAGATGCAGCTCTGTCTCCAGTCACTGGTCTATACATCTGGGCTCCCCTGTAGCTGGTCTCTCTGGCTCTATGCCTGCCCTTGCCCTGCCCACTTCCTGATACTGACCTCTATTGCCATATGCCTGGGGTGAGACTCAGAAGCCAGGTTAGTGCACATGGACAGACAGGGCCCCCACAGCTGCCAGTGGACCTGCAGTTGGCTCCAACTCTTCCTGCTTGCTCTGTCCTCCACCACGACGTGTGTGTTTGCAGCTGACCCCTGCCACTACACAGGCACTGCAAATGGCCCTGTGGTTGAGTGTGTGCACACCATAGGCTCTGGCCACCACTGCTGACTGCTCTGGTCCCCAGTGGTTGGAACTGAAGGCACCACTGAGGACTTCAAAAGTCTTTGCAGCCTCTGCAGAGCCCACAGTGCTCGCCAAAGACCATGTGGTTGTCAGTGCCATGGGCCTCAGTGGCCTGAGCCAAAGAGACATCATTCCCCCCAGACCTGGAGCCACCATGCACACACACATTGGGGCCAGGGTCACAGCATGCTCTAGGGTGTCCTTACCTGTAGGTCAAGGTCTTTTCTTACTGAAGTCACTCCATAAACTTTGGAAGAGATGATTGCTTCTTCAAATGCATAGACACCTATGCAAGGCTACAGGGATCGTGAAGAATCAAGGAAACATGACTCCATCCAAGAAACACAGTAAAATGCCAGTTACTGACCCAGAGAAATGGAGCTACAGGAATAGTTCAACAACAAATGCAAAATGATTGTTCTAAAGATTCTTAGAGAGCTACAAGAGAACACAAACAACTTAATGAAATCAGAAAAACAAGAACAAAAGGAGATGTTCTCCAAGGTGATAGAAAACATAAAAAAGAACCAAACAAAAATGTTGGAGCTGAAGAATATAATGAATGAGCTGAAGAATTCCATAGAGGACTTCAACAACAGACTTGACAAAAGAGAAGAAAAAATCAATGAGCTCAAAGACAGATCATTTGAAATGATCAGGTCAGAGGAGCAAAAAGAAAAAAAGGAAGGAAAAAGAATGAAGAAAGTCTACAGGATTTAAGGGATTCCATTAAAAGAAATAATCTACACATCATTAAAGTCCAAGATGGAGAAGAAAAGGAGAAAGGGGTGGAGAGCTTTTTCAAAGATATAATGGCTGTATTTTCCCAAACTTTCCCAAACCTGGGAAGAGATTTATACATCCAAGTTCATGAAGCTATTGGTCACTCCAAAATTTCAATCCAAAACAATCTTCTCTAAGATACATTATAAGAAAAGTGTCTAAAGTCAAAGACAAAAATAAATTTTATAGCAGCAAAAAAAAAAAAAAAAAAGATCTCATGAAAGGGAGCCCTCATAAGGCTATCAGCTGATTTCTCAGCAGAAACCTTGCAATCAAGGGGAGAATGCAATGTATATTCAAAGTCCTGAAAGGGAAAAAACCCTGCCAATCAAGAATAATTTACCCAGCAAAGTGACCCTTTGAAAATAACAAAAGCCTAGGTAGTTCATCACCATTAGACCTGCATTACAAGAAATACTGAAAGCAGTTCTTCAAGCTGAAACAAAAGGGCATTAATTACTAACATAACAACATATGAAAATTTACAGCAGGTATAGGTAAGTAGTCAGGTTCAGAGTACTCTAATAGTGTAATATGGTAGTGTGCTAACCACTTAACTATAGCATAAAGGTTAAAGGTCAAAAGTATGAAAAATAGCTATCCTACAATAATTTGTTAATGGATTCACAATATGAAAAGTGTAAATTGTGACATGAAAAGCGTAAAATACAATATATGAGGGGAGAGTAAAAGGTTAGCGTTTTTGTATGTGATGGAGGTTAAGTTGTTATCAGCTTAAGATAATCTGTTATCAGACAGAGAAAGACAAATATCACATGATATTGCTTCTATGTGGAATTTAAAAAATTGGTACAAATGAACTTATTTACAAAACAGAAATAGAGTCACAGAGGTAGAAAACAAACTTATGGTTACTGAGGGGGGGACAGAGAGGGATAAATTGGAAGATTGGGATTGACATATACACACTACTATAGATAAAATAGATAACTAATAAGAACCTACTATATAGCACACAGAAATCTCAATACTCTGTAATGACCTATATGGGAAAATAATCTGGAAAATAGTGGATATATGTATATTTATTGGGCCAGCCAAAAAGTTTGTTCAGTTAATGAATATGTTGTTCAATAAAGTTCTTGGTGAAAACGAAAAATGCGTCTTTTATTTTTACTTAAAACTGAATAAACTTTTTGGCCAACCCAATAAAACTGATTCACTTTGCTATACAGCAGAAATTAACACAACATTGTAAATCAACTACAGTCCAATAAAAATTAATTAAAAAATAAACTGTTCTATGTAAAAATGTTTTAAAATTTTTTATTGCTCTATTTATTCTCTCATAGTGGCTTGTTTTCTTCTGTTTTGTTTTGTTAACTTTTTATTTTAGAGTTAATTTTTAACTCATCTAAATCTTTGGGAATCCGTATCACCTGCATTGAGGGTGGTTTCCTCTAGGCAGAATTTGTTTTTGTGGTGCAAACACCTGAGAAGCAATGGGATGGCTGCTGATAAGTACAGGTTTTGGGGGGTACGAATTGTTCTAAAGTGAGATGGCTGTGGTGATTGTATAGCTCTGTGACTATACTAAAAGCCACTAAATTGCAGACTATAAAAGGGTGAATTTTATGGCATTTGAATTATTATCTCAATAAAGCTGTTATACAAAAATGAGCTGGGGAGCTTGACTGAACTCTACCTCCTTGAATGTTTCTGCCAAGGAGGTCCCTGGGGTCACTGGGAGTCAAACTTTCTCCCAAAGAATGACAAAGTAACAGAATGTACAATGGGAAAATACAGTAGGGCAAAGAGTGTGCCCTCTACTAATAATTCCACAGGGAAAAAGGAATGAAGGCAAGTTCAAAGCTGGGCTTCCTTATCAGCAAGTAACGTTGTAATTCCTTATCAGCAAGTAAGGTTGTAATTTTCCACCAGTGTTTACCAATATGTGATCATCATCTTTTTGCCAATACTTCTTTATTTGGTGTAATATTTTCAGATTATTGATTTTTAAAAATGTATTTTCATTGTTTTTTAATTTGAGTTTCTTTGATTACTTTTGTGCCTGAGAGTTTTTCCTGTTAGCTATTCTTTATATATTTTTTTAAATTGCCTTTTCAAACTTTTACTCATTTTTTTGTATAATAAAACTTTTTCTGTTACTAAGCCCTAGGAGCATTTCATAAATCAATGATTTTAATCACTTGTCACATATTGCATATGTTATATTCTAAATTGCTGCTTGCTTTCAATTTTGTTTTAATGTTTTATGACTTCTATTTCAGATTTTATTTATAGTTCTTTATCACAGGAAACCACCAGTGTTTAATTAAGTAGGTAAAACCCCTAAACTATTTCTTTAAACAATAAATCCAACAGAGCCATATGAGAGAGAAGGGAAATGGCAAAAAAACCCAAAAACTGAATAAATGCCTTTTTACAACTAGAACAGAGAAACTAAAACTTATTTAGTACTGCCAGGCTCACAAATTATTCAATAAAATTACAGATTTTAGAGGTAACATTTACTTGCACAAAACTTAACAGCCATCTCTGATGTAGCGATTGCAGTAAGACAACTTTGCTAAAATAATGTTTGCAAGGGCCCTTTTAGGGTGCAGTGGAATATATGCTTTTCTTTAGTTGCAGGGAAATAGAAATACTTTTATTCTTATTGGTCTTTTTTTTTCCCTTTTGTCACTAATTTTTAGAAGAACTACAATGGAAAGACTAAGAAAAGTAATCATTAATTATTACGAAGAGGAAAATAAAAAGAATGGGAAGCTTAATGAATACAGTACGAAAAAGAAAATGTGGAAAGAGAATTTAAATACATGCAGTGGGGTTCATATCATATTCTGCATCTGCATTAGTCAGCCTGGTGTCTGACTATCTACACTGGTAGGGCAGCATCCCAATACCTAAGATAGAAAATAGCCCATGAAGCAATTTTCAATCGTGAATGTTTTTGAAAGATTTGATCATCGTATCCTTTCCTGCTCAGAGATCCTGGGGAACAACTTCTAAGAGGGAGAAGAATGAAGGAAGTGGCCCAGAATAGATGCCTGGGGTACCAGTCATGATGGTGTGGGGAGGGGAGTAAGGGGAAGATGAGGAAAGTCGCCAGACTGGCAAAAATTAAAAGTCTCAGAATCCTAACAGTTGATGAGGACACTGATCAACAGGAATTGTCCATGTGGCTCGGAGAGAACAAACTGATGTTTAGGAAACAGAGTTTAGGAAACTCTGCTGTATCCAAGGAGTCTGAGTATCATCCTCCCTTGAGCAGCAATGTCCCCCAGACCTGTGTTCAGCCAGCAAAATGCATTCGCTGAGGACAGATGCCAGTCTCCATGAGGAAACAGCTAGTCGCTAATCCTTTGAGGAAATTTATTTCACAGAGCATGACACTTCAACACGACTCTTAGTGACATGGAGGGAGAGAGATTAATTTTGTTATGAGAGCTTGTTGTTAGAAGACTCTGTTTTTTTGTTTGTTTTTTGGTCTCACTTACACTCTTACAAACGGACTCAAAGAAATCAACTGCTGAGATTTCAGATCTGATACCCTATTGTGAAGTGCTTGGAGCAGCTACCAGGTCTCACCTCACATTTTCTATCTCAGCATCTCGTAAACTCCCAGGCATTTTTCAAGGACTCAAAAAGAAAATGTTGAATAAAAGGCTTTTAGAGGACAGGTTTACACAATCATTTTGCAACCCCAAAGCAATAAAACCCCACAGATTTTCTGGAACTAAAATATAAAATTAAAGAGATTGCACATAGTACAATCATTGTAGTATTAACACAATGTGCCGTAAATATTTTACACTTTTTCTATGAGTAATTAATGACCTTTCGAAGTTTCTGCATGATGCCTTGCTGTGAAATAAGTGATTTGGAATCAATAGTGTATTTTAAACCAACACAGTGAATATACTTTATATTGTAACAGAATGTGTTCAGAATGAAGGGAAATTTTGCGCTAGATTTCCTCCCAATGTAACTTTATTATGTGAACCTCTGTTAAATGGCTTCAGCTTGTCAGATTCGTAAAATGTCAGGTCTCTGCTTTAGGAATGTCTCTGTAAACACCCCATTCATAACTGCACTCCTCGTTCGTCTATTCTCCATGTACCTTACATTATATTACATATTGTGTATTTGTTTGCTTTATCTCTCCTCTAGTGAAATGCCACCTCCTTGAAGGCACTGTGTCAATTGTGTTTGTTGATGTATCTCAAATTCTGATAACGGCACTGATGTAAGAACTTACGCTCCCTGCTCCTTCGCAATACACCTCTAAACTTGCCTCTTTCAGGGGCTGGACGTAGGGACCATGGCCATCAGCTCCCCGGGCTCTCAGCTCTGAGGTTTTGTTCTCTCTTAGCCCCCATCTGTACCAGCTGTGATCTTTCTCGGTAATTGACAGTTGCAGTGCCTGTGACGCTGGCGATCGTATTTGCAGCTGCTGACCTCCACCGAGCACCAGCTTGCAAACCCTGAATGCCAGTGCTTTTCTCCCTCTGGGTGCAGCAGGAGAATTCCTTCCACTCCTTCTGAGTAGCTCAAAGATAATTCTAGCAGTAGAAGAGTGTCCTCCACCTATTGTTCAACCATAGCCCTGGGGAGGCTGGGTTAGGGCATAACTAAGCACAGCTTCATTGACCCCGAGAGACCCCATCTGGCCCTCTGAGCAAGATATTTTGATACACAATGATTTTCTCCAAGAGGTGTCTCTGTCTCCCCATGAATCTGGCATTTCTAGAAGTTGTCTGGCTGCCAGATGTTCTATGTTTGTCTACACTCAAACTCCAAATACATCCCATTATCACAAATTACTTGCCATTGGGTTTCTGGACCCAGAGGATGTGATTGGACACAAAAATTCCGCTACAGTTAAGGATTTCTTAAATGTTCCCCGGCAGCTCGGAGCCTGCTCTGCCCTACAGAAACTGGGAACACTTGGATGCCTTTAGGGCTTGCTCCACACAGCAGCAAATAAGGGGTTCATTCAGTATCAGCCCAAACAGTAAAGACGTGGGATCACAATCACAGAGAAGAAAACGTCAGGCCAGCCTTCGGCTTCCTCCGTAATTGGTCCCCCGGGAGGAAATGTAGAATTTATATGAGCAGATATAAATGGACTTAGTCTATGGTGGGTCCAACTGCCACTGCCACGAGGGTTCTGTAAGAAATCCCTTCCATTATGTCCGTGTTTGCATCCGCCAGCAGGGATGTTTCCTTCAGTGTTTATTTCCTGATACTCACTAGCCTAGGTTTAGTAACTGTCCACAGCAACACAGAAATAACATTTCTAAAGCAAATGCATGTGCTGACATGCTTTTAGCATAGCAATAAGTACCTTGTATATTCATTTTAAATGTGAATGTGCTAATTGTAGAAATTTAAAAATACAGTATAAGAAGAAAACGATTTCCCAGGTGCCCTTTAGCCATGCAATCAATGTCAGCCCTTCATTACATTCCTTTCCGTTCTCTCTAAATATAGTTGTAGAGCATTGCTGTTATCATGCTTGAATAAAGTTGTGCATCTTGCTTTTCCACTTGGCAAGCTGAGCTCAGTACTCCATGTGATAAACATTTTAATTGGTTGCATATTACTTCTTTGGCCAATTCTACCAACATGTAATTGAGTAGCCCCTCACTTGGGCAATCTTTTCTTTCCAGTTTTAATTTTTAGTGTTTGATACTATTATTGCTATGGTCTGAATGAATACCTCCCAAATTCATTTGTTGGAATCTTAATGAGGATACCAGGTGATGGTATTGGGCGCTTTGGGAAGTGCTTTGTTCATGAGAGTGGAGCCCTCATGGTTGGCATTAATGTCTTATAAAAAAGTTCCAAGTATATATAATCCCTATAATATAAATGTCCCTTGGTCTTCTTCACTGTGGGTAATTCAGATCCATATGACTTGGATGGGACAATTGTCTTAGTTAAATACTAATTATTTCTTGTCTTACACATGCCCAATGGGACTTATGCACAGTTGAGGTAATGCCCAAACCAATGGTGACAATTCATGTGCATTGGGACCCTCTTTTGTTCCAGCCACTATGAGGGTCCTGACAAAAAAAGCATTTGTGGTCGTGTGTGAGAGCAGACAGTAAAACCAAAAATTTTAATAAAATGTGATGACTGCCATTAGATGCAAGAAGAGGAACACTTGCCAGTTCTCTGGGTGGGAGGTGAGCTAGATGTAGTTTCTGAATAGTGATAACACCTCTGTGGGATCTGAGGGTCCAGCTGTATGGAAAGGTGGGGAGGCAATTGGTGAGCAGAGGTACCTTCCCGCAAAGTTGCCAAATAGGACCCTGCCTGCCTTGAGGGCGGGAGATTTTTCTTCGGTCCCTTAGCATCTCTCGTGGTGCCTGGCTCCAGAGATTCCTGATACGTGCAGAGTAGATATGCGAACAGATGGATAGATACACGGTAGATAGGTAGACAATAGGTAGGTGGATAGGTAGACGGATGATAGAAGAATGGATGGATAGATTGAGGGATAGTTGCTAGATGGATGGATGGATGGATTGATAGATATATGGATACATAGATGTAGATAGGTAGACAGATGATAGATAAATAGAGAGATAGATGATGGATGAATGGATGGATACATCGATACCTGAATAGATAGATAGATAATAGATAGGCGCATACATATATAGGTACATAAAAACACACAATACATACATAGATATAGATAGATGATAGATACAGAGGCATAGATACATAAAGATGCATTGATACATAAAGATGTGAGATGGATAGAGATATAGACAGACATAGAGAGATAGATTGAAACACAAATATATTCGTAGATCTATTGATTAATCAGTCTATCTGTGTATGGATAGCTAGAGAAATAGAATGATATCTATGTATATCTATGAATATCAGTATCTACATAGATAGATAGGTTATAGGTAGCTAGCTAGCTAGATACAATATTTGTGGAGAGAGAGAGAGAGAGAGATTTTCACCTTTCTAACTTTAGTGTAATCCTAGAGCAAATTATGTGCTCAACGTATGCCTGATGGTTAAGAAGATGTTTAGTCAGTGGATGCTAGGTCTCTACATACACCTTGCGATGTGGGTTCATGCAGTCTCTTCCTGTAGCACCGGCTTCATTCCTAGGCTGGCACGGTGCCAGGAGTCACACTGCGGCGAGCTGGCTCCCCCAGGGCAGAGGGAGCAGCAGCCTAAATGGTCTAGGTCACCTACTCCAAACTGCTTTCTTTCACATTTGTTTCTTTTTAATACAGATGAGACAAAATCTGTACCCTTTCCTCATAAGCTAAGAAGGACGCACTCTTTAGGTTCAGAGGCAAATTAGATGGAAGTCAAGAAGACACAGGGACAATCATATAATTCACAGTCAATAGGATCACTAGGAAAATACAATCTCTCTTTGTTCTTTTCCTTTAGAAACCTAGTTGCTATAGTTTAAAAAGTGAGTGTGTCAGGAAAACCAGCTTATTAAAATGCATAAGGCTAAGCTTGCCTGACTGTCACCAATAATCAGAGTATTTTTTATCTGCGGTGCATATCACAATCTCATTTTTACAAGAAATGTGGTCCTTCTAAGTTTGGCAAATATGAGAATCGCATGCATTTGATTTCTCCATCCCTGGCTGGCGTCCTTCCTGTCACTCACCCACCCGGCTGTCCGTGGGCAGGACACTGTCCCCTGCCTCTGCCTTCTCTTCCCTGGTTCTCCTCACAGGCCATCTGCCCTGTTGCACCCTGACAAAGGGCTTCACTAACCACCGTCAGACGGATGGATGCCACTTCTAACATGCCCAGTCGCCTTCCTCAAATAAGATCAAATACACTTAGTCCCTTGTTTCCTGCTATCCCTGTTTTGTGGCTTGAATGTGGGGCTGCTTTCCCCTTTGAGCACTACCTGTGCTTAATTTGAATCTCCATTTACTTTCCTCCCACTCTCTTACCCCAGAGACTTTCAGAAAGTGAGAAAACTGTTAAAGATTTTGAAATGCATACACATGTCTCCAATCTGTTGAAATCCTGTTTCCTGACATAAAGTCAACCTAGATAAAGAAGTGTATTAGAAATGTTTGAAAAGATGTCTTTACAGTGACAATGTGGATTTGATTCCATGAGTGGATGCCTGAAGTGGTGTTTCAGTTATTTATAATAATAGCAGTTACATGAAAATTAATGATTGTGAGAAAACAGTGATCTTTTTAAATTTTTTATTTATTTTTTGTCTGAACACAAAACGATTGGGATATCTCCACAGATTTACAAAAAACTTCTTTCCTAAAACTCAATGCATGTGTTGTACGTAGACCTTCCTCCTCAGGGACCCTGGAGTCTGCTCTCCCTGACCTGTTCTCTTATCTCAGAGCCCAGGTTTTGAGCCTCTAGAGGGGGATGTGACTGCTTCCGGGCAGGCTGCCCTCTCCGCTTAGCCCCAGGGAGTCGCCTGCTCTAGGATTTCTGCCCTGCCCCTGCAAGGCATTTGGATTTTTGACCCTGGTGTTGTCTGGTCTGGTCTTGTGGAATTGCTGTTTTCTCACATGAAGGAAAGATGAGTTGATTGTCTCAGAGGACTTCTGTTCTCTGTCTGGATTCTCATTGTTGTGAAGGATCACAGCAGGGTCTGGGAATTCTGAACATGTAAGAAAGCAGAATTTTAGAATGTAAGATTTGCATCTTCTCCTAGAAACAGCTAGCTAACAGGAGCTTGAGAGACCAATTTACAAAATACAAAACAAAAACCATTTTCTTTTCTCCAAGGGGACACAACAAACTTAAACCCAGGGCTTTTAAAAGCTTCTTTCAGTTTGATAAAGGGGAACATGGAAGAAGATTATAGAGAGACGGGGAAGAAAAAATCTAACCCAGAGATGTTGTATTATTTAGTGGATTTGCTAGATACCTCTTATTTTCTGGAGGTGTGTATATCCCAAGTGCTTCTATTCTTTTTTTACTTTTCTGTAGCAATAAAGTGAAAAAAAAATCAAATCCCCAAATCATACCAACACACTTACTTTACTATTTGAAAAATTAATTTGGGAAAAGGAAAAAGAATCATATATATGATATTAAAAATGTTTTGTTTAAATGCTGGAGAGGATGTGGAGAAAAGGAAACTCTCCTACACTGTTGGTGGGAATGTAAATTGATGCAGCTACTATGGAGAACAGTATAGAGGTTCCTCAGAAAACTAAAAATAGAATTACCATATAATATAGCAATTCCAGTCCTAGGCATATATCCAGATGAAACTCTAATCCAGAAAGTTACATGCACCCCTATGTTCATAGCAGCACTATTCACAATGGCCAAGACATGGAAACAACCTAAACGTCCATCGACAGATGAATGGATAAAGAAGGTGTGGTACGTATATACAATGGAATATTACTCAGCCATAAAAAAGAATGAAATAATGCCATTTGCAGCACCATGGGTGCAACTAGAGATTATCATACTGAGTGAAGCAAGTCAGGAAGAGAAAGACTAATATCATATGATATCACTTATATGTGGAATCTAAAACATGACACAAATGCACATATCCACAAAACAGAAACAGACTCATAGACATAGAGAACAGACTTGTGGTCGCCAAGGGGGAGGGGGATGGGGATGGGGATGGGGGAGGGATGCACTGGGAGTTTGGGGTTAGCAGATGCAAACTATTACATATAGAATGGATAAACAACAAGGTCCTACTGTATAGCACAGGGAACTATATTCAGTATCCTATGATAAATCATAATGGAAAAAAATATTTAAAAAAGAATGTATATATATGAATAACTGAATCACTTTGCTGTACAACTGAAATTAACACAACATTGTAAATCAACTATACTTCAATTTAAAAAATGTAAAAATGTTCTGTTTAAATGTTTAATCATGATGAAATCTCCAAACCATCCAAATTGACACATTTCTATGTTAAGAATATTTTGTTATAAAGTTTAACCAATGAGGGGAAGCAAGAAATGGCACAGTTTGGCAAGTGTAATCAAAGCACATTTGCAAGCGTATTGTAAAGGCTATAGCACATGTACAGCAGGAGAAGGTGAGCTCCCATGAGGACAGAGCTGTTGCTATGTCTGTAATGAAAGGGGCCACCTGCCCTGTGAGATTTACATCTAATTCTAAAAGAAGTGTGGACTCATTGAAATCAAGGCAGGAAACACTGCCAAAGTAGAAAGGTGTACCCAAAATATCAATAATCTCAGTCATTTTCTATACTTTATTAAACTATTTTCTCTATATATAGTTAATTCTTTTACTAAACTAAATAAAGCCAAGAGCACATCGTTTTTACAATTTATATTCCAACTTTTCACTTGCCCTTGTTTCATGAACGTTTTCCCAAATTTATCAAAACATCATTCTCAGTGGTTACCTTGTAGCCCACCCAGTTTACACACTCTTGCCAGCCTTTCCATACTTGTTGGATATTGTATGAGTATGCACACATACATGCCCACATAGATATTTTAAAGGTGGCATGCTTATCTCTGATATTTGGAAAGCATAGAAACATCTAGAAAATAACGTTTCTCATTGTCTATCCATTATATACTATTATTTTTAAAAATTATTTGCCATCTTTTAAAAAAATCCTCTAAAATTGATTTTACATAATAACAGTTATTTCCCATGTCCTCAAAATATATTTAAACACAATTTTATAGAATATGTATTATCCAATTGTTAGAATAAATCATAATTTACATAAGTATTTTCCTAGCGTTGGGCCTGGCTTGTTTATGATTTTCATTACTGTAAAAAATTTTCTTGTCACACATGCCAGATTTCTAATTTTTTTAAGGGCCTGATAACTATGAACAAACACATCCGACAGTTTGTACATATTCACTCTGCAAACGAGGGTGAATGTAAGGGTGCAGATTTCACTCCATTCTGAACTACAGACAAATATGGGTAAAGGGAATGAAGAAACAAACATACTACAGATTTCTTTCAGTTTTCAGCCAATACCCTAAGAACTACTCAGGATATTTTCAAGAAGGGAAAATAGGATAATTTGTTAAGAAAGTAAAAGCACTTCAGCAAAACAGGGTTTTTGTAATTTGAAACAAACCCTGAGACGTCAAAGCAGTTACTCATTTGAGTCACAGGAGACAAACCGGGGTGGGAAGGAGGGGGCGTCCCCAGGCTGGTCGGGGGTGCTTCCCAGTGGAGTGTCAATTGGCCTCCAAAATACAGGGCAGCAGGACCAGCAGAGGCACCAAGCAAGATGTGCTGGCGGGTGATGGGCTGATTGGGTCTGCGGGTCCTAAGGGCACGAGGTGGGGTTTGGCTCAGAGGCAACTTTTCCACTGGAAGAGAAATGTGCCCCCACGTGTGACAAGCAGTTTGGCTGCCTCGCCTGGCACTGGCCGACGTCATCCCAGGGGCTAGAGCCAGCGCCTAGAAGGGGCCACCAAGACCCAAGCAGATGGTCAGAAGCCCCACAGAACCGTGGCAGTTTAGGGGCAGGACCCCTTCTTAGTAGGAGAATAATTATCACCGAGGAATCAGGCAGGAGATCTCAGTGGCACTGCTTATATCAATGCGATGGGCAGTGCTCACGAAAATAATCAATAAACAATCTATAATAGGAATAGAAAGTTTTATTTGTGCCACGCTGAGGACTAAAGCCCAGAAGACAGTCTCTCAGATAACTCTGAAGAGCTGCACCACAGAAGCATGGCTTTCAGCACAGTTTTATATCTTTTCTGAACAAAGAACATCAAACAAGTCAGGGATACATTCCTTCGAGGTTTCAGAAAAACAGATCAGCAGGTACACAGTGAGTCAGTAAGGCCTTGGCTCCTGGGAAGGGAGGATCATCATCATGGGAGGACCAGAACTGGCGTCCCAGGAAGGGAGGCAGTTAATCCTTATTTTTGTCACGGACATGCTTTATTTCTGGCCAATGCACCCTTTTCTTAATAATTAAAGCAGATGTACAGTGAGTGTCTGATAGGCCACAGACAGACATAATATTCAAATTAACTCTAACCGCCAGAACGGCGGCCCCATACCTCAATATGGGAACGTCCCTCTTATCAGCAGGAAGGAGGCTGGAGTGCAGGAGGCCTGCCCCCTACTCAGCGCCCGGCCCCTCAAGGCTGGCTGGGGTTGGTGGGCTCAGCTCTAGGGGAAGCACAAGACAGTCCCTGGCTAAAGCTTGGAGGGGACAGGTGCCTGAGAACAGCTGTCCGCCAAGCCTTCTCATCCTTGTTCTCAGCAGGCAGGGCGATGAAAGGAAAGTGTTTATTCAAAACGTATACAGAGGGTTACACTGCAGTCACATTCTCCATCCTCATAACTAAAGAAACACCTTTTGCTCGCACCCTGTGGAGACTCTAGAATGTTGTCTAATATAGTAGCCGGAAACCCTAGACGGGTATTCAAATATAAATTAGTTAAAATAAAGTGCAACGAAGAAGAATCCGTCCCTCCTTCACAGCAGCTGCATTCCAAGGGCTGGGCGGCCCCCATGGCTCGTGCTACTGTGCTGGGCGGTGCTGGTGTGTCCACAGCCTCAGGGAAGGTCTGCTGGACAGCACTTCCAGACCCTGTGATGATGACAGCACAGGGCACCTCTTGGTCCACACTGTGAGCAAACGCTCCCTCATCATCCTTCTTTTGCCAAGAGGAGGTGCTCTTCAGTTCAAAGCACATAGAAATGGTACAGAAAGACAGAAAAGCATTTGTACTGAGGAACAACAAATGTCTCTGAAGACCAGAAAAAAGAAGAGACGCTTTACATTTTTGGGAAGGGTGTTTCTAGGTGGAATTTTATAGTCAGGGGATTTCTGAGAATTTAGGGAAGGAGCCTTCACCTGTAATCCAGTCAACGCTTAGGAGTGTCAGGGGGCTGTGGTCCTCCTGGGCCAAAGAAAACACCTCCTCCTCCTGTTGACGAGGGACTTGTAGGTCATACCTAAGAGCTGTTCTCCTGTGATCACAACATGACCAATACCGAAACCTGAATTGATTGTGTGAGGCCACTCATTACAACCCGACTCCCCCTTTGCAGCTAGGGTTTGTCCTGTGATCAATGCTATTTTTCTGATACAGGTTTCATTAGTATTTAGGTATGAGAACACCCATAGGTCAGGAGACAGTTGCCACTGAGAAGATCGCTTTAAATAATTATATTCACAGTTCCCAAAACGAGGGGTCATGCCACACCCTGGGTGGGGGGCACACAGGGAAGCATCAGGGTCAGTCAGGAGGCAGAGGGAGGGAGGGGAGAATGTGCGCAAGGGCCTTTATGGTGGTTTCTGTGAGAAGAAACAGACACAGGATAAACAGGCTGGTTTGAACAATTTCAGTGGGCTCTGGGGCTCAGGGACTGCCCTAGTGTTCTGGTACCTGGCCCTGGGGTAATTAGGGCAGGGGGATAGTGGCCCAGAGTATGAGAGACTGATAGAAGAGGTGGTTGAGATGTCAGCTCTGCACTGGTTGGTGTAAACCTGAAAGGTGCCGGGAACTATCCTACCCTACAGCGCAGTCAAAGCATCAAAATACAGGAAAGAAGACATGGAGAATACAGTTGTGCGAGGGGAAGACAGCTGTGGTGATTGCAGAGATTACTGTTCTGGGGACACAAGTGTTTGCAAAGGTTCTAAAAAGAGAGAGAGAGAGTTATCTGTTGCTATTCCGCATTTGTGATGTATGGGAAAACAGCAGCCGTCTTGTGACCATGAGGCCCCAAGAGTTAGGAGGAATAGCAAATGCCAAAGATAGAATAGCAAAAAGATGAAAAATCTGAGGACTTGAAGGTACATTTACATAGCTGAATCAATCTCAGGGAAGCCTTTACTTCTTTGTTGCCTCTTCAGTTAGAACAATAATGCCTATTTCGTCAAGTCACTGTTGAACAGGGTTTTTGTGCTAAAGATATTCCTTATATTATAATGGCAACATTTCTATTTCCATTTTTCCCTCTCCACCCTATTTAATGTAGTCCCCCCATCCCAGGTCTTCCTGCCTCCCTCCTGTCCCCCTCCTTCCCATCCCCCCCCAGCACTTCTATAGCATACAACATTTTATACTTTTTTGTTTATTATCTTTCTCACCCACTAGTATGTAAGCTCCAGGAGGGAAGGACTTCTGTTTGTTTCATGCACCTGCACTTGATGGAAAGGACCTGGAACATAGCAACCACTCAATTAATATTTGTCACATTAATGAATAAAGATGCTTTATTAATGACATCAGTAAACATTTGTAACAAGATAGTGTTCTAATGATATCCCAGTGCAAATATCTTTAATGGCAAGGGAAAACGTGTAAATTGAATTGCAGAAGTTCAGAGCTGAAACAGAAATTAGAAAGTTAGATATTTTCATGTGGGAAAACAAAGGTCAAGGAGAGATGTAACTTGGAAATGGTCATACTTATAGTATATGAGCTAAGTCTGATTCTCCCGAGTCCAAATATAGCCCGGATGTTAATTAATCAAGTGCTTTCCTTAGTGTTAATAGCTTACCAACTATTTCAATTTACATACTTATAGGTTGTGCCGTTTGCAAAAGCCAGTATTCAACCTTTTTTTTTTTTTTTTTTTTTTTTTTTTTTTTTTTTTTGCGGTACACGGGCCTCTCACTGTTGTGGCCTCTCCCTTTGCGGAGCACAGGCTCCGGACGCGCAGGCTCAGCGGCCATGGCTCACGGGCCCAGCCGCTCCGCGGCATGTGGGATCTTCCCGGACCGGGGCTCGAACCCACGTCCCCTGCATCGGCAGGTGGACTGTCAACCACTGTGCCACCAGGGAAGCCCTATTCAACCATTTTTGACTTAACAATGTTAATTCTACTTTGCTCATCCTTTTAAGCTGTGGTTTTATATCTTTATTTTTGATCAATATTTTGAAAATATTTCTTCATAAAAATCTAAGTCCTCAAATACTGAAAGTCTCTATTATATCTATTTGTTTTGAAAGACAGTCTCTATTTTTCATAAGCAGTACTATACTTAAAATACATAAATTAAAATTTTAATGACTAAAAATAATTGCTTGAAAAATAACTAATTTCATTTGTTCTGGAAGTTGGAATTAGATTTAATTTTTTTTCCACCAATAGAAAGTCTGCAATTCAATTTCAAAATAATACAGGCCTTAAACTTCCTATAATTTTGTAAAACAATTTTCAGTATTTATTACAAATAAACATCGTGGTGCCAGCTACAAACTGGCACTTGCCATCTCCCTCTACAAGGGTTAAATCACGTGCTGCGGCAGCTGCTGACTTTCAACACCCCCTGAAAGGCATTCAGGTGGAGAGCAGAAATGAGGCACTGTGCTCTGGGGAAAACTGGCAGAACACATCTTCAGACAGTTAGATTAGTTTCAGATTTTATGAACCTAATTCTTGCACCTCTTCATGTCTAGAAAAGCGCTGAAATCCCTCATGGTGATGTCTACTCCTCACGACTAAGAGTAACCTTCTGCAGAAAGTATGTGCTTGAGTGCAGGTACTCCCCCTTCACCAAAATCACACGTTTACTGACCTTCTCCCCTGCCTCTCTGGAGCAGTTTCTCAGAGCTGAGATGCTGTCTCCTGGGCTATAGTCCTCATTTTGCCGCCAATAAAACTTAACTCACAGCTCTCATGTTGTGCATTATTTTGTCAGTCAACAATGGTTTAAATACATTTTTCCAGTTTCAAGAACATTTGAGTTTTTAAGCCACTGAGCCGAGGTTATTTAGTCATGCAAGGATGCTAATTAAGCCCAGGGGGAGGGTGGATCTGATATTTGGGTGAATATTTTTATATTATCCAGGGAAACCATTGATTAAAACTCCATATTAGCATTATTTTCTTAGTTCACTGATGCTGATATTTAAAGTGTTTGCTAAGTTGCACAGTATTTTATTTAACAGAATCATCTATTAAGGAATATATCTTATATTTCCTTGGCCAAATTATCACACAGAAGCAGCGTAAGCAATCTGGCCTCAGGAGATCCCCAGTGATGGATAAGGCAGACTTGTCAATAAGGTATAATGAACCATAGAAGAAACAACTGATCATTTCATTTAACTATTTGATTTAAAATATGCACAAGGCACAAGGCTCCCTGTCACATACGCAAACACTTCCCACACGCAGATGACTCCTTAATTAGGTGTTCATAGAGGCTTTTGTAAAATTAATTTTTATTGGTGTATAGAGTTGTTTTACAATGTTGTGTTAGTTTCTGCTGTACAGAAAAGTGAATCAGTTACATGTATACATGTATCTCCTCTTTTTTGGATTACCTTCCCATTTAGGTTACCACAGAGTATTGAGATTTCCCTGTGCTCTACAGTAGGTTCTCATTATTATCTATTTTATACATTGTATCAGTAGTGTATATATGTCAATCCCAATCTGCCAATTCATCCCACCACCCCCCTTCACCTTCTGGTATCCGTAAGTTGGTTCTCAACGTCTTATAGAGGTTTATTTAAAGGCAGGGATTCTGCTAGACACTGAGACACTGGGTCCTGGAGTCGAAGACCTCAGGAAGGGGGGTAGAGGGGGGTGCAAGCACCGTGGTCCACTTCCCCATCATCCCATCACACCTTCACTCAATGTTTGTAGTGTGTGTTGGCATAGGGGTGTCAACAACACGAAACTACAGATAAGTGAGAAGTTAGGAGCTTTTGCAAGGATAACCCTGAATGGGTCCTATGCTATCGGAGGTGTATTTATGGGGCTGGGGGTGTGATGTGGAAGGTATGGGTGAGGAATAGTGTCCGGGAGGGCTAAGTCGGGGGAGGTGCCCATTGAGTGTGTCCTGAAGAACGGTGAACATGTCCTGGCAGAGAGAACAGAGAAGAAATAGAAGGAAGGGCAGGTGCACAACAGGAGCACAACAGAAACAGGTGAGAGAGGAGAGGAGGGGTGTCATCCTGCGGCTGGCCCTGGGGGGTGGGGAGGGATGGTGAAAGGCAGCCTGGGGAGGGAACCAGAACTGGGTAATGGTGCCATACTTGTTACCATAGAAACCGCACCGGGAGCAATGAAACGTGGGGAAAGGGCTGCTCAGGGGAAGCAGAATTCATGACAAAGTGACCTTGCCCTGGACCTGTCCTCCTGGGCAAGGGAATGAACCTCTGTTCCTCGGCTTCCCCAGGGGAATCTTTTGTTTGTTTACCTGAAGCCCATTGCAGGGTGGAGACCCTCAGTGAAGAGGGGCTTGGGGGAGCTAACATGGGATGAGGGGTTGTCATGGACCTGGAGATGATCATGCTCAGTGAGGTGAGCCAGACAATAACAACTATCTTACGATATCACCTGTATATGGAACCTAAAACAATAATACAAATGTTGTGTCAAATGAACTTATTGACAAAACAGAAACAGACCCACAGACGTAACAAACTTATGGCATTTACCAAAGGGGAAGGGGAGGTATAAATTAGGAGATTGGGATTAACACATACACACTGCTATATATAAAACAGATAATCAACAAGGACCTACTGTATAACATGGGGAACTATACCCAATATTTTGTAAGAACCTATAAGGGAAAAGAATTTGAAAAAGAATATATATGTATGTATAACTGAATCATTGTGCTGTACACCTGAAACTAACACACAGTGTAAATCAACTACACTTAATTTAAAAAATCGCGCTGTGATTCGCCCATGCTTCCCCACCCTTGGACAGACCACGGGGTTATTAAGTTCCCCCAGTGGCATTTTCCATTGCAGGTGAGTTTGTGAACTAAGTCTTTTCTTCCCAGGAGTAATAGGAGCCGTTCCGCTTTTCAGGTTAGGGGTACATCCTTTCCCCTGTGAACACGTGAGCCCACCTGATGTTCATGGTCATCAGAGCCTGGGAGTCCAGAGCAGAGCCAGTTACTGGGAAGGATGATGAATAAACTGAATGTCCCCAAGTGTGTGCCTTTCCACCAGGCACTTTTGTTGGAAAAAACCCCCCACTGCCTCTGTGCCCAACATTCTCTTTTGATTTGCTCATATATGATTCCGTGGGCACTAAAAATGGAAACAAAAATAAAGTAAGTGAATGGTATGAAATGCAGGGAATGGTGCCACTGAGGAAATAGTTTGTGGGAAAAGAGGTCCTTGGGGCCTTTGGCAGGCTTGCTAAAATTCAGGGGCACATTTCACCAAGGGGGTTGGAGGTTGAGGCCAAGTTACTGCAAGGCGGTCCCAATCCTAGCTGCCGGCCCAGGAGATCTGGGCAGATACATACTTGGGGGAGAGACTTGAAGCCTGCGAATAACTCACCTGCAGTCTGTCCCTCCAATAATAAGAAATAGCATTTTATTGCATTTTTCTCATTTGGGGTTCATGACACCCTGTACTTGGAGGCCGCAGTGCTATCCCCATTTAATAGCTGGGGAAACAGAGGCTAAGGGAACAGAGGCAGACTTGCTCAGCCCAGGAGCTGGCAGACGGTGGATCCTGAATGTGGATTTACAGCTTCTGGGCCAGCACACCCAGGGGCTTCTAGGGACACCACTCTCCTTCTGGGGGAGCTTTTGAGGCCTCTGCAGTTATGGTCACTGAGTGGTGACAACTATCAGATTGTGGGGAATCCTTGGGAAGAAGGTCCTGAAAGAGGGGGCATGGTAGTTTGGGAGTGGGGAGCTGGGCGAGGCTCTGTGAGCCCAGAGGCCACTAGCGGAGCACATCCGGAAACCGGCCTCCAGCTGAGGAGCAATGCAAATTCAGCTAATTTTAAAATGCTAGAATCTTATGGCACCCAAGCAGGAGCAGAGATGTATGCAAGAGACAAGAAAAGGCAAAGGGAAATAACACGCTTAGCATCCTTGGTATCACACGCCTACCCCAATCCCCTTAAGAGTTGTTTACCATTTTAATGTCAGCATTGATTGACCAATTCAACAGGAGTTTCCTTGCAGAACCGGTGATTTCAGGCCGGTCACAAGCCCGTCGGTTTTGTCTCCACCAGCCCTGGATGGGTTTGCTGGTCTCCCAGGGAGACTGGCAGTTACAATATACTCCTAGTCCTAAAGGACTCTCTCTCTCTCCTGATTTCTCTTTGGCTTTTATCACTACTTGAAGGTGAAATATTTTATAGAACGTTATGTACAGTATGATTCCATTTCTTTAAAAACACGACACAATAAAGTGGCCCATAAATGCATAGAAACTATCTGGGAAACTCTGCTAACTGGTTCCCTCCATGACGGGGAGGGGTGCTGATTGGGGAGGGGTGCTTTGACTTTTTATTTTATATGTTTTATTCTATGATTTTTTAAATGCTTGAATTACTTTCACCATGAAAAAATATGTTATGCAATAAAACTAAAAGGGTGACTAAATATGTAAAAATGAATAAATTAAATTTTAAAATACAAAACTCTAGTTTCAATGTTTTTCATTTAGATTTCAGAAAATTACAAAGTCCTTCTCTGAGTGTCTTATGATATAGACACTTGGGTTCCCAGGAGCAGGTCCGGTCAGAGTTCTGCATCCAGGTTGGGGATTTCCTGAGTTAAATTGTTTAGAAAATGAGCTCTTTTATGTGTCTGTGCTCTGAGGACTTAAAAATAACTTTGATATATTCCCCCTGCCCCCTCTGCTCCAGTCACGTGGATGAACTAAGAGGCATCCTTATGCAAAGGATGCAATTTGAAATGGCCCTGCGGTCTGGTCCATATCTCAACGTAGGAATTTTGACTGGCTGGGACCTGCCAACTACAACTAAAACACACCAAATGTGAGAACATGAGCCTAATGGGAGATCCCAGGACATAATTTTCAGTAGGAAGAGGTTGGCTACGTTCCATTTTTAGTACCAAAGATCAAAATCAATGGACTCTGTAAAAATACTATTTTCTTCCCAGAACAAAGGTACAAATATTGTGTGTTCGTCTCACTAATGAACAGTTTAAAGAAAAAAATAGTTTTTCTTAGCCTGATATATTTCTTTAACTTTGTCCTCTGCAATAATTCCAGAATTTGCCCATTTCCTGCATAATTGTTAATGCAAACAAGCATTTTGTTCTAGGAGATGACAATGCCACAACAGTGCCATGCCTTACTCTAAAGAACCCAATGGGACAAATCTGTTGCGGACAAGAGTCCATCATCCACAGCTGGGACACATGCTGCACACAAGCTCTCAGTGACCAGCCACACTGTTCAGGCACCTTTATTTGACATTCGATCCCAGGCATTGCAACCATTTACTCAACCAGGCAATGCATTTTTACGCTTGAGGAAATGCTGCTTAAGTAACTTATCCAAGGTTTCCAGCTAATAAAAGTGGACAGAATGGACATTCCGACCCAGGAAAGCTGACTTGGAGACCATACTCTGTGCTGAAACCCTCATATCTCTCTTAATTCTCACGCCCCTCTGTATATATGTACATCAAAAACTCAAAAGCGTTAATGCACTGTGGTGTCCTAAATGGGAGGGAAATACAAAAGGGAGGGGATATATGTATATGTACGGTTGATTCATTGCTGTGCAGTAGAAGCTAACACAACATTGTAAAGCAACTATACTCCAATAAAGATTAATTTAAAAAATAAACTGTAATTTAAGAAGTTAAAAAAAAAAGAACAAACTCAAAAGTGAAAATGAAATAAAGCCACTGGCTGCATGTTTGAATGACATGCAGTGAGAAAACTTCTTGGAGATTTAAACGATTGAGATTCATGGCATGCGAGGATGCCTGGTAGAGCTGTCACCTTCAATAGCTTGGAAATTGCTGGCTGAAATTGTAGCTGCAGTGGAAGCAGTTGATAATAGGAGAGTTTTGTTGTGTGTTTGTTGCTGTAAGCGGTATTTATTTGTCAAGGTATTGGAAAGAGTAAGGGGAGAGGGATGAGAGAGAGAGATTGCAGAGAGAGGGAGAAGTCTCAGGAAAGAATAACTGATTTTCAAGCAGAAAAAAACCCAAACGAACAGAGAAGTCTAAAAATTTGTAGCTTTAGATGGTGGGAAAAACCAATTGCTGGGTAGTTCCCATATTAAGGCATGAGTCTGAGAAAAGGCCTTGAATGACAAAGACCTGATAAAACCTCTGCAGGCTACAAGGAATCAAGACAAAAACCTCATTACCAGATTGTCGACAAACTCCCTACATCTTGCTGCAGGCCACTCTGGTGTAGCCTGTAAGTTCAGAGGGAAAATCTGGCAGCAAGAAATCAAAGAAAGACAGCAAATTTGAGAACTATCTCAAAAAGAATGTGGAGTATGGTTATTGACACAGAATTGTTTGGAAAATACTGAATTCTCCCAATTCTGATACGCTTTTGTTTCCCCACATTTTAGCATGTATAAAATAAGGAACAGATGTCAGTGTATAATTGGCTTTTTTTTTTTCATTTTCTTAGTGGTACATAAAATAATGATGATTCTTACAACAGATGACAGGGCAGGATTATCTAAGGGAACTGTGTGGAAAGCAAAGGAAAACAAGAGCAAAATCAAAAAAGAACAAGCCTAGCGCTGGAATAAAAATGTCTTTGACGGTATTGACTGGGTTGCAAAGCTGTGTGCCCTCTGACACCCACGTACAAGGGGCCCAGGGAGAGCATGGAAAGGGCAGAATCTCCCAGGACAGAGAACGTGTCCCAGAAAGCTGCCCCGAGGCTTTTGCAGATGCTGGAGCAACCACAGGGGCCGGATCGCATGACCCCTGGCATCAAACTGCTCTAAGAGAATTTACACAGAGCTAAGCGGGTGTGAGTCATTGAGCAATTCCTTTCACTTACATCACTAAAAGGCCACAGCGTGTTTTAAGTCCAAGCACAGCATATTTTCCCCTAAATTCAAACCTCTGCGTTTGAACCTAGTCATATCATCCAGTCAACAGCTCAGGGTCTAGAGTGGGCAGCAAACTCAGCGACAGCGTGTTGGTGTCTGAGGGGAAAAGCCTCATTTGCAGGTAACATCTGCTGGCCGGGCTTGGGCCTCCAGAGAGCACTTTTCATGGAGGCCATTAAACATACAAATGGTTCCTAAACTCCAGCTTATTTTGTGTCTCACGTCAGCAAGCTGGAATCATCAGATGCTTTCTCTGTTCAGCAACACTGGGCACGGAGACAGGTGAGTGCTAAACTGGCAGTGCTTTTACTCTGAAGAATAAACCCCTACAGAAAAGCTCAGTCGTTACCTTTGTGGATTTTCCTATCATTTTTTGAGGGTTTATTCAAAATATAGAAAATGTATTTTTGCATGTTTTGAATGATGCTAGATTCATTTGCATGACAGTTTCATTAAATATAAATAATTTCCTCGTACATTCTCTCCCTCCCCCCCAACACAAAAATTACAGCACAGTCATTCAACTCAGAATAGGGAAATGTCAAAACAAATTTCAGGATCCAGGATCGTTTGCACTGCCTGTGAATTAACTATTTTTAGCCTAAGCATAAGACATTTTTAGTGGCTGAAGTCAGCTGATGTAGCCTTGTTCGTGTGACCCAACTGAGAGATGAAGTTGGCTGTGATTATGGGCCCAAATATATACATTCTAACTTAGTTTATTTAATGCACGAGATGCCTGACGACCAACGGTAACATTTGTTTGAAGTTTTCAGAACTCACAAAGGATTTTCCCTTTTTAATTGTCTTTAAACTTGAAGCAGACTTAGATTAACTTCCAAAAGATTGGAGATGTCTCTTTTAATTCAGTAGCTAAACTCCATTTAAGATGATTTTAGGTCTTGGCATGATTGCTAACAGGACCTTAGAAATCATCCTGGAAACATCGTTCGATTCCCCTTTCACGTTGTGTCAAGAGTTGTCCTCACTGACTTTCATCTGTGTTTTGTAAACACAGATTAATTTTATCAGGACCTCTTCTTACGGAGTTGTTAACATGCTTTTATTTCTTTTGGAAAGATGATGTATTAACTAATTTAAATGTGGAAGTAGAGTCAACTATGTTCTCAACAGAATGATAGTCCATACTCCAATTTCATTTTATTTTACTTCATTTCATTGATTCTTATTTACAGGGGAGACTAGACACCTTCCCAGCCATGAGGATTCTAAATTAGTAGTTGAATGTGAGCATCATCTCAAACTCCAGGTCGATGACATCCTAAATCAGTCCAGACTAAAGCTCATTCAAGCTAAATGACATGTCTCATAACTGGTTTTTATCTTCTTTGCTTATGAAAGCATCTTTTAAAGATGTATGAGTGAGAAGAGAAATGAGCAGAGCAAGAATCTAAAGACATCAGGGAAGACAGCAAAGAGAAGAATTAACCAAAACCATGAACTCATACACTTTTTCCTTTATAGTTTTATTAGTTTGTAGGAGTTGAACACCTTTGCAGTTTAGGGTGATAAGAAAATGACTGCTCCACTTTATCACAAAAGATGATTTCTTGTTAATTTCACACTATGGGTCTTCAATTTTATGAACAACATATAGTTTTTTATATATACATATTTTTATCTATTTATTTGGTTGCACAGGGTCTTAGTTGTGGCAGGCAGGCTCCTTAGTTGTGGCACATGGGCTCCTTAGTTGTGTCATGAGAACTCTTAGTTGTGGCATGCATGTGGGATCTAGTTCCCTGACCAGGGGTTGAACCCGGGCCCCCTGCATTGGGAGTACATATTCGTAACCACTGGACCACCAGGGAAGTCCCAACAACATATAGTTTTAAAACATCATTTTTTAGCCCTTTTTCTTTGGCCTCACATCTCTTACTTAGTAGTTTCTTCCCCAGCTTGAGTATGGTTAAATTCATTATTTTATTTCTATAATTTGGAGGATGCTGGATTTCATATAATCGATGTGTAAATAAATCCCTGCCCCACCATTTGCCAGGTGAATGAAATGGGAATAACAATGCCTACCTCATGGAACTGGCTGAAAGAGTTACTAGTATGATGTAAGGAAATCCCTAGCACACACAATGTCTGGTAGACAGGTGTCTTTCACAAATATGTGTTGAATTAGAGAATCTCTTCATGAAATTATTGAAAATTCATATATACCAAGGTTACAGACTCAGATCACATAATTAGGTGCTGGAGACAGGATTTGAACCCAGGTTCTATGGCATGGTTCCAACTACCTTTACGAGCCCAAAGATGTCAAGTCAAAACAGTAATGAAACATACACGATAACGTATTATATGTATTATGCTTATAACACTGTATTCTAGAATTAAAATTTTCTAGGAGAGTCAAACTTAAATGTTCTCACTAAAAAGAAAAATAATTATGTGAGGTGATGGAGGTCTTAAATAGCTAGATGGGAGGAATCCTTTCATAAGTTATACATATCAAGTGATCACAATGTATATTTTCATATCTTACAATTTTATGTGCTTATTGTACCTCAATAAAAATTAAAAAATAAACCTTAAAAATAATAAAGCTATCCGAATGTTTCCCATCACATTTGACATAATATTCTACCTTTTTGCCCAGATTTACACAGCTCTGCATGCCTCCCCTTGCTACTGCTCCAACTTCATCCCACAGCAGCCGTAAGCCAGCCACTGACACACCAGCCATACGGGCTTTTTGTATGTGGAATTCTGTGTTTCCGAGGTAAGGGCTTCATACTTGGAGGTGCTCCCAGCCTGGCATCCTCTTTCCAATGACATTCACACTGCAGGTTCCTTCCCAACAATCAGAAATCAGAGACAGCTTTCTGGCCAGATGGTCCCTTCTTACCAGATAGCACCATCTTTTAGCTTTCTGATCAATGAAAGAAGGGCATTATTTATGTATTGATTCACTTACTTCCTCTCTGTCTGACTTGAGAGGATGTATATTCCCCAAGAGTATGATTTCTCATTCAACATTATTTCTTCAGTTCTGGGTACAGAGGAGGCTGATGATGAGAAACCACTCCAAAAAAAATGTGTTGAATTGAGAAATGTGAGACAGTTATTTGAACAGCATACAAAAAAGTAATTTGGGAAGAATGCACAATTTGCACGTTAAATCTACCTTCATTCTTTACTTATTAGTACATTAAAATTAAAGTAAGTTTTGTAATGAATTTGATCACAAACACATACAAATGTGAGGCACTTAATTATATAACAGTACAGCATTGTGTGGTGGTTTTAAACGCTTTAAGATCTGTTTTTATTATCCTCATCAAAATGGAAACGCAGAATGAAACAGTACTCATGGGAAACTCACAGAACTTAGGGAAGGTATCTATGGATTTCAGGTTTTTTTAACCTACACAAGTGTTGAAGAAGTTGCACGGTTTCAGATGTGTTTCTGGGTGCAGGACTGTGAGATTGGTGGTGATCTTGGGACCCCTTGATTCCTTGAGAGGCCTGAACCAAGGAGCACGTTATTTTCTCCTTCAGCATCTTAATGAAATCGTCTGAGTGCAAAGTCATTCTCCTGTTTGATAGAAGAGTTTAGTACAGTTAGGAATTTTGCTAATTGCCAGGACTGAAGTCTAAGGTTCCTGACTCAGTCATAAATATCTATGCCAATAACTTACTTTCTGATAAAAGCAGATGGATTTGATTTTGCAAAAACCTGGATGATTCACTATTAGATATAATTGCTATTGTGCGAACAAAAGAAAGCTGCATTTCCACAGTAAGAGGAAAAGGGTGCATTTCCTTAGCGTTGATAAAATAGCATTCAAAGGATTGACGTGCGATGGTCATATAATGCCTTTGGTAAAACTGGCCACCCTCATGGGAACTGAATACTGATAATGAATTCCACTGTCGCCGTCACTTAGTGCTTAGTACAGGTACATGTCATTGTGTCAACAACAGATGATTTTCAATTTAATTGTCCCACATCTTCTATAATTCTAAAGATGATGTTTCCATAAGAAGAAAGGAAATTATAAATAACCTGCAAAATTAAGGCCCCAGATTTTTATTATGAATAATTCATTGTCATTATTCTATCCCACCATTTTTATACTGATCCTTAGGAAGTTACAGCTAAATTTTAAACTATAGAAAAGGACGATAGAACTATTAGACATCTGGCATGCTTTACTTTTTTATGAAACTTGACTTTATCTCAGAAGAAACAAACTCATAGAATGACATTTTGTTAACACAAAATCCCTGCTTGCTTGAATTTGCACTTGTTAAATTTTAACTGAGCTAAAAAGAGAAATCTTTCATCATACCACTTGCTGCCAGGCCTGTAACGAAAGACACCCTGCTGGTTGTAGCTCTAATAATAAACTTTCTTTCATATGGGCCTTTCAAAGTTACAGGGTCACAAAGTACCTGGAAATAAATCTCAAAAAGAACAGCAAATTCTGGAATCGCATCCAAATTCTTTATGCCTGTGACTATAACAGAGTTAATAAGTTGTAGATGTAAGTGAATAACTGCGAGCAGACCCAGAGGTGAGTATGTTCAACAGATAAAAACGAGCAGGTGTTGAGGGCCCGCAGAAAGGAGCTATGAGCTGCAGGGGTTTAGGGCAGATACTTGCAGAATTTCACTTAGGCTGTGGGAAGCATAGCTGAGGGCCTAGGATGAGGGAGCCTTGGAGATGAATGCACATGGGAGCCCACCGCACACCTGGAGCCTGGAAGGGCATGGGGGCCTGAGCTGATGTCATGCTCATGAGCTTGTCAACAGTCATTGGTTAAATCCTTGTGAACATGAAAGCCTTAACTGTTCATTTTCTGGGACTATCTCCTATGTAAAGCCTAAGGGAGCCCAACCATCCCCCACTTTGCACAAAGATGACTCACTCTCATTCTTTCCTTTCTTTCTTCTTCCCTCCAATATTGAGAAATGGCAAAGGTTCAGTTAGAAGACTTGATACATTTTGATATTTGACACTTGAGCCCCTCCCAGTGTTAGGAGTAGGTCCTCATTACAGGGAGGCGTTTCCCCTTCTTCCCCACCTCCCTGTCTCTGGGCACATTTACTCTGCTTTACATCTGACATAAGTGTCATTTTAGTTACATATTTCCTCCCTTGTTCAAGACACAGCACCTCTAGGGGAATCTGTACATGACATCTCTTTTGGGGTCATCCTTTCCTCATTTTGTTCCTAGTATAGTACCAGTATTTCTCTTTTTCCGTATTATTTAACTCCATGGTAAGAAATTTCAAAATACACTTTGTTAGTTTGCTTATTATTAATTTTTTATTAGAACAGTCTTTCTTATGCTTAAGTGATTCCGTTTTCCCTTACTAAAATCCATTTTTATTTTAGCTGAGTTAATTCCCCAAGGTATTGAAGAATTCTTCTCTGATTTGTGCTAAATTATAAACCACCTACGAGTTTTGCATAGTGGCGTCTACAATGTGGCTTTTATCGTTGGCTCACCATAAAATCTACTTTAGGTTAAGTTTAACTTTTTAAGGCAAGTTGCAGTTTGTTACTAGGTCACATTTCTGATGGCTTCATTAAATAACAATTGATTTGCATTTAGGCACAAAGTCCTGCTTTACCAGGGAGGCTCTTGACCCAAAGAAATGTTATCAGTCACCCAAGTCAACACTTCCATTTAATGCTTAAAATTTGCCAGTGCTTTGCCAAGGTGTAACCTGTCACCTTGATCATTTTCAACACTTCCAGTGACTGGTAATCAAAATCATCCTGTTTCATATTTGGTCATCTATTCTGAGGTAAAGTGCTACCTGAACTAAAACCAATATGCCCTTCACTTCCCTTCAATGGTCTTTGTCACAGACCTTGTGGAAAAGAAAAAAGTTAATATCCATGTGACAGCTCTACAATTATCTGTAAATGTTTCCATTCCTCCATTCAGTCTCTTCATTTAATGGACTTCACAGACCACTCACCGGTGTCTCTTAAGGGGATTTGCTCGTGCTACTGACAGGACCCTCAAATTAGACCAAGAAAAGCCAAGTGTAGGACAGGGCTGTTGCCTATCTTAAGGCATGTTTTCTGTGCATCTGAGGGTCACAGTAAGGATTTTTGAATCACATCACTCTGTTGACTAACATTAGGTTTATAATGAAAACTTTTATTTTTAAAATTTGTGCATTTATTTATTCCCTAAAACGCTGCTCTATGGGAGCCCCTGAAGATGGCTGTACCATTTTATATTCCTATCAGCAATGCACATGGGTTCTTGTTTTTCTGTGTCCTTACCAACACTTGGTACTGTCTGTCTTTTTATTACAGATACTCTAGTGGACATTTGGTTTAATTTGTACCTTCCTAAAGACTAACGAAACTATCTTTTTATTTGCTTATTTATCATTCAGATATCTTTTTTGATGAGATGGCTTTAAAACTTATGCTCAGTTTAAAATTGAGATTTTTATTTAGTTATTATTGAAAAGTTGAGTTCTTTACAATCTATCAAATACATGATTTGCAAGTGTTTCCTTCTAGCTTATGACTTCCCTTTAATCTTTTATCTTTTTACTGTGTTGAATTTTATTTAATTATTTTTTTATACAGCAGGTTCTTATTAGTCATCCATTTTATATACATCAGCGTATACATGTCAATACCAATTGCCCAATTCATCACACCACCACTCCCACCCCCCCAGCACTTTCCCCCCTTGGTGTCCATACGTTTGTTCTCTACATCTGTATCTCAATTTCTGCCGTGCAAACTGGTTCATCTGTACCATTTTTCTAGGTTCCACATATATGCATTAATATACAATATTTGTTTTTCTCTTTCTGACTTACTTCACTCTGTATGACAGTCTCTAGATCCACACACGTCTCAACAAATGACCCAATTTAGTTCCTTTTTATGGCTGAGTAATATTCCACTGTATATATGTACCACATCTTCTTTATCCATTCATCTGTCAATGGGCATTTAGGTTGCTGCCATGACCTGGCTATTGTAAATAGTGCTGCAATGAACACTGGGGGGCATGTGTTGCTTTGAATTATGGTTTCCTCTGGGTATATGCCCAGTAGTGGGATTGCTGGGTCATATGGTAACTCTATTTTTAGTTTTTTAAGGAAACTTCATACTGTTCTCCATAGTGGCTGTATCAATTTACATTCCCACCAACAGTGCAAGAGGGTTCCCTTTTCTCCACACCCTCTCCAGCATTTAATGTTTCTAGATTTTTTGATGATGGCTATTCTGACCGGTGTGAGATGATAATCTCATTGTAGTTTTGAGTCACATTTCTCTAATGATTAATGATGTTGAGCGTTCTTTCATGTGTTTGTTGGCAATCTATATGTCTTCTTTGGAGAAATGTCTATTTAGGTCTTCTGCCATTTTTCGATTAGGTTGTTTGTTTTTTTAATATTGAGCTGCATGAGCTGTTTATATATTTTGGAGACTAATCCTTTGCCTGTTGATTCGTTTGCAAATATTTTTTCTCATTCTGAGGGTTGTCTTTTGGTCTTGTTTATGGTTTCCTTTGTTGTGCAAAAGCTTTGAAGTTTCATTAGGTCCCATTTGTTTATTTTGTTTCTATTTCCATTACTCTAGGAAGGTAGATCAAAAAAGATCTTGCTGTGATTTATGTCAAAGAGTGTTCTTCCTATGTTTTCCTCTAAGAGTTTTATAGTGTCCAGTGCTACATTTAGGTCTCTATGCCATTTTGAGTTTATTTTTGTGTATGGTGTTAGGGAGTGTTCAAATTTCATTCTTTTCCATGTAGCTGTGCAGTTTTCCCAACACCACTTATTGAAGAGAATGTCTTTTCTCCATTGTATATCTTTGCCTCCTTTGTCATAGAATAGTTGACCATAGGTGTGTCAGTTTATCTCTGAGCTTTCTATCTTGTTCCATTGATCTATGTTTCTGTTTTTGTGCCAGTACCATATTGTCGTGATTACTGTAGCTTTGTAGTATAGTCTGAAGTCAGGGAGTCTGAGTCTTCCAGCTCTGTTTTTTTTCCCTCAAGACTGCTTTGACTATTCGGGATCTTTTGTGTCTCCATACAAATTTTAAGATATTTTTGTTCTAGTTCCATAAAAAGTGCCATTGGTAATTTGAAAGGAATTGCATTGAATCTGTAGATTGCTTTGGGTAGTATAGTCGTTTTCACAAAATTGATTCTTCCAATCCAAGATCATGGTATATCTCTCCATCTGTTCGTATCATCTTTAATTTCTTTCATCAGTGTCTTATAGTTTTCTGCATACAGGTCTTTTGTCTCCCTAGGTAGGTTTATTCCTAGTTATTTTATTCTTTTTCTTGCAATGGTAAATGGGAGTGTTTCCTTAATTTCTCTTTCAGATTTTTCATCATTAGTGTAAAGGAATGCAAGAGATTTCTGCGCATTAATTTTGTAACCTGCAACTTTACCAAATTCATTGGTTAGCTCTAGTAGTTTTCTGTTGGCATCCTTAGGATTCTCTATATATAGTATCATGTCATCTGCAAACAGTGGCAGTTTTACTTCTTCTTTTCCAATTTGTATTCCTTTTATTTCTTCTTTTTTCTCTGATTGCCATGGCTAGGACTTCCAAAACTATGTTGAATAATAGTGGTGAGAGTGGACATCCTTGTCTTGTTCCTGATCTTAGAGGAAATGCTTTCGGTTTTTCACCATTGAGAATGATGTTTGCTGTGGGTTTGTCACATATGACCTTTATTATGTTGAGGTAGGTTCCCTCTATGCCCACTTTCTGGAGAGCTTTTATCATAAATCGGTGTTGAATTTTGTCAAAAGCTTGCTCTGCATCTATTGAGATGATCATATGGTTTTTATTCTTCAATTTGTTAATATGGTGCATCACATTGATTGATTTGCGTATATAGAAGAATCCTGGCATCCCTGGGATAAATCCCACTTGATCATGGTGTATGATCCTTTTAATGTGTTGTTGGATTCTGTTTGCTAGTATTTTGTTGAGGATTTTGCATCTATATTCATGAGTGATATTGGTCTGTAATTTTCTTGTTTTATAGTATCTTTTTTTTTTTTGCGGTATGTGGGCCTCTCACTGTTGTGGCCTCTTCCGTTGCGGAGCACAGGCTCTGGACACGCAGTCTCAGCAGCCATGGCTCACAGGCCCAGCCGCTCTGCGGCATGCGGGATCCTCCCGGACCGGGGCACGAACCCGTGTCCCCTGCATCGGCAGGCGGACTCCCAACCACTGCACCACCAGGGAAGCCCTATAGTATCTTTGTCTGGTTTCGGTATCAGGGTGATGGTGGCCTCATAGAATAAGTTTGGGAGTGGTCCTTCCTCCACAATTTTTGGAAGAGTTGAGAAGGATGGATGTTAGCTCTTCTCTAAACGTTTGATACAATTCACTGTGAAGCCATTTGGTCCTGGACTTCTCTTTGTTGGAAGATTTTTAATCACAGTTTCAATTTCATTACTTGTGATTGGTCTGTTCATATTTTCTATTTCTTCCTGGTTCAGTCTTAGAAGATCATACCTTTTGAAGAATTTGTCCATTTCTTCCAGGTTGTCCATTTTATTGGCATAGAGTTGCTTGTAGTAGTCTCTTAGGATGCTTTGTATTTCTGCAGTGTCTGCTGTAACTTCTCCTTTTTCATTTCTAATTTTATTGATTTGAGTCCTTTCCCTCTTTTTCTTGATGAGTTTGGCTAATGGTTTATCAATTTTGTTTATCTTCTCAATGAAACAACTTTTAGTTTTATTTATCTTTGCTATCGTTTTCTTTGGTTCTATTTCATTTTTTTATGCTCTGATCTTTATGATTTCTTTCCTTCTACTAACTTTGTGTTTTGTTTGTTCTTCTTTTCTAATTGCTTTAGGTGTAAGGTTAGATTGTTTATTTGAGATTTTTCTTGTTTCTTGAGGTAGCATTGTATTGCTATAAACTTCCCTCTTAGAACTGATTTTGCTGCATCCCATAGGTTTTGGATCGTCGTGTTTTCATTGTCATTTGTCTCTAGGTATTTTTTGATTTCCTCTTTGATTTCTTCAGTGATGTCTTGGTTATTTAGTAACGTATTGTTTAGCCTCCATGTGTCTGTGTTTTTTACGTTTTTTCCCCTGTAATTGATCTCTAATCTCATGGCGTTGTGGTCAGAAAAGATGCTTGATATGATTTCAGTTTTCTTAAATTTACTGAGGCTTGATTTGTGACTCAAGATGTGATCTATGCTGGAGAATGTTTTGTGCACACTTCAGAAGAAAGTGTAATCTGCTGTTTTTGGATGGAATGTCTTATAAATATCAGTTAAATCTATCTGGTCTATTGTGTCATGTAAGCTTCTGTTTCCTTATTAATTTTCTGTTTGGATGAACTGTCCATTGGTATAAGTGAGGTGTTAAATTCCCCCACTATTACTGTGTTACTGTCGATTTCCTCTTTTGTAGCTAAAGCAGTTGCCTTATGTATTGAGGTTGTCCTATGTTGGGTACATATATATTTATAATTGTTATATCTTCTTCTTGTATTGATTCCTTGATCATTATGTAGTGTCCTTCCTTGTCTCTTGTAACATTCTTTATTTTAAAGTCTATTTTAAGTGATATGAGTATTGCTACTCCAGCTTTCTTTTGATTTCCATTTGCATGGAATATCTTTTTCCATCCCCTCACTTTCAGTCTGTATGTGTCCCTAGGTCTGAAGTGGGTCTCTCGTAGACAGCATATATATGGGTCTTGTTTTTGTATCCATTCAGCAAGCCTGTGTCTTTTGGTTGGAGCATTTAATCCATTCACATTTAAGGTAATTATTGATATGTATGTTCTTATTACCATTTTCTTAATTGTTTTGGTTTTGTTTTTGTAGGTCCTTTGCTTCTCTTGTGTTTCCCACTTAGTGAAGTTCCTTTAGCATTTATTGTAGAAATGGTTTGGTGGTGCTGAATTCTCTTAGCTTTTACTTGTCTGTAAAGCTTTTGATTTCTCCATCGAATCTGAATGAGTTCCTTGCTGGGTAGAATAATCTTGGTTGTCGGTGCTTCCCTTTCATCACTTTAAATATGTCATGCCACTCCCTTCTGGCTTGTAGATTTTCTGCTGATTTAATCAGCTGTTATGGGAGTTCTCTTGTATGTTATTTGTCATTTTCCCCTTGCTGCTTTCAATAATTTTTCTTTGTCTTTAATTTTTGCCAATTTGTTTACTGTGTGTCTTGGCGTGTTTCTCCTTGGGTTTATCCTGTATGGGAGTCTCTGTACTTCCTGGACTTGCGTGATTATTTCCTTTTCTATGTTAGGGAAGTTTTTGACTGTAATATCTTCATATATTTTCTCTGGTCCTTTCTCTCTCTATTCTCCTTCTGGGACCCCTCTAATGTGAACATTGTTGCATTTAATCTTGTCCCAGAAGTCTCTTAGTCTGTCTTCATTTCTTTTCATTCTTCTTTCTTTATTCAGGTCTGTAACAGTGAATTCCACCATTCTATCTTCCAGGTCACTTATTCTTTCTTCTGCCTCTGTTATTCTGCTATTGATTCCTTCTAGTGTATTTTTCATTTCAGTTATTGTATTGTTCATCTCTGTTTTTTTTTTACATCTTTATTAAAGTATAATTGCTTTACAATGGTGTGTTAGTTTCTGCTTTATAACAAAGTGAATCAGCTATACATATACATATGTTCCCATATCTCTTCCCTCTTGCATCTCCCTCCTTTCCACCCTCCTTATCCCACCCCTCCAGGTGGTCACAAAGCACTGTGTTTGTTTATTTTTTAATTCTTCTAGGTCTTTTTTAAACATTTCTTGCATCTTCTCAATCTTTGCCTCTATTGTTTTTCCAAGGTCCTGGATCATCTTCACTGTTATTATTCTGAATTCTTTTTCTGGAAGGTTGCCTATCTCCACTTCATTTAGTTGTTTTTCTGGGGTTTTATCTTGTTCCTTCATCTGGTACATAGTTCTTTGCCTTTTCATCTTGTCTATCTTTCTTTGAATGTGGTTTTTGTTCCAGAGGCTGCAGAATTGTAGTTCTTCTTGCTTCTGCTGTCTGCCCTCTGGTGGATGAGGCTATCTAAGAGGCTTGTGCAAGTTTCCTGATTGGAGGGACTGGGTGGGTAGAGCTGGCTGTGTTTTGGTGGGCAGAGCTCAGTAAAACTTTAATCCACTTGTCTGCTGATTGGTGGGGCTGTGTTCCCTCCCTGTTGGTTTTTTGGACTGAAGTAACCCAACACTGGAGTCTACCTGGGCTCTTTGGTGGGGCTAATGACAGACTCTGTGAGGGCTCATGCCAAAGAGTACTTCCCAGAACTTCTGCTTCCTGTGTCCTTGTCCACGTGGTGAGCCACAGCCACCCCCGCCCCCTGCAGGAGACTCTCCAGCACTAGCAGGTAGGTCTGGTTCAGTCTCTATGGAGTCACTGCTCCTTCCCCTGCATCCCAATGTGCACACTACTTTGTGTGTGCCTCCCAAGAGTGGAGTCTCTCTTTCCACCAGTCCTGTCAAAGTCCTGCAGTCAAATCCCACTAACCTTCAAAGTCTGATTCTCTAGGAATTCCTCCTCCCATTGCAGGACCCCCAGGTTGGGAAGCCTGACATGGGGCTCAGGACCTTCACTCCAGTTGGTGGGCTTCTGTAGTATAAATGTTCTCCAGTTTGTGAGTCACCAACCCAGCAGTTATGGGATTTGATTTTATTGTGATTGTGCCCCTCCTACCATCTCATTGTGGCTTCTCCTTTGTCTTTGGATGTGGGGTGTCTTTTTTGGTGAGTTCCAGTGTCTTCCTGTAGATGATTGTCACCTTTAATCTTCTTAATGATGTTTTTTGAAGCACAAGATTATATATTTTTGATATAGTTCAGTTTACCAATCTATTATTTTATGTATCATGAATTTGGTGTCAGATCTAAGAACTTTTTGCCCAAACCAAAGTCATGAAGATTTTCTCTTATATTTTATTTTAAAAATTTTATAATTTTTTTTTTGTTATATTTACTTCTATGATTCACTTTGAGTTATTTTTTTGTGTGTGGTGTGTGTGGTAGAGGTCCAGCTTACTAATTTACTTGTGGATATCCATTTTTTTCTGGCTTCATTTGTTGAAAAACTGTCCTTTCCCATTGAATTACCTTGGAATCTTTGTCAAAAGTCAAACACCCATAAATGTACTTCTGTATAGTTATTTGTACAACTTTTAAAAACTAGTTGCAACATTTAACACAACACTGAGGCACTTTATCAAGACTGAATCAACTGTTTAAGAATTAAAAGTTTAACAAAGGAGAAATTGAGTTTTTTTTAAAAAGTACTTAAATAAAATATTAATAAGTTTGAGATGCATTCATCCTCACAAACAAATAAAATATGCATCAGCAGAGATTTTAAAGTACACAGAAAAGCTTTCAAATGATTAATTCATCTATATACAATGTTATAGCATTAAATTAAGTGCATATATATATATATATATATATATATATATATATATATATATACACACATCATCAGTCAGACAAAAACCTAGGAACTCAGGTGGCAGCAAAGGCTGGAGGAGCCCAGTATTCCCCTGAAACAACAAGATCAAGGTCACAGGGTGGTGGGGCAGTGAGGGACCCACGGGGAGTAGGTGGATGGAGGCTGCTCAGGACACATCTGATGTGTGAACGAGGCCGTGGTCAGTCACAGAGCCAAATGTCAGATGAGAAAAAAAAAAAAAACACTCAGTGATGAATGGAGGAGGAGAGGATGAAAGAGTCAATTGTGATCAAAACTCAGTTTTAAAACCAGCGTTAACAGTCAGTCTCTCTCGAGTCTTCCTACATTTTAAGATCTAAGCAAGTGAGAATGAATTTTGGCCAAGAAAATTATGAAAGAATATTATTGTATGCTATTTTGCTGTAACTAACCGTGAAATAGCACCTGAAAACTATTTTTCTGGAGTGCCTACCATGTCAGGCATTATGCTAGGTGTTTTCATGAGTATTTCCTTAGTTTAGGCACCGTGTGAAGTATAACTTTCAGAAAGATAAAAGGAAAAATACATGTTTAAGGCCCAGAGGACCTGGATTCAGATTTATAACCAGGTCCTCTTTCCTCATGTCTACTGCAGCCTGAAAGCTAATCATAGAGAAATGCAGTGGGTGAGTCACTGATTTCTTTTTGCCCTGTCCTCTAACTTTCAGGAACTGCACATCCAGGCCCTGTGAGATTAAAGAACGCTCCATCAAAATGGGACAGCTAGTTCATTCTAGCTCAGGTCCACATGGCTTTGGGTGATAAAGCATGCTCTAAATGTATGCAGCTTCTATGTCCCAATAAATTTCTGCTGAGAACAGATTATTAGGAAAGTGTTGCAAGGTTTCTTTGGGCCAAAATATTTTATTTTTGTTTTATCCCTGTCACCTCCAGTTCTACCTAAAGAGGTGATGGTTCAGAGTATATATATTCAGAGTATATTCTGTGCTGAGAACTGTGATGAACATGTATTACATACTGTCTGTTTTTTTCACCAGAGTGCACCACTCTGATGCCCATTTAGGGCAGGTGGTCTAGATTTTGTGTGTGTAAAAATCACACTGGGAAATTTTAAAATGCAGTTTCCTGGTGGTTCTACCACAAAAGATCCTGATTGAATAGTTCTGGGATGGAGTCCCATATATTTAAAAACCCCATAAAATCCTCCAGGTGATACGATGCAGATGGTGAGAGATGAAATTTTGAAAATCTCCCCTCTACTTCGTGTCTCTATTATGGGTGGGTGGTGGTAGATGCTGAGACTTGATTCAAGGATGTATATATCCCGGTTCTGGTGGTAGTTATCACAACTAACATTAATGAAAATCCAGAAAGTTAAATGCTGATATCCACAGCTATGATTCAGAGAAGACAGATCAGATCAGACAGCCATCAGGTGGTAGAACGCAGATATGCATCTAGTCTGGTTACCACCTGGGCAGGATGGAGTTAAAGCTGTTGATCTGTTATATACTTCTTTTCTGGAAAGAAAAGAAGGTTGATGACTTGGTTTGATCAACTTGTAAAAATAACTTGGTAATTTGACCCCTTGGAAATAAAAGCAATGATATTTGATCAAAGGAGAAGCCTTATCTAAGACCTGGGTATCTCTGGTTTAGGATTGTTTATGGAAAACAAACTAACAATATGATTTTTGAGGGCTGGCTCTTCAGAGAATGTCATACAAGATAAATTGCTCTCAGAGTCTACAAAATGGAGCTGTTTCATAATGTGAATTCTTGCCACTGTGTGAGGTGAGCACAAGTCTCTGTTAGAGACCTCATTTCAACTTGAGTCAGGCACTGTGTGTCCAGGGTGGGAAGGTCGGCTTTAGGAAGCCGTGTAAGATGTCCCGGATCTCTGACTGTATCCTTGAAATTGTTAGTAACGCTTAATCCTTGGTAAGATCTTTGATTCGACAATCCGACCCATCGTATTAGATCACTTAATCTTCCATCTTCTCATTGGTTAAAGCACCTCATCACAGTACAAGGAACAGATTTACCTTCACTTAAATGATATTGTGGGACTCTGAAATTTCACTGCAGTTTCAAAAGCTTCTTGAAGGGAGGAAATAGTTAGCATACTTGTGAAGACTAGTTCTCAAGCAGGAGAATATGATAGCACAAATTGTCACACATACTTTATCCTAAATTAACATGGTAATTAAAATGGCCATCTGTGTCCGCTAATTGCCTTTATCCAGAGCAAGATTAGAACTTCTTCTATCTCTATGACCATTTACAACTTGGAGCTTGGCACCAAGTTAAACATAGGTTAAACTCTCATCCTCCCAGGAGAAGGAGAGATACAGCACCCATTTCAAAGAGATGGTTTCCAGACCCTCAAGAAAAACATTCTTGATTGTAAAACTGGAGAGAAGCCCATTTAGCTTTTAAAAAGGTCTACATGCATCTCAAAGGGACAGAGAAAGGATTTGCAATTACATTGTCTAAAGGAAGTACTCTAGGAAGAAAGCAGGGGGACCTCTACCCTCTTTTCACTAGGAAGATTTAAAACATTTATTTTAAGGTTTGTATTTGCTCTTACAGTAGCATAAGCTTCCTGGCAAAAATGAGATTTTACCAGAATTTAGAATAAAGCATATGTTTTATAAATGAGGTTTTTACTGACTTAATATTTCCTAGCAGTTCGTTTACTTATTCTGAGCAGCTTTCAACTCCACAAGGGCTTGTTAATAAACCTCAGGGGAACTGTTTGCCTGTGTCAATCGAAAGTCCTTAGCACATTTTGTTATGAAACACACAGACACAGACACACACACAGACGCACACACAGACACACACACACACACACACACACACACACACACACACACACACGGAAGCCTTGAGAACTCCAGAACTCCCTTCTCCTGAGATATTTTGGAAGTTAAATGTAAAGGTTTCAGACCAGTGACCACTTCATGTTTTATTTTTGGCATGAAATAAAATGATGCATCTTTAAATAACCCACTTTTAAAATGAGGCATCTCTAGAAAAATCTTGCAGTGGAAGAGATCAGACTCATGCAACACAACCAGGGTTCTTCCAAAATGAGCAAAAAGGCTATTCTAATGTCAGCATCGTCTGCAGTGTTGCAGCCTTTCCCCTGCTAGTGTCAGAATGTAGATCCATCTACCCCTCCTGCCTTCCCTCATTAAATACCAGCATGTCCCTCACCTGCCAAGAAGTGTCAGCCCCTGGCTTTGTGGAAGGCTCTAGAAAGGGCTCAGGTGTCTTCCAGTCCGGTGTGACTGCTGAGCCAAGACCAGGACCTGAAGGAGCACTCCTGCACCTCAGATGGGTTTCCAATCACAGGTAGAAATTTGCCAGGGGGTAAAGTTGCATACGGCTTCCCAGGCAAACGAGAGGCATAAGGACTTGAAAAAGGATATTTAGAAATGATTATTTTTTGGTGGTGATGTGTTAAATTAGAAATGTCTTGAGAACATCTAGAATGTGAGTTAGGGGTATCTCTTGAAGAGCTGAAGCTGCATCGTGTTAGCAGAGCATCTTATACTCATCCTGAGGATATGGACAAAGGAGGCCTTTGAGTAGGAATGGAATGAGATGTGCAACTGTAATAAAATATTTCTCCCGTGACAGTTGGAACAGACAGGAGGTGGCAGGAAGGTCCTAGAGAGGGATCTTGCCATACGAGGGGGAGTCAGAATGGCAGGAATTGAGTCACTGGTAGAAGGGATGAACAGGAATTGGATTAACTCCATCAAAGGTGGGAAGTGGAAGGGCATCATTTGGGGATTTGCCTTACAGCTGTGAACTTGCCAGGAGCAAGCAAAAGCATAGCCAATTTTTGATAAAATTTGGACTGTTAAAAAATGGAATTCCTTTGATGTTTCTTATAAATTTAAAAAAATCATACTTTATAACCAGATTTCTTTCTGCAGAGCCTATGGCTGCCATGATGGCCCAAAGATCTGTTTAATTAACAAGTGTCCAAGTTGGCACAGAGGCTGCAGAGTAAAGCAGCCGGTCCCATCTTCCTCGGGCTGCCGCCTTGCTGTGTCACTTCTGACCATGGTCCTAACTGGGCTGAATGTCACATTCCCCAAATGCAGAATTTGAATAGGTTAGTCCTAGGTTCTGGAACTCTTACTTAACATCCCCTAATTAGGAGCTCATGGCCTAGTTTTCTATTTAAAATTCTCCTATATTTGGTTCTCATGAGAAAAATTCTTCCACATCTCTGAAAATCTTTGTTCACATCTACCTTGCATGAATGAATTAACCAGAGGTATATATACCGGATACTTTCCCTCTTTTTTTAATTAAGATAATCTTTTTCATGTTAAAAAATAGTCTCAGATTGTTCTCGTCTGTGAAGTGAGAATGTAACTTTGAAACTCTTCTAGAAAATCAAAGAAAAGGACAGGACGTGATTTCTCCTCACTGGTGATATTATGCTTCTCAGGCGCTTGGGATGGAGTTCACAGGGGTAGATTTGGTCGTCCTGATGCTTGGCCTCAGAGGCCCTCTTCAAGTGCTACAATTTATTTTTTCACACTAATTAGGAGATATTCATTTTGTCCCAGTTAAACATTCAGGGAGAAACTGTATCTCCATATATATAGTTCAGTTTACTGAAGCTCACAGGCAGGCAATGCCCTGATGGAAAGTATTCCTCGAGGAATGTGTGGGACAGAGCAGGAAGGCGATTCTCCTGCCCCTGCTCTGGGTGCTAGAAGGTGCCGTGGAGCTTTGCTTAACAGTCATCTGCTAATTTTAACAGTTCGGTACTACGTATTTCTTCCTAAGGTGAGGAAACAGAATCTCATAAAATGGATTAAACTGTCCCATGTTTTGTAACTGGTAAAAAATGAATATTTGGGGGAACAAGGATTGGAGCAAAATTGATTTTGAAGACTTTTCACTCACTTCCATCCAAATTCAAACAACCCATTACCCTTCCCCTGGAAGCAACGCTGAAAAGTAAGAAACAGCCACCCCAGCTGACAGCCGTGGAAGAAAATCTTACCAGGAAGGAATGAGCTCTGTTAAGGGTCTAATACTCTATTCCCTGCTAGTCTCTCACATTTACCAACAGATTTAATTAGCAAAAGAATCCCCCATGAAGAAAATACTATTATCTTCATTTTTACAGATGAGGAAAACAAACAAACCATAACACCACCAACCAAAAAAACCAACTACATTTCAGATGACTAAAGCTGGAATCAACTGTGTGAGTGCTCAGCTCCAAATGTCCACATCTTTGGAATGTCCACATTCTATCAACGGAATGTCCACACCTGGGATAATCTTCACAGAGGTCAGGATCCAGGGAACTGTGGTTACAAACAACTACACGAGTTGATATTATTGTCTCTACCTTCTAATTGAGGAAACAGAGGTATAGTGAGATTATATGTCTCAACCATATTTATAGAGTTTGAGTGTGCAAAGTGGGACTTCTACTACTTTTCTCCAGTGGTCTGTCTTACCTGACCCCTACAGCCACTCGGAACACTGCAGTATCTGTACTTTTATTTGGGATTTTCTCTCTGCCCTGCCCTCCATGTTAGCAAACTTAATCTTCAAGATTCTGGGCATTTTATAACAGAACCCAAAACTTTATAGGAATCTGCAATGGACCCAAGCATTGTGCTATACGTTGGAGAAACTCCAGCAGGAAATTCCCTTGCTGTGATTAGTCTAATAGAGAATTCCCTTCAATCTTGGTCACATCGCACTCCTTCTAAGAAGTTTGTTCACAAACCTCCAGGAAGTAGTAAGGTCTATCTTTCCCTCGCCCTCCTAGCTGTTTCCTGTGGGCCTGATGAGACCTTCATCAAAACCATCCTTTGACTATGCCTACTTATAATCTGTGATGTCTGCTAAAATTTGACTTTGGAAGGACAAACGAATGCTATTCTTCCTCTGTCTTCTGCAGTCCCTTACATAGGACTCAATGAATATTTGCTTAATTTAGAAGTAGGGTAAGAACACCCACAGATCCAGAATGGAAAGGAAGGAACAACCTCGTTACCCAGAAGGAGTCAACCAGAATTGCAGAATGACTCAACAGAGCCAGATGGCATTTGGGAAGGCCCTTCCTTCCCTCTCATCATCTTTCTGGGCAAAATTTTCATAAAAACTGCTTGAAAGCTCAGATGCTTTGGGGCTGTCATCCTGTCGCTATGATAATTACTGTGCTAATCACAACACCTTGCAGATTAGTGGAGATGATTAACAGTGGGTAGGAAGGGTGAGCAGGCAGACTGGCTCAAAGGCAGAAGTTGCAGAGCCCCCGGAGGACTCCTGTGCACAGGCTGGTGGAGGAGAAGCAAACACATATTCCCATGAGTCGCTCGGGACGGCTTTTGCGAGCCGTGTGCCCTGGGAGTTAGTGGAGGGGTGCTAAGCCTGAACCCCAGCACTGCCAATGGTGACTCAAGAGGGAAAACCTGCGACATAGTTTCACCAGAAATTAAGGGAAATCAAATGAGAAAAAAGGTTGCAACTCTGAATTGTCGTGGGCTTCCCAGGAATAAATAAAGTGGTTGCGCTTGTTACCTGAGGACTCTTCAGAACCCTCAATATGTCAATATGAGTCATGAGTCTTCAAGTTTAAGTGCAGGTACTTATCAGAACTCTGACATTTTTGACCCTAGAATTCTTGGCTCCTCCCCTACCCTAGCCCCCCAAAACACCATTTCACAGGATGGGTGTTGTATAGAGCACTCTGGAAAATCCTGACCTAGAAGTAGATTTTAAGGAAGAGAAAGTCAATTAGCTTTCTTTGAGGATTAATTTGATACCAGCTATGGGTGTTAGGTGCTTTTATATACATTTCCTCATTGCACCTACCCAAATCAGTGACACAGAGAATACTATTTTTCTTATACAGATGTGAGCATGACAACTCAAAAAGCTTACATGGCAAAGTCAAGTTCAGTGGGGCTTAAAGTCTGCTGATGGTTTTCCTGATGGGACAGAGAGACTGCAACTCCTGGTCAGGGCAGAGAAGGGCTCTGCTCAGCTGTGGGACAATGCAGACGCTCCGACATGACTAAGGGTCTGTTAGCGTGGTGAGGAAGAGTGCGGAAAACAGCACTTAGTTTTAGCAACCACTGAAGTCATTAAAAGAGGACATATGATTAAGTGGAAGATAGGTAACAGAGTTAGGAAACTGGGGAGCCATTCTAGAGATCTCTGCCTCCCTGTTAGGTGCCTGAAGGAAATATTTGATAGAAAGCCATGAACAACTGAAAAAGCAGCCCTTTATAAAACTCTAGTGAGTGAGGAAGGACTCCACAAAAGCTTCAGTTGCCTGAAGCTTAGATTCAAGACACAAAGCAAAAGAGAAACCACTTCTCAAGGTCTAGATTCAGGAGGGTTAGTTATTCACTTCAAACTCTCTGGGATAAAGCACAAGTCTCCTGACCCAACTTACCTGCCACAGTGAGGGATCCCTCCTCTCCTAGGCAACTCCCGTTGCATTGAAAGGGCGGCATCTGTGGGCTGCTATTCCAATGCATGAGGCCTTTGAATCTGGGTTAGAACTTTGGTCTGGGGCTTATTAAAATGTTCCTGCTCTTTGCTGTGTGACTGTCTACCAATTCCTGTGGGTACAATGAAGCTGAAGGTGGGGATGGTTGTGCTGGTGGTGGTATCTCCCTAAAACCAAACCTTTCAGGAGGAAGTGTCAAATAAACTGTAAAGGGCATCATACACAGTCTTAAAAGCAACAAGGTCAAGGACACAGAGAGTGGTTTGGTTTTTCTAAGGATGGAATAAGGATATTTTACATTATCTTTTCTGCTGACTGCAACCAAAAGTCCTGGTTGGAAACCTAAGACAATGATTGGAGGGCAGTATGTTTCGTGTGGTTGTGTGATGTATGTGTGTGGGCGCATGTGGTGTGAATGTGTGTGTACGTGTGGTGTTTGTGTTTTTCCTCCTGAATCCCTTGGCTTAGACTCAGGGCAGCTTAAACGGCTGGCTGTTCAATGCTCATGATCAGAAAATCTCCAAGATAAACCCTTTCTGTTTTGAGGACTAGGTTGCCTAAGGGATGGAGAGAGGGACATCCTCTGCTTTGTTTCTTTGTTTATTGTGCGTTGTTTTAGTTTTTTCCTAGCCTAGCCACTAAATAAGACTCAATCCCCAAAATACCTTTATGTGGAGTTAATGACAATATCTGTTGCTAAAACAGCTAAAACTCTGGGAGGAAAATCCTCCTTCCTGACCAGATTGACTGGGAAAAGAATCCTCTGTTTTCTGATCAGTGAAGGAGGATTTTTGCTACCTTCTTTTACTTCTTTCTGTCCTCCTGCTGCTTTAGCCCAGAGGTAGACCCAGTTTCAGGAAGTGTGTGATAAGATGAGGGTGTGGGGATGGACAAATCCATAGTTTATAATGAGTAGACAAGAAAAAGAGGCTACTGAGTGCTGGAGAATTGAGGAAATTATAGAGGGGAGGGATCTCCAGAAAGAGATTCTGTTGAGCTGTGTATGACATTCTGGGGTACAGATGCATAGAATTGACCTAAAACAACAACCCAAGTTAAATTGAGAAATGAACTATGAGGTAAACCAACAACTAGGAAGCTGACTGTGTTCTGGATAGAGCTCATACAGAGCACATTTGAATATCTCTGCTCAGACTTTAAACACTGAACCCACAATGTAACTACAGAAGGTGAGTCAGACTTGCAGCTGGATACTAACTGGGATCAAAGATACAATAAAAAAGTAAAAGGAGAGAGAAAAAAAAAAGATCAACTTTGGAAACAGTGATCAATAGAAGGCTGTGATGGGTATATTAATATCAGACAAATCAGACCTCAGAAGAAGAAAAAGCATCAGTGATAACAAGGGACATTAAACATGGTAAGAGTCAGTTCACCAAGAAGACTACAAATCCTGCATAAACATGCACCTCATAACAGAGCTTATAACAGCATATGACACATACAACAAAAACTGGTAAAACTGAAAGGAAAAATGGAAAGTATCCCATTAAGTGATAAAATAAGCTGGCAGAAGACCTAAAAAACAACATGAACCAACTAAACCAAACTGATAGTTTTAGAATGCTCTACCCAACAGCAGCAGAAGACAGACTGTTTCAGGTTCATGTGGAATATTTATGTAGACATATCCTCAGTCTTAAACAAAACCTTAAATTTAAAATAATTGAAATGTGAAAATATATATTCTTTGACATAATGAAAATTAACTAGATAGCAGTAACACAATGATAACTAGAAAATCTTCCAAATATTTCGAACTTAAACAGCAAACTTCCACATAATCCATGGGTCAAACAAGTCTCAGTGGAAATTAGAAAATAGTTTGAACTGAATTGAAATGAAAATAAAACATGAACTTTCGGGAGGTAAAACTAAAGCAATGTTTAGGAGGAAATTTATAACATTAAACTTATAAACTAGCATAGGTCTCAAATTCATAATCTTACGTTTCACCTTGAGAAACTTAAAAAAAGAGAGAGCAAAATAAAGCAAAGAAATTGAAAAAATAAATATTAGAGTACAAATCAATAAAATTGAAAAAATAAAACCAACAGAGAAAATCAATAAAACCAAATGGTCTTTTTTTGAAAAATCAGTGAAATTGATAAACTTCAAAGAATAATGGAATAAAAGATGTGACATGAATTACCAATACCAGAAATTAAAGAGAGGATATTACCATAGAACTCAAAGATATCAAAAGGATAATAAGTGAATAGTACCAATAACTCTATGCAAAAATTTGACAACTTAGATTAAAAGGACAAAATACTCATTAGATAAATACCATAAAGTTTATTCAAGGAGAAACAGATAACAAAAATACTACTATATCTATCAAAGAAATTGAATTTGTAGTTAAAAATCTTCTGAAAGAGATAACTCCAGGACAAACTCGTTTCATCAGTTAAGTCTACCAAACATAAATGGAAAAAATAATAGAAATTCTATATAATCTCTTCCAGGAAATAGGAGTAACTCACAACTCATTTTATGAGGCTAGCATTATCTTGATGACAAAACCATAGAAAAGCAGTGCATGAAAAGAAAACTATAGACAAATATTTTTTATAAATTTAGACACAAAAATTCTCGACAATATATTAACAAATCAAATAGTCAATATATAAAATGAAGAAACCCCATCACTACCAATTTGAATTTATACTGGGAGTGGAAGATTGGTTCAACATTTGAAAAGTCAATAAAATGTTCCATATTAGAAAATACATGATAATTTCAATAGATGAAAAAAAAATTCAGAAAAAAAATTTAACATTTATTCATAATAAAAACTCTCAGAAAACTAAGAATAGAAGGGAATTCCCTTATCTTGATAAAGGACATCACTTTAAAGGAAATATAGAAGAAAACCTGTGATTGTTTGGATGTATCAAAAATAAAACCATTGGGGTTTCCCTGGTGGCACAGTGGTTGAGAGTCTGCCTGCCGATGCAGGGGACGCGGGCTCGTGTTCCAGTCTGGGAAGATCCCACATGCCACAGAGCGGCTGGGCCCATGAACCATGGTCACTGAGCCTGTGCATCCGGAGCCTGTGCTCCGCAATGGGAGAGGCCACAACAGTGAGAGGCCCGTGTACTGCAAAAAAACCCAAAAAACCAAAAACAAAAAATAAAACCATTGCACTGTGGAAAAACATTGCTAAGAAAATAAAAAGACAAGCTACAGACCAGGAGGAGGTATACAGTTCCCATATTCAACAAATCATTTGTGTCTAGAATATACAAAAAGCTCTCAAAATTCAATGATAAGTAGACAAACAACCTAGCTAAAAAAGGGTAAAAAATTTGAAAAGACACTTCACCAAAGAAGATACATAGTTGGAGAATAATCATGTAAAAAGATGTTTAGTGTCATTATTATTTGGGAAATGCAAATTAAAACAATAAGTACCACTTCTCATCTATTAGAAATAATAAAAATTTTAAAATTTTGACATTTCCAAGTGCTGTTGAGGGTTTGTATCAACTTGAAATCTCATTCATTGCTTGAGGGAATGCAAAATGGTGAACCCATATTTTACAAGAGGTGTGCAGATGCTTATAAAGTTAAATTTACACTAACCATTGGACTCAGCTATTCCCTCCCCAAGTATTTATACTAGAAAACTAAGAAATTCTGTCCACACAAAAGCACAAAAATGACTATAGCAGCATTACTCATAACGGCCCCAAACAAGAAATAACTCAGATATTCATCAACAGATGAATAAAGTCTGATAAATCTATATAAAACACTACTCAAACATAAAAAGTAATGTTCTCTTGATGCCTGGAAATTTTTGGTCAATATCAGTTGCACTATATTTAATGAAAGTAGTCAGACCCAAAAGGCTGCATAGGTGTGATTTCATTTACATGACATTTTGGGAAATGCACACGTACAGAGAGAGAAAGCAGACGTAATTGCCAGGAGGTAAAGGTGAGGGGTGGGTTTGACTAGGAAGGGGCAGAACAAAGGGAATTCTTGTGGAAATGAAACCATGCTCTATACTGATGTTGATGGTGGTTATACAATCCCAGGCGTATGGGAGATATCTGGTCTCCCATGTTCATTGCAGCATTATTCACGATAACCAAGATACAGAGGCAACCGGTGTCCTTGAAGAGATTAATGGATAAAGAAAATGTAGTATATACATGTAATGGGATATTATTCAGCCTTAAAAAAAGAAAATCCTGCCGTTTGTGACAACATGGATGAACCAAGAGGACATTATGCTCCGTGAGACAAGCCAGTCACAAAAGCACAAATGCTGCATGATTCCACTTACAGAAGGTATCTAAATTAGTAAAACTCATAGAAGCAGAGAATACAGTAGCAGTTGCCAGGGCTTGGGGAGTGGGGAAAACCAGGTGTTGTGATTCAACGAGGGTAAATTTTCAGCTATGCTAGATGAGTACGTCCTAGAGGTCTGCTGCGTGACACAGAACCTATAGTAAACAATATGGTGTCGTGCACTTGTCTCCTGTTATGTGTTCTTACCACGAAACAAACAAACAAATCAAAAAATAAGGGGACACAAGGAAACTTTGGGAAGTGTTTGACATCTGTCATCTTGATTGTGATGCTGGTACCCCAGGCATTTGTCTATGTCCAAACTCATCAAATTATACACATTGCATATGTGCAATTTTTTTTATCAATTACCTCTTAATAAAGCTGTTAAAAACATAGAATTGTAAACCTTAAAAAGTGAAATTTACCAAATGTAAATTCAAAATAGAGATATTGTGAATGTCGTAAACTTGGATGTAATATATCTCTTTCTGTCATATGGAGGATTTAGAGTGTTTCTATTTTAGTTTATTATATAAGCTACAAAGATTGTAGACTTCAGACTTATAGAAGAAATAAGGAGCTCTAAAGATTTTGGAGCATATTAAAACTGGAGATGTTGAGGAAAAATTGAAACCAACAATAAGCAAGTTATGAATATAAGATTGAGGCAGTAGGAAAAATGAACAAGATTGAGGTTTACAGCAGCATGCTACTACTGAGCATTTATATTTGTATAATGCTTTCTATTTTCACACATACACACTCACATGCTCATAACATCATTGGACACCTACCATAGCCCCGCGATACCCACCTCAAATTATACTTGGAAAAAGTTACCGAAAATGCCAATGAGGAAGACGTTACTTTTTCAGACCCTTGTTTTCATTCATATCTCAGAGTTTCTCCTAAATGATGCATGAATATGAATTTATTCTCAATTAAACCTGTGAAGGAGAGTAAACTGGCCTATTGTGTTACCTGATCTAATGGAAATTAAACTGTATCCTTCGTTGTATAAAAGCTAATTAATTGCATTTATCGTCTATTTGCTGGTTAGTAACCTCACAATTCCTCCCATTTATATGGTAGCCCTGTATAATTATATTTTAAAATGATTTACTCATTTGGTCTACCCAAACAGCAACAGTTCATTTTAAAATTGATTAAATATACTCTAGACATGAGCTTATGAACTACATTTCAAAAAACAATTCATCATTTCAATGAACAGAGTCTAGTTTAATTAATTAAATTGAACTAAAAATGTAGTCAGTGATCTTTCTGTCACCCAAATTTAGTAGCTGGGGTCCTCAGGGCAAAATATTTGCACTCACTGACATTACATAAGTCAATCAAAACAGTTTCACACACATTTGAGAAATTTTTATCATTTTTTGTAATAATTACTAAAGCAAATATTACTGTAACAGTGTATTTAAACAGTGATACTCAGTGAAATACAATGAGCAATGAATAAATTCAGTAATTATAGAATATTTATTTGAAATATAACAGGTTTTAAAAATCACCTGGAAGTGAAATTGTGACCACTATTAGAACAGCGTGAGCTAAATAATAATAGTTTAATTTTGAATAATTACCCATGGTTTACATTGTCTTAAATCTGCCACTTATTAGGTGCTTGATCTTGGCCAAGACACTAAATTTCTCCAAGCTTCACTATCTCTGTTTATAATATGGATATAGAATAATATCTAACTAACAGGACTATTGTGGAAATTAAATAAAATATATTCAGCACAGTGTCTGACAAAAAAGTACTGCTGTTATTATTATTAATATTATTATTTACATTACCTATCTATTCCTTTATTAGGACTACCTATTCCTTTATTAGGAAGAAAGATGAGATTTGTGCAGACAAGCAGAGGGTAAGACACATAGTGATCAATACCTAGATGTTATTACAATACAAGCATCATTTCTTGAAAATGAGGTCAAAGCAGAGCTTGGCATTTTACCAGAAACTCCCCCAACCAGTCTTGAAGGAAAATTGCTGATCCAAACTCTTACCTTGGCAAAGGGATCATAGGTAGGGAGTAGCAAGGTATTAAAACTTAAGACAGCCCCACATTAGGTGTCAGGTTAAGTGATGAGGTTTCACTGGTCAGCAGTCAAGGGACCAAAAAAAGTAAGAGATATCAAGAAGTCTGGAAGTAAATTCATGTAAATATGGTTCCATTTGAACAAGCAATATTCAAGTAGCTGCATTTTTCAGGATTTAGTCAGGAGACAGAAAACACATCAGTCATTTAAACAGGGACATTTTAATGTAAAGAATTATTGACTGGGAACGTTTCTCTTTGGTGGTTGCTAGGCCCCATGACAACGCCCTCCAGCTACTTTTCCAGCATTCCTGCTGGAGGCTTCCTGCCTGCCAGGAAGGGAAGGAATAAAAGAGAACTCTGAAGAAACCCAAAGGCTGAAAGAGAGCCCCAGAGGAAGGAGCAGGTGTGGAGGTGGGTTCCCTCCCCAAGGCTGGATTTAGACCTTGCTGGCAAGGGTGTGGCTGTGACCCAGAGCTGGTGGAGAAGGTAGCTGGCTGCCTTGGCTGGACCTGTCCATAGGCTGTGGGGCAAGACCAAGGAGCAGGAAAGCTTCCTTGGGCCTGGTGAGCACAAAAACTTCTGTTGGGGGTGACAAAGAGGGAGTCCTGCCCACGAGCCATTGAGCCAGCATCGTGCCAGCTACCAAAGAGGAATAATGACAGGGACCAGCTCCATACCACAAAGCAGGGCAGTGACGGGTGGCTTTGGAGTTCAGAGTTAATACACTGATAACTGCCCAGTAGCAATATCTGACACTATTAAAGCTCACATTGTATCAGGTGCACAAGCTTATTTAATCTTTATAACAGTCCTGTGATTTAAAAACTACAATGCTTCCCTAAACAAAGACCATGAGGAACACACCCAGAGTCCAACAGATTTAGGTTTCTTAGTTTTGGCAGAAGAGAACACACACACTATAAGAAATGAGGGCATTCCCAAAGGGAGTGGTCTGCGGAAAGGTGCTCCTAGGTTTTGAGTCTCAGCGTTAGTCTCAAGAAAGTCTCACTAGTTATAAATCAGGATTTATAAATCAGGAAAAACACTAGAATAGTGAGTGGACTTATTTTTAGAACTAACCCATCTCAAGTTATTGTCAGATCTCTTTGACGTGGTCTGATCTAAAACATATGGCAGCAAATGAGCTTTTGCTCCAAGGGTTTCAACTTAATGTGTTCATGGTTGGCTTGGTTAATTTGCTTGGAAAATCGTAGTACAGATTTATTTGCAGGTTGTGATTTTGCTTTCAACTTTCAGTTTGTCCTGTGATTCCACAGCAGAGCTATTGTTTGCAATGTTTGTATTGGTGTGGTTAGTTACAATCTCAGAATGTCAGAGCTGGAAGGATCCTGAAGACGGCTTGGTTTAAACCTGAAAGCTGATGATCATTATCTCTTGTACTACACCACCCAGTCTTTGCTGTGAAATGAACAGAAGAATAAATTACCTACTTGGGTCAACACTCTATGTCTTGTGAATCAAGTAAATGTGATGATGTACATTTAGAGGTGACATTGGCTACACATGTGAAAAAATTCCCCTTTCTCTTTACCAGCAAATTCTCGCTCTCCTTTTTTTTTTTTTTTTACAGTACATTAAAAATCATCCTTGGGGTAGATTTATCTTTCCTTGACAACAGGACTTTACACTTAAATATCTTGATTTAAGGTGACAGAATTTGATTTAATTCTATTATTATATCTTCCAACCCAGAGATTTAATTTAACCACCTATCGTAATTTTCTGTTTAATATCAATAAAATGTCTTCCCCATTGATCTTACATTGAGAATGAGATCAGATTAATTCTGTAGGTCTCCCCAGATTTACAGCTGGAAGGGAAAGTGAGGATTGAAATGAATTTATTTAAATTTACACTGATTGAAACCAAATATCCTACAAGCCTTTACTAAAAACAGCTTGTCTGACAAGGAAATATGTACAGTGCATATTAGAGATTTTATGAAACTTTAATTCCTTTTTAGTGCTTTTTATGTCAGGGAAATATATTGAAGTAGAGAAAGTTTATCATCTACTTTTGAACATTTAATGACTAAAAGAAATAAAGGTAGATCCAATTCGTGCAGTATGTATTCTGCATCGTGATCAGCTCCGTTGTTGAAGCAAGGACGACTTAGAACTACATTAACACAGAAAATTGCTCAGTAGGTCCACAGTGGATTGGAAATCCCCCAGTCCCACATCTATGGAAGTGGCAGGAGTATAGTTTATTAACATGTCCAGTGTCAAAGTGAGTGTAATAGAGGGGAAATGGGAAAGTCCAAATGGCAATGTAGACTCTCCCTGGGTGTAGATATCACAGGGATTGCAGTGTGAGTCACTTATACATTTGTGGATACTTCTTGCATATTTGGAAAGGCAAGATCAAGGACCATAAGTTTCATTTCAAAGCACGATGCTTCATGTGTGTCTACAACATTGTATTTGGTACTGGGGGTAAAAGGATGATGAGAAAGGCATCTTCCATGACTGAAAACAGGTCGCAGTATACTGACGGGAAGAAATTCACAAAGAGACCATTTCATTTCACTGTCATGAGAGTTACTATAGAGGAAGCAGAATGTGGCCCTCAGACAATGTAACCCAGTTTGTGGAGTGGAGCGTCTTGGAGGGTGAGCAGCAGTTACTACAGGAAGAGTGTTAACAAAAGCTTTTACTTTCTCTGGACACTCTCACCATGTGATATTAGTGGGCAACAGAGCACAAGCCAAAGATGGCAAGAGATTTGGAAAGGAGGGGGAAGGCAGAGTTTGGAGCAGCTGGAAATGGTAGTTTGGGGTCATGGAACTTAGACCCTTTAGACTGGTTGTCTTGTATCTGTGATCTCTCAGTGGAGAAGTGAGTTTAAGGAGAAAAATAGAAGGGAAAACAGAAAGTTAATACATAGTCTAGACAAGGTATCATGGCAACCTAAATTATGGTTAGAAAGGACAGGGGATGGATTTAAGAAAGCGTCCTCGATTTCTTGTGCAGAAAGAGAAGAAAAGGAAGCAGAAGACCCTGAGGAAGTTTCCTAGAACTTTGTGTAATTAAGTGAAGGAGTGAATCAGCAAGGAAAAGATGGTGAGATGTACCCAGCTCTCAACTTCCAAGTCTTATGACTCACCTGGCACACTTGGTAATCTTGTGAAGTTGGCTCCTACGTCAGAACTGTATGAGGAACTGCAGGAAATCGGCAACGGTGCTGCTTATGATGCAGAATCTGTGCACATTAATTGGACTTCTCTTTATTTCTTTTCATCACTAAATATTCAAAATCAATGATAATTGTTTTCCTATATCAAAATATGTCTAATCAATAAATTAATGCTGGGATGTTTTAGTAATAGATTCATATACCTAGTGTAATAAATAATCTTTATAAACCATTACAGTTGACATATAAATTTTGCATACATTAGCCATTTTCATCCTCAAAATATTATACCCTGGATTAAGCATACAGTCACCCTGGTTTTTCAGTGCAGCCTGCCTGGGGTCCCAGTTCCCCAGAACACGTGTCTCTGAAACTACTTTCTTCAGGATCCACAGTGTTGGTATTTGAGGAAGCAGGACTCAGCCCTCAAGCAAAAGTTCCTCCTTTTCTGTGTCCTCACAAAACACCAGGGTTATACATCTGAGGGTGATTTGTTTGGCTTTTTTGGTTTATTATTTGTTGTTTATAACCCTCAATTCCAGGGGCTGAGCTATGTGCCTTTGCACTTGATTAAATAGCTATGCCTCCAATAATAATGTGAGATGCTTGAGTGTCTGAGGAGAGCCTTGGCCAGGAACCTTGAGTCTCCCAGTAAAGTGGGGAAACAGGTACTACAATTTCATTGAGTGTGTTTTAAGGGCTATTAAACATTAAGTGCTGCTCTGAAGATTATGAATAATAAGTAGATGACTTGTTTTGGGAAAAAGTCTATAATTCTATAAAACTGGCTAAGTTAATGCCCTAGAAGCCTATTAAGCAGGAATTCTTATTGCACCAAAATGTTATTTCAACTGGCAATTCATGTAGTAATGACTGTTTGTAGATGTCTGCTCCCCCTCTCCTGCCCCCTTGGTACAGACATTCTTTTAGTTCAGCCTCAAAGAAAAACGCTCATGTTCACCATGTGTTGATAATTGATTGACCGATGAGATTTGGAAGGAAGGCAAAAGTGACAAAATTGAGTAGGATTAAATAACCCTTTGATCATATCTAATACCCAGGTTTTTTGAACCTGAGAAAGTCACCTTTGAGGTTTCTCTTTCTTAGGATAATTTATCAAGGCCTGTGCTCATTTTTCTTACTTATTTTATTTATTCATTAAGGCTTCAATAAAGAGATGTCAAAAACATACTTCCATGTATTAAACAGCATAAACAAAGCACAGAGGAGAGCGGGTTAGCCATAACTGGTGGGAAATGGGTCTCAGGGGGTACTTGGCACAGAAGTAAGGCCTAGGCAGGAATCTTGAGGGCAAAGTAGGTCTGTGAGTGTGAGCAAGGCAAAGGGACCACCACCTGAAGAATTACATGTTTCTGGAAAATGCAAAACTGAAAAGCAGGCTGCTCAGCTGGCCAGGTTGACCATTTGAAAAGTACCAATGACCACCCTCTCAGGGATGCTTCATCTCTTGCCCATCCCTCCCCAGCCCTGTCCATCTTTGCCAATCTCCACGTTCTGTGTCCTGGGTGGTGGCTCTTTTTCTGAGGCATCATATACTCTGTTACCCTCTTCATTCCTGCAGTTTGTTTTGTACCATGGATACACCAGCAGGAGAGTCGTGAGAAAGGAGAGGTTCTGGTGTCTTCCCTGCTCTCTCCTTTCCTCTAATAGGTTTTTTTTTTTTTAATTGGAGTATAGGTGTTTTACAATGTCCTGTTAGTTTCTGCTGTGCAGCAAACTGAATCAGGTATATGTATACATATATCCCCTCTGTTTTGGATTTCCTTCCCATTTAGGTCACCACAGAGCACTGAGTAGAGTTCCCTGTGTTGTACAGCAGGTTCTCATTAGTTGTCTGTTTTACACATGGGACTGTGTATTCGTCAATCCCCAACTCCAATAGGTTTTGACTGTGGCTCATGCCTCTGTCTACGGCCTTTCACCCTGCCAGCCTCTTCAGATGCCTCCTTTATGAACTATGGCCCTGGTAACACCACCCCCTCACCTGGCTGCTCAGGGCAGAGCACAATGGTCACTAGTCCTTGGGGTCTTCTATCCATTCCTGGTTCTCTGGACCTGCCCCCATCTCTGTAAATGCTCACTTCATTAGACTTTCTTCAGTTAGTCCTTTGGATATAACATCTGTTTCCTTCAAGAATGCTGAGTCATAAAGTTTTCTAAGCTTAACACTAAAGATTTTCCTCTAAGGAAACTAATTTTGTGCTTGAACAATTCTCTAAACCTTGTGATGGCCATACAAATTTCCTATGAATTATGATGTTTTTCAAAGTAACTCTACCAACGATGTGGTAAAATAAATCAACGTCTCATTCATCTCTAGGGTCACAAACCTTATAAACGTACAGTGATTTTTCTGAAGGTATATTAAATGTGGACATATACTAACTAGCATTAGTCACTGATTTATAAATATCAGTGGTGCAATAAAGGACATGAGTTTTAGAAAAACAGAATCTCCTTTTTTTTTTCAAAATCTCCTTTTTTAAGCCTTTTGTCAGTGTTAGAAGAATAGTACCATAATTAAAATGACCTATATTCTCCCTGTTTCTATTATTTTAAATCTCTCATTATCTCTTGTTGAAACTATTGCCATGATTAATTGACTGTCATGTGCTTGGGCCTGCAGTCCATTTCCCTCTTCCCAGCTAGAACTGTCCAGTGATGCTGCTTCCTTAGTTTCTAAGACTTCGGTAGCTGCCTACTGACCACAGGTGAAAGTGAAGGTTACTAGCGTGGCTGGCCAGGCCTTTTGATCTGCACCCTACCTCTCTTTCAAGGGTTCACACAATTCATAAGAACCATGTGCCCCAACAGTATTGACTGTGCATCCTTTCCTGGACATATCATTTTCACTCTTCTTCACATCTGAATTCATCTTCTGCTTGTATCAGCCAGAGTAAATTTTCCCCATTCTTTAACTCACAGCAGAAGTAGTTCTCTGAGAAGACTCCCCTAACATTTTTATTCTTATTTCCACACATCGTCTCTGTGTTTCAGTTATAATTGACTCATACCTCCATGGCATCCGTTGTCATATTGCATGTGCCTTTATCTGCCCAATGATATAAACTATTTGAGAAGGGAAACAAAGCATCTTCATTCTTGAGTTCCTGATGCCTTGTACAAGGTCTGTCACAGAAAAGTGGCAATAGGTCTGATGGCTGCAGGATTGTGAGAGGTGTGAATGGTCCCGTGATTCATCTTGGGTTGTGCAGAGAAGAATCCTTGTTGTGTTGGCTCCCCCATCCTCCACAGGCCATCACCAAAGTCAACAACCTCTCACTTGACACCCATAAAATTTACTTAATCATTTGCATAAAAAATGTTCCTAGAACCTTATTATTAGATGGCAAATGATGGTTGACCGAACTTCAAACAAGGACACCAAGCCAGTAATAGGTAATATGAGTGGATTCAGTCAAAGAAAGATTAATTTCATATTTCTTTCTGTGAAGAAGCTTTTATGCTTCTTCATGCCAGGATAATTTTCTCATATATTCAATAATAAAGTAAAGCAATAGGGAAATTCACTTAGATTGGTTTTCTCTTGATTTTAAACAAAAAGGTAAATAACCCCTTTCGATTTATTCAACTGTAACATAATCCAATATTTCTGGTGATATTCAATTATATAATGGCTTAATTGAAAGAAAATTAAACAAGTATATGTCTAAGTTCTGTCACACTAAATGAGATTTTAAATTACTCTAGGAACAGATATTTCAATTCTCATATGATGACTTTAAACAGGGTGGTATTTGATTTTCAGAAAAATCAATAAGAATTTCACAAACATTTGGGAACCATCTTCTATTGATCTTGCACAAAATCAAATCAAATTCCACTTTATGCCCAGATGATCAAAGTAAAAGAAAAAGAAGTTGAAAAGCCAATTCAAGCTTTGTTAAGTATTTTTTTAAGAATGCCTTCCATGATAGTAGCAAGAACGGATTATCTTCCCTATCTTACCACTAGTAACCAGGTAACCAGGAGTAGGCTGAAGCTGAGCACATGCTTTTCATCTTACAAGTTAGTTCATTATTTGTAGAAAAAGACTGCTCTATAACCACACTTCCATACCCTTCATGTTTCTACATAAATATGGATTATTGGATGATATATTTTTAAAGAATTTCTATTTTATAGCCTATTCCACAAAGGATTTAAGGAACATTATACAGGGAAATACACATAAATCAGGACAATTAAAATTTAAAGGCAAATAAAAAAACAATTAGGAAGAAGATAAAGGCAGATGGAATAGTTTCCTCAAATTATTCACTTACCTCCTCTGAGCACTACCTTGTGTCCTATGGTTCAGCAGCACCTGCAGATAGGAAACAACTGTTAAGTGACAGGATTCTAACTTTTTTTTCTGTATGGAATATTGGCTCAACTAAAGGATCAATGGCACTGGGTGCAGTGGAGACTCTGGGGAGTGTTTTCCTTGATAAGGAGCACCACATTCAGGTTTGAAGCAGGTGGAGAGACATATCTCTATAAATCTAAGCCATCACATTCAATATAATGTAGTGAAGGTATAAGAGTTTTGTCTATTCTAAGTACAGTATGTCCCCTACATAGGAACGAGTTCTGTTCTGAGAGCTCGTTCGTTAAGTCCAACAAAGTCAGCCTAGGTACCCAAGTAACACAATCGGCTATGTAGTACTGTACTGTAATAGGTTTATAATAATTTTCATACAAATAATACATAAAAAACAAACACAAAATATAAAGAACATTTTTAATCTTACAGTACAGTACCTTGAAGAGAACAGTAGCACCAGGTACATCACCGCTGCTTTTACGCTTGCTTCTGGCCATCCTGGGCTTGAAATAAAGGTACTGTACTACTGTACTTTATACAGTACTGGACAGTAAAGTACCCAAAAGCACAGCCACTTGTAGAGGATGCACACATGTGACAATGTACGCCAGACACCTGAACTAACTTATGTGGTCGGACGTGCAAACGCACGTTCACATCTTTGAAAGTTCACAACCTGATGGTTTGTATGCTTTCTTCTGATAATCTAAATTTCAATGGGTATAACTAATAGTCTGGGCCGTATCTGCTGCTGAGAGCTAATGACTGGTCCCTGAATAGGATCTGGGTAGCATCTGCCTCCAGTGAGTTCTACTGGTCCAGCTGCCCAGTGGAACCTGCCATCAGCATGATCTGCTAGAGATGTTTGTCTACCCACCCTTGGCTGGGCACACTGCAACAACGTAAAATTGTGCAGAGAATAGCCGTTAAGGGAGCAGAGTCTAATGAATCAAAAGACCCCTTCATCTGAATGCCATTCTTATAAGCAGAAGGAATGCCACAGTCTCCCTTAAATGTTTATTAGACATTATCTTTACACTGGCTTAGGCTCAACTCCTGGTTCTGATGCTTTGCCATATTTGTGACCTTTGGTAAATTACTTAATCTTTGAGTTTCTGTACTTTCAAAGGGTACATAATACTTGCCTAATGGTTTCTCATGAGAAACAGATGTCCCGTGAGTCACAAAGAAACAGTGACAATGTCTGATGTCAATGGATGTTATTTTCCCCTCTTTCTTTAGCCTAGGGTTTCAATCTCACTTTGTTAGGTACCTTTTGACAAAAGCTGTCTCTACTGTCAACACTTCAGACTCAGCTGTCTGCAATTTCCAGGTCTTATCACGTTAGGATCTCAGCTGTGCATATGCCTGCTTTTGAACTTTTATTTTCATTTGTATTTCCCTCTAGCTGATCACCTTTATATGTGAATGGTCAGTTTTCTATTAAACTAGGTGATATCTTATTTTCACCAGATTCCTTTATACTGGATAAATGGCTTAGAAAAGAGCATCCCTTGCATCGCAACATTACTTCTAATTAGTGTCCCTATTTTTTTTTTTTTTTTTTTTTTTTTTTTTGCTGTACGCAGGCCTCTCACTGTCGTGGCCTCTCCCGTTGCGGAGCACAGGCTCCGGACATGCAGGCTCAGCGGCCATGGCTCACGGGCCCAGCCCAGCTGCTCCACGGCATGTGGGATCTTCCCGGACCGGGGCACGAACCCGTGTCCCCTGCATCGGCAGGCGGACTCTCAACCACTGCGCCACCAGGGAAGCCCTAGTGTCCCTATTTTTAAGTCAAATCAGCTCAGTGAAGGAGCTTGATGTTACTTCCCTTTGTACCTACATTTATTCTAAATTCTTCTCGACTTAGAAATGTAGGGGTATGTATATTACCTGCAGTAAAATCATGGTGGGTGATAGTAGGTGGCACTTTCTGTGTGCACGCAACACACCATCCACTATCATACGCCATGTCCATGCACTCATCACATCATGAATTTCCAGGTTGGATGTTAATATACAACATAAGCCTCTTGACAAGGGATGGACTATGGTCAATGAATATTAAATTTTTCTGATTATTTTCTAAGTTATAGTTACTATCTTTTACTTTAGTTACTAAACAGGCAGCTAGCAAAGATGAGGTTCTTTGAAGAGGTGTGAGCCTGTCTTTTTTTTATTATTTTTATTGGAGTATAGTTGATTTACAATGTTGTGTTAGTTTCAGGTGTACAACAAAGTGAATCAGTTATACATATATACATGTATCCACTCTTTTTTTTTTTTTTTTTTGTTGTTGTTTTTTGCGGTACGCGGGCCTCTCACGGTCGTGGTCTCTCCTGTTACAGAGCACAGGCTCCGGACACGCAGGCTCATATCCACTCTTTTTTAAGATTCTTTTCCCATATAGGTCATTACAGAGTATTGAGTAGAGTTCCCTGTGCTATGCAGTAGGTTCTTATTAGTTACTTATTTTATATATAGTAGTCTGTATGTGTCGATGCCAATCTCCCAATTTATCCTTCCCTCTTTATCCCCTGGTAATGATGCATTTGGTTTTTACATCTGTGACTCTATTTCTGTTTTGTAAATAAGTTCATCTGTACCATTTTTTTAGATTCCACATATAAGCGATATCATACAATATTTGTCCTTCTCTGTCTGACTTGCTTTCCTCAGTATGACAATCTCTAGGTCCATCCATGTTGCTGCAAATGGCATTATTTCACTCTTTTTTATGGCTGAGTAATATTGCATTGTATATATGTACCACATCTTCTTTATCCATTCATCCATTGATGGACATTTAGGTTGTTTCCATGTCTTATATTTTCTCCACAACAAGGATCATATCATATCTGAATGGGGCTGAGTTGAAGAGAATCTTTTCTCAAAATAATTATATTTCTTCAATTCTATTAAAGGGGTTGTTTTAAATCAATGTATTGCACTGAATCAATGATGTAAAAGTTTTAGTCTAAAAAGTAGGCTTTACATAATAACCAGCTTGTATATTAACATTTCTTAAGACTCTTTGGTGGGAGGGCTTACCATGTTAAGTGCTACTTTAATATTCTCAGGCAGTTAAAGGATTTCACCACAATATGGACTAAAATTGATATGCCCCTATCAATATTAGGGTGTAAGGCCTTTGTGTTTCTAATGCATAGCTGTACACAGAGAGAGGAATCAACTCAGCAATAGGTCTTCTGAAGGACCTCCTAGTTCATGGTGATATAGCCACAGAATCAGTGTAAAGTTTATTGCTTTTATTCTTACTTCCTCAGGATAAGGTTATGAGTTAAACTTGTTTAAATACCTGCATTTAATGACTTACTTGTAAATTATTAAGAAAAAAGTAAGAATTTTGACTATTATAATAATTTTTATATCCATTTTAATTCTGCCTTTACAGTCATGAACCAGGCTTTGAAATATAATTAATGGCACAGGATTGATATTGATTCTTTATAATTGATAATTCCTGCTTACATGGTGAGTATCAATAAATACTTGGTAAGATGAAACATAACTTAATAATGATTAGTATCAGGATATTAATATGTAAAACTTGTTTTCAATATTCAAGATATTAGAGTTACAGGTTCAGTGAATCATTTTTTTCAGACATTTATTCATTCTGGTCAGTTATCAAAGACTCGGTGTATGCCAGTGTCTGGGCAAGGTTTAATAATACAGATCTAAGGGACATGGTCCTTGCCTACAAAAAGCTCGCCGAGGAGAGAAAAGTGATGCATATTGTGAAAGTCTTACACGTGAGGTTTAGGGTTCTGGTGGGACACATGGAAGGTTCTAGAACTTAGATGAAGGCTTCAAGAAAAGCTCCCCAGAAGAGGTGATGACTGAGCTGAGAGTTGATTAAAAAGAATGTCAGCCTTGTGAGGGAGTGAACTAAGGCCTTGGGATTGCCAGGTTGTAAGACGGGAAATAAAAGCATGTAAATCAGCTGTATAAACTGGAGTTCAAGACACAGGAGAATAGCCAGGTTGGATCTTTGTCCAGGCCACTTTCTAGCCTCACAATAGGTTCCTAATGATGCCTGAAGCCACTGCCTCTGTGACAAGCCACTGCTACCCTCCTTTCCTGACACCCTTCCCTCATCCCCAAGCCCCATCTCTGCATCATTATGGCGTCTCCAAAGGCCACTGAGAGTGAACTGCTGGGGCAAAGGGCTGATGAATGTTTAATTTTATAACAAAATGCCAAAAATTCTCCAAAGTGGGTGTGCTGTTTCTTGTTTCCTCCAGCAATGTATGAGAGAGATTCAGCTGGTCCATATTCTTGCCGTTATTTGCTGTTGTCACCTTTTAGATTTTATCCATCCCCTGGGATATAAAGTAGTATCCCAATGGGGTTTCACTTTGCATTTCCCTCATGACAAAGAATGCTGATCCCCTTTTCATGTATTTCTTGTATTTCATATATCTTCTTATGTCGTGTCTGTCCAAGTTTTTTGCCTCTTTTATTGGATTACCTTGATTATTGATTTGAGGATTTATTTATGTAATTTGAATACAAGTCCCTTGGCACATATGTGTATTGTGAATACTTTCCATTCTATGCCTTGCGTCTTCATTTTCTCAGTGTTTTGCTTTCATAAGCAGGAATTTTAAATTTTGATGAAGTCTAAATTATCAATTATATTTCTTTTACAGTAAGTTCTTTTTATGTGCTCTTTAAAATATTTGTGTGTAACCAAAGAACTCAACGTGTTTCTCTTATAGTTTCTTCTAAAAACTATAGTTATAGCATTATACTCTTAGTCCTATGAAGCTTTTCAAATTCTTTCTGCATGTGTATATTACGAGGCAGGGTTTGAAGACTATCTTTTTTTCTATATTTATCTAGTTGTTCTGACACAATCTGAATGGCAATGGCACATTTGTTGTGGACAATCCCTATATTATTTTCTGTTTCATCGATTTACTTGTCTATTCTTATGCTAATACCACATTTTCTTTATCACTACAGATGTATGACTTCTATGAAAATCAAGAGGTACAAGTTCTCCTGTTTAGTTCTTTCTCAAAACTTTTGAATATAATGCTTCACTTTTCACTGAAATTTCACAGTCAGCTTGTTAAATTTTTCAAAAAACTTAGCATTTCCTTGGAAGTAAATTGATTCTATATATTAATTAAAGGAGAATTGAAATTTTATAGGAAAATCTTCAACCCATGAAAATGTTGTACCTCCATCTATTTCTCTGTGTAACAAATTGTTATTTTCATATAAAGGATGTATATGACTTTTGTTTAATGTATTACTCGAGATTTGATGGAGTAACTGCAAATATATCTGCTTTTAATAGATTTATTAAGATATAATTAACAAAAACTGCACATAAAGTATATATTTTAATAAATTTTTATATATGTATATACCCATGAAAGCACCACCACAGTCAAGATACTAACTTGAAGAAAAAAGAGCATCAAGAACAGGGGAAATCTCTGAACAAGTGTCACTGAAATTTTCTCCCGTATTTTCTTCTAAAAGTCTTATTGTTTTAGTTTGTCTTATTTGTCTTACGTTGAAGTCTATGATACATTTTACATTATTTTTTGAGTATGGTATGAGGTATAGTTCCAAGTTTATTTTTTGCAAGTGGATGTCCAGTTGTTACAGCAGCATCTGTAGAAAATACAATCTATTCTCCATTGAATTTCTCTAGCATATTTATCAAAGAGGAGTTGTCCTTATATGATATACAAAACTATTTCTGGACATCCTTTCTGGATAAGTTGATCAATTTATATGTCTTGAGCCCTAGCCATGGTGTCCTGATTACTTAAGCTTTATTATAAGTCTTAAAATCCACTTCCTTTTCTTTTCCAGAGTTGTTTTAGCTTTTTGATGTTCTCTGCACTTCCATATGGATTTTTGAGTCAGTTTGCCAAATTATACCAAAAGAATGGCCTGCTGGGATTTTTTATATATATATACAGCAGGTTCTTATTAGTTATCTATTTTATACACATCAGTGTATACATGTCAATCCCAATCTCCGAATTCATCACACCACCCTCCCCATCCCTCCTTTCTCTCCTTGGTGTCCATACGTTTGTTCTCTACATCTGTGTCTCTATTTCTGCCTTGCAAACCACTTCATCTGTACCAATTTTCTAGATTCCACATATATGCATTAATATACAATATTTGTTTTTCTCTGTCTGACTTTCATATATGCATTAATATAAAATATTGTTTTTTCTCTTTCTGACTTACTTCACTCTGTATGACAGTCTCTAGGTCCATCCACATCTCTACAAATGACCCAATTTTGTTTCTTTTTATGGCTGAATAATATTCCGTTGTATATATGTACCACATCTTCTTTATCCATTCTTCTGTTGATGGGTATTTAGGTTGCTTCCATGACCTGGCTATTGTAAACAGTGCTGCAATGAACATTGGGGTGCATGTGTGTTTTTGAATTATGGCTTTCTCTGGGTATCTCCCCAGTAGTGAGATTGCTGGATCATATGGTAATTCCAATTTTAGTTTTTTAAGGAACCTCCATACTGTTCTCCATAGTGACTGTATCAATTTACATTCCTACCAACAGTGCAAGAGGGTTCTCTTTTCTCCACACCCTCTCCAGCATTTATTGTTTGTAGATTTTCTGATGATGTCCATTCTAACCGGTGTGAGGTGGTACCTCGTAGTTTTGATTTGCCTTTCTCTAATGATTAGTGATTTTGAGCAGCTTTTCATGTACCTCTTGGTCATCTGTATGTCTTCTTTGGAGAAATGTCTATTTAGGTCTTCTGCCCATTTTTGGATTGTGTTTTTGGTTTTGTTTTTGTTTTTTTAATATAGAGCTGCACGAGCTGTTTCTATATTTTTGAGATTAATCCTTTGTCCATTGATTCATTTACAAATATTTTCTCCCATTCTGATGGGGTTGTCTTTTCATCTTGTTTATGGTTTCCTTTGCTGTGAAAAAGCTTTTAAAATTCATTAGGTCTCACTTGTTTGTTTTTGTTTTTATTACCATTACTCTAGGAAGGGGTCAAAAAAGATCTTGCTGCAATTCATGTCATAGAGTGTTCTGCCTATGTCTTCCTCTAAGAGTTTTATAGTGTCTGGCCTTACATTTAGGTCTTTAATCCATTTGGAGTTTATTTTTGTGTATGGTGTTAGGGAGTGTTCTAATTTCATTCTTTTCCATGTAGCTGTGTAGTTTTTCCAGCACTACTTATTGAAGAGACTGTCTTTTCTCCATTGTATACCTTTGCCTCCTTTGTCATAGATTAGTTCACCATAGGTGCATGGGTTTAACTCTGGGTTTTCTATCTTGTTCCATTGATCTATATTTCTGTTTTTGTGCCAGTACCATACTGTCTTGATTACTGTAGCTTTGTAGTATAGTCTGAAGTCAGGGAGTCTGATTCCTCCAGCTCCATATTTTCCCCTCAAGATTTCTTTGTCTATTTGGGGTCTTTTATGTCTCCATACAAAATTTTAAGATTTTCTGTTTTAGTTCTGTAAAAAAATGCCATTGGTAATTTGATAGAGATTGCATTGACTCTGTATATTGCTTTGGGTAGTATATAGTTATTTTCACAATGTTCATTCTTCCAGTCCAATAACATGGTATATCTCTCCATCTGTTTGTGCCACCTTTGATTTCTTTCCTCAGTGTCTTATAGTTTTCTGAATACAGGTCTTTTACCTCCTTATGTAGGTTTATTCCTAGGTATTTTATTCATTTTTTGCAATGGTGAATGGGATTGTTTCATTAATTTCTCTTTCTGATCTTTTGTTTTTAGTGTATAGGAATACAAGAGATTTCTGTGCATTAATTTTGTATCCTGAAACTTTACCAAATTCATTGATTAGCTCTAGGAGTTTTCTGGTGGCATCTTTAGGATTATCTATGTGCAGTATCATGTCATCTGCAGTGACAGTTTTTCTTCTTATCCCATTTGTATTCCTTTTCTTTCTTTGTCTTCTCTGATTGCTGTGGCTAAGACTTCCAAAACTATGCTGAATAATAGTGGTCTTGTACCTGATCTTAGAGGAAATGCTTTCAGTTTTTTACCATTGAGAATGATGTTTGGTGTGGATTTGTTGTATATGGCCTTTATTATGTTATTATATTATGTTCCCTCTATGCCCATTTTCTGGAGACTTTTTATCATAAATTTGTGTTGAATTTTGTCAAAAGCTTTATCTGCATCTATTGAGATGATCATATGGTTTTCAATCTACAATTTGTTAATATGGTGCATCACATTGATTGATTTGCATATATTGAAGAATCCTTGCATGCCTGAGACAAACCCCAGTTGATCATGGTGTATGATCCTTTTAATGTGTTTTTGGATTCTGTTTGCTAGTATTTTGTTGAGGATTTTTGTATCTATATTCATCAGTGATATTCGTCTGTAATTTTATTTTTTTGTGGTATCTTTTCCTGTTTTGGTTAAGGGTGATGGTGGCCTCGTAGAATGAGTTTGGGAGTATTCCTTCCTCTGCAATTTTTTGGAAGAGTTTGAGAAGGATGGGTGTTAGCTCTTCTTTAAATATTTGATAGAATTCACCTGTGAAGCCATCTGGTCCTGGACTTTTGTTTGTTGGAAGATTTTTAATCACATTTTCAATTTCATTATTTGTGATTGATCTGTTCGTATTTTCTATTTCTTCCTGGTTCAGTCTTGGAAGGTTATACCTTTCTAGGAATTTGTCTATTTCTTCCAGGTTGTCCATTTTACTGGCAGAGTTGCTTGTAGTAGTCTCTTATGATGCTTTGTATTTCTGCGGTGTCCATTGTAACTTCTCCTTTTTCATTTCTAATTTTATTGATTTGTGTCCTCTCCCTCTTTTTTTTGCTGAGTCTGGTTAAAGGTTTATCAATTTTGTTTATCTTATCAAAGAACTGGCATTTAGTTTTATTATCTTTGCTATTGTTCTATTTGTTTCTATTTCATTCATTTCTGCTCTGATCTTCATGATTTATTTACTTTATGATGTCTTTACTTTTACTAACTTTGGATTTCATTTGTTCTTCTTTCTCTAGTTCCTTTTGGTGTAAGTTTAGATTGTTTATTTGAGATTTTTCTTGTTTCTTGAGGTAAGACTGTATTGCTATAAACTTCCCTCTTAGAACTGCTTTTGCTGCATCCCATAGGTTTTGGATCACTCTGTTTTCATTGTCATTTGTCTCTAGGTATTTTTTGATTTCCTCTTTGACTTCTTCAGTGATCTCTTAGTTATTTAGTAATGTATTGTTTAGTCTCCATATGTTTGTGTTTTTTACATTTATTCTCTGTAATTTATTTCTAATCTCATAAAGCTGTGGTCGGAAAAGATTCTTGATATGATTTCAGTTTTCTTAAATTTAGTGATGCTTGATTTGTGACCCAAGATGTGATGTGTACTGGAGAATATTCCATGTGCACTTGAGAAGAAAGTGTAATCTGCTGTTTTCAGATGGAATGGCCTATAAATATCAATTAAATCTATCTGATCTGTTGTGTCATTTAAAGCTTGTGTTTTTGTATTAATTTTCTGTATGGATGATCTTTCCCTTGGTATAAGTGAGGTGTTAAAGTCCCTCACTATTCTTTTGTTACTGTTGATTTCCTCTTTTATAGTTGTTAGCAGTTACCTTATGTATTGAGATGCTCCTTTGTTGGGTGCATATATATTTATAATTGTTATATCTTCTTCTTGGATTGATCCCTTGATCATTATATAGTGTCCTTCCTTGTCTCTTGTAACATTCCTTATTTTAAAGTCTACTTTATATGATATGAGTATTGCTATTCCAGCTTTCCTTTGATTTCCATTTGCATGGAATATATTTTTGTACCCCCTGGGACTTTTTTTTATATTCAACTTTTACCTTGAAAGAATTGTTGATTCATATGCAGTTGTAAGAAATAATGGATATCCACTTGGTTGTTATGTATTATCCTTTTCTATATATTGGATTTTACTTGTAAAATTTATATCTAGAGTTTTTGCTTTGGTATTTATGAGGAATATTATTCTGTAGCATTCTTTTCTTATAATATATTGGCTTTAGTTGGATATCAGTGTAATGCTGGCCTCATAGAATGCGTTGGAAATCATTTCCCACATCTTTAATTTTATGGAAGTGTTTCTGGTAGAATTGGTTTTATTTCTTCATTAATGCATCTTCAGTGAATGTGTCTGGAACTATAGATTTCTTTGTGAAAGGGATTTACTTACAAATAAAGTTTCTCCAATAGATATATAGTTATCAGTTTATCTATTATACTTGAGTGAGCATGTGTCTTCCAAGGAATTTTCAGTTTTATCTAAATTATCCAGTCATGGCATATAGCTGTTCATAATATTCCCTAATTATCAGTTTAATAACTGTGGCACCTGTAATGATAGTTCCTCTTTCATTCTGAATATTGGCAGCTTGAGATTTTTTTCCTGAACTGACTGGTCTTTGGTTTCATTGGCTTTCTCTATTGTTTTACTCTTTTCTTTTTTAGTGATTTCCCCTCTGACCTTTATTATTTTCCTTCTTACTACTTACTTTGTGTTTTGTTTGGCCTTCTTTTTCTACTTTTTGAAAGTGAAATTGGAGGCTATTGACTTGAGACTTGTGTTTTTTTCCTAATATAAAAATAAACAAAAAATATACTGTGGAGGGAAACTCCAAATACTGTTTAGTGGCATCCTGCAAATACTATCTTGTTGTGTTCTCATTCCTTTAGTTCAAAATACTTTATTTCCCTTTTGGTTTATTTTTTTGACTCATGTGTTATTTAGAAGTTTGATTTGTATTCAAATAGTTGATGATTTCCCCAGTATCTTTTATTGTTGATTTTTAATTTAATTCTATTGGATTACTTTTCAATTCACTTACACTTGTTTTATGATCCTGAATATGATCTATCTTGATAGATGCTCTGTGTGAATTTAAAAATAATGTTCAGTCTTCTAAAGTTGAGTAGAATGTTCCATAAATGTCCATTAAGTCTCATTAGTCGATAGTGTTGTTCAAATCTTCCACATCTTCATGGATTTTGTGTCTATTTTTCCTATCATTTACTGACAGAAGAGTATTGAAATCTCCAAGTGTGGTTGTGGGTTTGTTTATTTCTCCTTGTATTTCTATCAGTTTTTGTTTCATGTTTTGGAACAATTGCTATTAGGTGCAGAAACGTTTAGGGTTTTTATGTCCTCTTGATCAGCTAGCTCATTTATCATTATCAAATGACCTTCTTTATTCCTGGTGATATTTATTGCTTGAAATCTACTTTGTTATTAATCTAATCATTTTAGCACAATTTTTACTGAGGATAGCACTATATATCTTTTTCAATTTCTTTTTACTTTTAACATTTTAATGCATTTTATTTAATGTAAATTTCTTGTAAGCTGTTGAGTCTTGATTTTGTAAACAATATGACGATCAAGCTCTTTCTTGTAATTGAAATATTTAGTTTACATTTAATGTGATTATAGGTATAGTTAGCTTTAAGTCTGTCATGTTAGAAAATTTTTTTTATTTGTCTCATGTATTTTGTGTTTCCCCTTTTCCATCGTTCTATGCCTTATTTTGGATAACTTGAGTACATTTTATAATTTGATTTCATTCCCTTCTTTGGCTTACTAGCTATACCAGTTTTTTAAAAATAGTATTTTTTTTTTTTTAGAATTTATATTGTACATCCTTATTATATCACTACCTGCTTTTAAATGATGTTATACCACCTATTATAGAATAAGTACCTTATAATTTCTTCTTTCCTGAATTTTATGCCATTTTTGTTATACTTTTTACTTTTGTACATCTGTTATAAACTGAAAAATACATTTATATTAATTATTTTCTTTAACTATTCTTATTTAATATTAAAAATATTTAAATAATACAAAATAATCTCATATAGTTACTAATGTGTTTACCATTTGATGTGTCTTTATTCATTTGTATATATACATATTTCCACATAATGTCATTTCTTTCTGTCTGAAAATCTGCAGTTGATCAATTCTTTCAGATTTTGTACATAAAACTTCTATATTTGTTTTTGCTTTTGAAACATTTTTTTCACTGAGTAGAGAGCTCTAATTTGGCAACTTTTATTTTTTCCTTCCAGAACTTAAAGAGTTTGCTCTGCTTTCCTCCCACCTGCATTGTGTCCTTTGAGGAATCTAAACTGTTGTCTCCCCATCTTTGTTCCTCTGTTCATAATGTGCCAATTTTATCTGGTTGTAGATTCCTCTCCTTCACTAGCTTTGAGCAACTTGAGTATAATAATGCTCTAGTATATTTTCATATTTCTTGTGCTTGAGTTTTGTTAAGATTTTTCAAACTGTGTGTTTATAGTTTCCATTAGATTTTTAACTTTTCCACCCATTATTATTTAAAATGTTTTTTGTCACTTTCCTCTACTTCTTTCCTTTTGGGACTCTACTTACATGTATATTAAACTGCTTGAAGTTTCCCCTAAACACTTGATATCTTTTTTAAAAAAATTCATTTCTCTATCTTTTATTTTGAGTGGTTTCAATTTCTATGTCTTCTTCACTCATTGTTTATTCTGCAATGTTGAATTTAGTGTTATTTTCATCAATGATATTTTTATCTCAGTTTTTGTAATTTTCATCTCTAAGATTGTGATTTGGGTCTTTTCTATTTCATATTTCTGTTTCCTTAACTTTTTGAACATAAATTTATAATAACTGTTTTTCTTGTCCTAATTCTAACATCTGTGCCAGTTCTGAGTCAGTTTTATTGATAGATTTCTCTCTTCATTTGATTCAAATGTTTCTGCTTCTTTGAATGTATGGTCCTCTTGTTTGGATACAAGACATTGTGAATTTTTCCCTTTGTTGATGGCTACATTTTTTTTTTCTATAAATATTATTGAGCTTTATCCTGGGATACAGATAAGTTATGTGAAGGATTATTTTTTTTCTTTGTGTCTTGCTTTTTAAGGTTTGTTACACAGGGCTAGAGAAGCATTTAGTCTACATATAACTATTATCTGTTACCGAGGCATCTCTTCTGTGTTCTCAACCCAAAGACACATCCTCTTACCATCAACATCTTTGTCTTTATAATCATTGTGCATATTACGTTAAAGGGTCAGCAGTGTCTTTGTTGTTTATCCTGTAGGTGTCCTGGTGCTTAAAGGAGTGCAGCATTAAACAGAAAATTTAAAAATCCTATGACAGATTGAGAGACTGTGAAAGAAAGAAGAAAGGTTTTATTACGGTATTAGAACAAGGTATTCTACATTTTCATCTGGGACCCACAGTAGTTGCATGGGTGGCTCTGGAGTGTCAGACAATGGAACTTTATTTCTTGCTCATGTAATAATCTCACACTAGCCTTCAACACGGCCCCAGCAGACAACCTACTGCAGCCTCCCTTAAAGGGTCAGGTTCCTTTCACCTTGGGGTCCACCCTTCTGCAGGACTCTGGTTTACTCTGGACCACCTTTATAGCCAAGCTGAATGTTGCCAAAACTGACCTGTCATTTCCCTCTTTTTATTCAAGAGTCTCAATGTTAATGTTATGCTTTTCTTTACCACAAATTTGCATTTTTTGTTTGTTTAGTGTTAGCATTCTAATTAGCATTTTTCTTCTGGGATGCTATGGGTCCCAAAGGTCCAAACATAAATTTCTATGGAATCTGTAGGTTACGCTTACACATTTCCTAATAAACTCTTGTAAGTTTTAATTGAAGATGAACTTTAAAAAAATTAGTTTTAAAATGGCCCTGAAGTTGAACAATAATATTTCCTTTGTCATGTAAAGTAGTTTAGATTACAATAAAAAGTAGTGGAAGTATTATTACATGCAGAGCATAAAGGGAATCATCAATTTCTTTTCATAGAGCACTACTTTCAGGTTAAATGTGTTTATAGAGTCCATGATGGGAACGTTTGCATTCTAAGGTACATGAGAGCTTTTATACAATCCATAAAGAGAGACTGTATATATACAGGGCTGACTTCACCAAAGGGAAGAACTGAATTTGTAACTTAGGTGGATAGTGGGGTAAATTTGACAAGGAATTTGATGTAATTATAACAAGGAATGTACAGGCTGTGTACCAGACATTTTGAGAAATGTTGGTTTCATCTTTGATGCAAAGCAAAGACTCATCCAAAACCAAAGTCCAGTCACTAATCAGAAGATCTGCAGGATGTGGCTGGTTTTGTAATTCATCATAATTCTACATTTGTGTTTTACATTTCTCTGGACCAAAGCTGATCTTTCCCCTCATGACATTTAAAATATTTTTGATTATTGTATCAGTACATACTAATTCTATGGATTTTTAAGATACCAAAGAGCTAGAAAAATACCAATAATCACAGCATCCAGAGCACACAGTTTTTTGTTCTTGATCATTGCACTGTGGTTGTGTAAGATGTTGAATTAGGGAGAGTCTGGTGAGAAGTGTGAGAGAACTGTGTACTACTTTTGCAAATTTCTTTAAGATAAAAATTAGTTCAGAATAAAAAGTTTAAAAATGATTACAATTTTTAGGGACTTCCCTGGTGGTGCAGTGGTTGAGAATCCACCTGCCAATGCAGGGGACACAGGTTCAATAACTGGTTTGGGAAGATCCCATATGCTGTGGAGCAACTAAGCCCGTGTACCACAACTACTGAGCCTGTGCTCTAGAGCCCATGAACCACTACTGAGCCCAGGTACCACAAGTGCTGAAGCCCACATGCCTCGAGCCCATGCTCCGCAACAAGAGAAGCCATCACAATGAGAAGCCCATGCACCACAACGAAGAGTAACTCCTGCTTGTCATGACTAAAGAAAGCCAGTGCACAGCAACAAAGACCCAACACAGCCAAAAATAAAATAAAAATTTAAACAAAATCACAATATTTATAGACTTTTATATATTTGAGACCACATTGTATATATAACGTGTCTTGCTTTTTACAAATCACTATGTCATTAGTACTTCCTCAAGTCATGTTTAATGGTCACATGATATGCCAATTTGAAAATATATTATCATTTACTCAACTCTTATCCTACTATTCACTACTGGTTTGATTTCATTTGTTTTATAAACAATTTTGCAATAGATATAATTATTGGATAATTATTTGTCTTAATCTTGGATTATGTTCTTATGTTATAGAATCAGATGTGGGAATACTGGGTCAAATGTTATGAACATTTAACCACACTGCCTGTTAAACTGAACAGAATGATTGGATTTATTTCCAATTTAAATACTGAATCACTACTCAAATGAGGTAAAATATATGTATTAAAATTTCATATCCCCAGAGCCCAACAGTACCTGCCATATAGTATGTGCAAAATAAATGTTGGTGGAATCGAAGTCTTCAATAAAAATGTCATCTGAATGAATTAAAAATCTGAGCATCACTGATATAGTTCCCTGATCATTTGGGGAGTTAAGGATTGAGATGTTGAAGGAAAATAAGGGCTGGAGGAATTTACATGGGGTGGCGCCATGCTGGCGTAATTCAACGAAAACATGCTATTACTCAGACCCACGTACCATGTACACATACTGTGATTTAAATGAGAGCCAATCAATTTGCTGATTGGATAAACAATGTCAAGGCATGAAATTTTTGTTTTGTATTAATCTTAATAGCAGAGGGGAGCCAATATTAAAACAGATTTTTCAGCATTAATTGAAGAGATTTTAAACTTCCCAGAGTGGGAATGTAGAGACATAATGGAACTATTCCTGTAGATAAAGTGTAGCACACACCATGACCCAGCAATTCCACTCCTGAGAATGTATACAGAAAAGAAAATATCAAACAGGTTTACAGGTATATTCATTAGAAAGATGGTTATGGTGGCAGAGAGTTGAAGGCTACCTGGGTAAACAGACAAAGTGTAGCAGATGCACAGTTCAGAGCACTCCCTGTCTTGGCTGGGGCTCTCTGGAAGCAGAGCTTGAGATGCTGATTCTTATGCAATGATTTATTGACTGAGTGCTCTCAGGAAAAACCTGAGAAAAGTGAGGAAGCAGAAGAGGGCAGGGGAGGAAACAACAAATACATGTTTCTGGAGAGGTGTAGCATCAACTGCATCCATGGGGAGCTCTGGAGTATACATTGTACCAGAGTTCAATTTGTCCTAACAGAGGCCATGACACCTTCACACGGGTTGGTCAGAGGCTGCCCCTGGTGATAAGAAGAGGATGTATAATCTCATATCCTCAGAACAACATGGCTCACCTCAGTCAAGGGCATTGCTTTGGAGAAGAATAAAGGTGTGAGGACCTAGCAGCCAACATCACTAAGTAACCAGGTGGGTACCTTGTCCCAGGTGAAAGTAGTCAGCAAGCGGACAAAACAGCATCTGCTACCCGATAGAAGAAATGGATTAAGTGTTCACCTAGGAACATGGATGGATTTCAGAAATATTGTGCTGAGTAAGAAAAAAGTAAGAAGCAAAGTTGTTTGTATGCAATGCCATTTACATAAAATAAAAACGCTTAATAACAAAAATATGAATTTTATTAAAAACACAAACATAACAGCTGCACACAGAATGATATTTAAAATATGTAACACCCTCTTGGCAAAGGTACTGACCAAATAGGACAAGATGCTGATACTTGCCATAAGAAAAGAGAGTGGGGACTTCTGTAGATCAATGATGCTGACATTTGACAGTATGTAAAGTACAAAGACTTGAATTTGCACTTGACGTTCAAAAAGGGAAAACATGAATAAATAAGAAAAGAATGGGGAGGGAACACTTTCTCTTTGTCCGCCATAGAAGTTAAAGTAAGGTGACTTTTTTTTTTTTTGTGGCACGTGGGACTCTCACTGTTGTGGCCTCTCCCGTTGCAGAGCACAGGCTCCAGACATGCAGGCTTGGTGGCCATGGCTCACGGGCCCAGCCGCTCCATGGCATGTGGGATCTTCCCGGATCGGGGCATGAACCCATGTCCCCTGCATCAGCAGGTGGATTCTCAACCACTGCCCCACCAGGGAAGCCCCAAAGTAAGGTGATTTTGAATGACCTTCCATTTGCAGGATGGATTTCTCTGTTTTTTCATTCCCAGCTAATGAATTAAAATACTGTTTTATACAAGCTTGTCTCTATAATTCCTGCCAGCTCCCACGGTCTCCAGGCAAGGCTTTCTCTTAGAAAAGGGAGCAATGGCTGCCTTGCCATGTATCAGAAATAAGAACTTAGATTTTCAATGTTTTGAGGTTTGCATGGAATGGTAAGGAATTTGGTAATGACTTATTTTGAATATTTAAGGTGAGATCAGCTTTATCAGGATTAAGGACAAAGGTAGCTGCTGAAACTGATTTATTCCACCCCATGAGAGACTGAATATACAAACAGAAAAGGGCCAGACTTTATATAAAAATATGACCCACAACCTGTAGCAACCTGCCCTGAAAACCAACGCCCTTATTTACAATAAGCAATCCAGGAAGCAGCCTGCTAAAAGTCAGACTTTCAGGAAGCCAGGATGCTGAACAATAACTTCTCTAACAACTGTCCCCAGATGGCCAGGGTGTGATCAATAACTGACAGCTTCTCTAATTTTTGGACCCAGTTCCAACTTAGAACCAACAGAGCACCCCTACCCAATCACAGGGGACCCCTCACTTCTAGTAGCCGTCCCAGCTTCCCCAGGCCCACAGCCTCCATCAGGGCACCCCAGAGCCCTCCCTTTTTTCACTATAAAATTTCATACTTCTCTGTCTACTTTTTGGTCTCTACCAAAACACAATTGATGGTGGCTGATCCTCTTGCTATAACAAGTTCTGAATAAATAGCCACCACTTAATTGCATTTGGTTGGTCTTCATTTATTTCCAAGGTTAATCATGAGGGCTCCAGTGAGGTCTGGTCTGCACTTCCCATCACTGTAGGCCCTAGTGTTCAACCAAACGTGGTCCCCACAGAGGCCCCTTGTTCCCTGCTGCTCACTGCTTGCCAAGTCCAGGAAGATGTGGAAAGACAGCACTGGGTGTGAACTCTGCTCTTTGCTTTGAGTTCCTCAGCTATTCAATCTTAGTTTGGTACCAGGTTTTGTTATTAGTTTCCTTTTTGTTTTGCATCCATGATGGAATTAGGCCATTCCTCTTCCTTCCATTGTGCTGCCTTTTGTGTTCCTGTTTTTGTACTGGGCGGTCTAAAATTGCTGTTTATCATGAGTCCTGGGGTAGGACACAGCCACGGGTTTTATAAGCCTGTTGTTTGAGGCCGGCTCATCGCCCAGTGGGTTTTCAGTTGTTGTGAGACCACCGTTCACGTGGACTAACTTTGCTGCGGGTCACCAATAATACTGGATGAGATTCCCCTTCTGCTTTGATTGTGTGTCCTGAAAGCTTGGCTGTAACTCCAAGACAGTGTCCTTTCTGGTTTTCCACCTGCCGGGCCTGCATTTGGACGAGGCCCACCATCAGGTTGGGCCAGAGACAGGAAGTGCTCAAGCGTCACGTTCCTACTGCCAGCTGCCATGGCAAGGGGTCCTGTTAGTCAAATCCTCTCCTCTGCTTGGGTGAACCCTGCTTCTTATCTGTCCTCTCTGTACAGTCCTAACTCCTGTGCCTGTCTTTCTAAACAGCATAACTTCACCAAGGTTAACCCAGGTGTTCGGTGTCCATTCTCGGGGGCATTTTATTTGAGCCATGTTTTCATTTGTGAGGCATCTTGAAAAGGAAGGGAATCAGATTTTGCAAAGCCCAATGGATAGCATTTCTTAATTGTTATGCAGAGGCCTCCAAATGAAATTCTGAATTAAAAATTGCATCACTAAAAAAGTCTGTGGTCAAAGGAAATGAGAGCAATTTGACATCTTAAGAAAGAAAAAATTAGACTCATTTCCTTCAAATCCTCCCTCCAGTCCCCTCTCTACATCCATCTCTCCCACTTCCCTCCTATACAGATCTCTCTCCTTTGCATCTTTTCTCTAAAAATTAATAGACAGAAAACTCAATTATGTAGAGTCAGGAGACCGGAAGGGGAAATCCTCACCCCCCCAAGACAGTAGCTGAGCTGACAGGAAGAAGACAGACACTTCCTCTTTCTCAGCAGACTTAGCCAATGATCAGCCATGGATGCTGTTTACTAAGCCCTCCCACCTTCCTTTTCCTCTATACAATCTTTCTCCTTCTCTTGTTGTGCAGGAAAGTGCATGTGACTCACTATGGTTGTAGACCCTGAATTGCAATTCTCTGCTAATCCCGAATAAACCCATTTTGCTGGCGAAATACCTGGCAGCCCAATTGTTTCAGATTGACACTTCCCTCCTTTTCTTGTCCAGACCCTCTACCTTTCCCTAATAACCCTCCTAAAAGCCCCAAATGCCAGCTGCCTCTAAGGACCCATCCTGCCCATAAGCCATGCTCATGAGTTGTTTGCTGACCACTGTAGAATTTAAGCCTTGGGTCCAAGCTGAATTTAAGAGTTATAATTAAAGATTTTGCTAAATCCAAACAAAACCAGCACATATTCATAGAAGAATTTAGAATTCTTTGGGTACATATAACCCAGAGCTACCTAACCTATGTCAGCTTGTACACATGTTGGTCAGAACCGTACAGGTTGCTTCTGTATGATAAAGCTGACTAGATTGACCTGGAAAGAGAAACTATAGATAAATTTCTCTTCACAATAAATTTCAGGGTCAAAAACGAAAACAAAAACGAAACAAAACAAAACAAAAAGGTCAGAAAAGTAGATCTACATCTCTTAAAAGTCATACTTGAAATATTTCCAGTAAAAATGGATTGGACCAAACTTTAATTATGCAAGCAACAAAAATAATGAAACTAGAGGAGATTTTCAGGATAGATTAGAATATACCTCCTGACAACACTTGAGAGAGTGTAAGGAGGGACTTATGTAACAGCAGCCTTCTCATCTCATTGCCTCAATGGAATTAAACCTGAACTTGGAGACTTAATTTGAAAAAATTAGAATGAGAAGGAGCCCCTTCAGCTGAACTACAAAACAGGGAAGAACATTATTAAAGGGGCTTAGAATAAAACTTAGAAAAAACCTAAAGTAAATTTGTGGCTCTGCAGATCAAACAGCTAGGTGGCCCACCCCCCAGGCCAACCACTTGAAGAAATTATAAACCAAAAGGACACTAAAAAAGAATTCCTATCTAATGAAAGCGAAACAAAGGGAAATGCCTTGATTCAAATCAATGAGGGTGCTCTGAGGAAGGAAAAAGTACCTAGTATCCTACCATACACTTAATCTCTCAAAATGAAATACTTATAAATTATGGATGGTCATCCTCATCAATTCCTGATAGATGCAGGTGCTACTCCTCCTACATTAAGCTCTGATAACTTTACTCAACATTTTGCCCCAGAGTAAACATACTGCACAGGTGGAAGGTATTTCAAATAACCTACAGATATTCCCCCATCTCCCAGCCCTTAACTGTAACCTGTGAGCCCTTGACTGAAAAACATTCCTTCCTGCTGTGTGATACCACCTTTGAGGGAGAGATATACTCTGCAAATGGAATTGCAATATTAAATGTTCACCACAGTGACTCTTTCCTGATGTCCCAGAAGATTCCACTATTCATAATCAAGCAGTATATGCCTTGGATATATATTTCCCTCCTGTGTTATATTTCATGCATACTTGGATAAGGATTCTTGACATTGTATCTGACTTGGGGTTAAAAATTCCACAGATGTTGGAAAAATAATTGGAGTAGACTCTATCAAAGTCCATACAAATTCTACCAAGCTGTTACCTAAACTTCCCCAATATATTGTAAAGTCAGAAGCAAAGGGAGGGGACAAACACAGTTGAAAGCCTTATATCCAAAGGCTTCTCATGTCTTGCACTAGCTCTTGTTACACTCCTGTCCAACCAGTAAAGAACCAAATGGACAAGGAAAGAGATTTATTTAAGAACTCAAGGCCATCAACAAGATTGTTATCCCTGCTCCCCCATAGTTCGTAACCCAAGTACCATCTTGCCCTCACTTCCAGGAGCTCTGATGTAGTGGAGATTTGCTCTGCCTTTTCCATGTGCCTCTAACCAGGAGAGTCAGTACCTTTCTGCTTTCACCTGTGGAGGACATCAGTACACCTGACAGCATGGCAGGGCTTCACTGGAAACCCTCCTACTTCTCCCAGGTGCTCAATTAAGACTTACAGGGTCTACACCTCTTAGAGAAATGGAAATAAAAATAAAAATAAACAAATGGGGCCTAATGAAACTTACAAGCTTTTGCACAGCAAAGGAAACCATAAACAAGACGAAAAGACAACCCTCAGAAGATGGCAGAAGAGTAAGACGCGGAGATCAACTTCCTCCCCACAGATACACCAGAAATACATCTACACGTGGAACAACTCCTACAGAACACCTACTGAACGTTGGCAGAAGACCTCAGACCTCCCAAAAGGCAAGAAACTCCCCCACGTACCTGGGTAGGGCAAAAGAAAAAAGAAAAAAAAAAAAAACAGAGACAAAAGAATAGGGACGGGACCTGCACCAGTGGGAGGGAGCCGTGAAGGAGGAAATGGTTCCACACACTAGAAACCCCTTCGCGGGCGGAGACTGCGGGTGGCGGAGGGGCGGAGCTTCGGGGCCACGGAGGAGAGCGTAGCAACAGGGGTGCGTAGGGAAAAGTGGAGATATTCCCGCACAGAGAATCAGTGCCTACCTGCACTCACTAGCCCGAGAGGCTTTTCTGCTCACACGCCGGGGCGGGCGGGGCTGGGAGCTGAGGCTTGGGCTTCGGTCAGAGCGCAGGGAGAGGACTGGGGATGGCTGCATAAACACAGCCTGAAGGGGCAAGTGCACCACGGCTATCCGGGAGGGAGTCCGGGAAAAAGTCTGGAGCTGCCAAAGAGACAAGAGACTTTTTCTTGCCTCTTTGTTTCCTGGTGCCTGAGGAGAGGGGATTAAGAGCGCCACTTAAAGGAGCTCCAGAGATAGGCGCGAGCCGCAGCTATCAGCACAGACCCCAGACACCGGAATGAGATGCGAAGGCTGCTGTTGCAGCCACCAAGAAGCTTGTGTGTGAGCACAGGTCACTCTCCACACCACCCCTCCGGGGAGCCTGTGCAGCCCGCCACTGCCAGGGTCCCGTGATTCAGGGACAACTTCCCCGGGAGAACACAGGCGTGCCTCAGGCTGTTGAAAGGTCATGCTGGTCTCTGTCGCCGCAGGCTCGCCCCGCACTCCGTACCCCTCCCTCCCCCCGGGCTGAGTGAGCCAGAGCCCCCGATTCAGTGGCTCCTTTAACCCCGTCCTGTCTGAGCGAAGAACAGACGCCCTCAGGTCATCTACACGCAGAGGCGGCTCCAAATCCAAAGCTGGACCCCGGGAGCTGTGAGAACAAAGAATAGAAACAGAAATCTCTCCCAGCAGCATCAGGAGCACTGGATTAAATCTCCACAATCAACTTGATGTACCCTGCATCTGTGTAATATCTGAATAGACAACGAATCGTCCCAAATTGAGGAGGTGGACTTTGAGAGCAATGATTTTATATATATATATATATTTTTTTCCCCCTTTTTCTCTTTTGTGAGTGTGTATGTGTATGCTTCTGTGTGTGATTTTGTCTGTATAGTTTTGCTTTTACCATTTGTCCTAGGGTTCTCTCTGTCCTTTTTTTTTAAATTACTTAAAAATTTTTTCTTAATAATTAATTTTTATTTTAATAACTTTATTTTATCTTCTTTCTTTTATTCTTTCTCTCTTTCTTTTTTTTCTCCTTTTTATTCTGAGCCATGTGGAGGACAGACTCTTGGTGCTCCAGCCAGGCATCAGGGCTGTGTCAATGAGGTGGGACCAAAAGTTCAGGACACTGGTCCACAAGAGACCTTACAGATCCATGTAATATCAAACAGTGAAAACCTCCCAGAGATCTCCATCTCAAAGCCAAGACCCAGCTCTACTCAATGACCAGCAAGCTACAGTGCAGGACACCCTATGCCAAACAACTAGCAAGACAGGAACACAACCCCACCCATTAGCAGAGAGGCTGCCTAAAATCATAATAAGTCCAGAGACACCCCAAAACACACCACCAGACGTGGACCTGCCTACCAGAAAGACAAGATACAGCCTCACCCACCAAAACACAGGTACTAGTCCCCTCCACCAGGAAGCCTACACAACCCACTGAACCAAACTTAGCCTCTGGATACAGACACCAAAAGCAACGGAAACTACGAACCTGCAGCCTGCAAAAAGGAGACCCCAAACACAGTAAGTTAAGCAAAATGAGAAGACAAAGAAATACACAGCAGATGAAGGAGCAAAGCAAAAACCCACCAGACCTAACAAATGAGGAGGAAATAAGCAGTCCACCTGAAAAATAATTCAGAATAATGATAGCAAACATGATCCAAAATCTTGGAAATAGAATGAAGAAAGTACAAGAAAGGTTTAACAAGGACCTACAAGAACTAAAGAGCAAACAAACAGAGATGAACAACACAATAAATGAAATTAAAAATTCTCTAGAAGGGATCAATAGCAGAAAAACTGAGGCAGAAGAATGGATAAGTGACCTATAAGATAAACTAGTGGAAATAACTACTGCAGAGCAAGGAACTCATTCAAATTTGATGGAGAAATTAAAAGTTTTAGAGACTAGCAAAAGCTAAGAGAATTCAGCACCATCAAACCAGCTTTACACCAAATGCTAAAGGAACTTCTCTAGGCAAAAAACACAAGACAAGGAAAAGCCCTACAATAATAAACCCCCCAAAATTAAGAAAATGGTAATAGGAACATACATGTCGATAATTACCTTAAATGTAAATAGATTGAATGCTCCAACCAAAAGACATAGACTGGCTGAATGGATGCAAAAACAAGACCCGTATATATGCTGTCTACAAGAGACCCACTTCAGATCTAGGGACACATACAGACTGAAAGTGAGGAGCTGGAAAAAGACATTCCATGCAATGGAAACCAAAAGAAAGCTGGAGTAGCTATTCTCATATCAGACAAAATAGACTTTAAAACAAAGACTATTAGAAGAGACAAAGAAGGACACTACATAATTGTCAAGGGATCAATCCAAGAAGAAGATATAACAACTGTAAATATTAATGCACCCAACATAAAAGCACCACAATACATAAGGAAAATACAAACAGCCATAAAAGGGGAAATCGACAGTAACACAATCATTGTAGGGGACTTTAACACCCCACTTTCACCAATGCACAGATCATCCAAAATGAAAATAAATAAGGAAACACAAGCTTTAAATGATACATGAAACAAGATGGACTTAATTGATATTTATGGGACATTACATCCAAAAACAACAGAATACACATTCTTTTCAAGTGCTCATGGAACATTCTCCAGGATAGATCATATCTTGGGTCACAAATCAAGCCTTGGCAAATTTAAGAAAATTGAAATTGTATCAAGTATCTTTTCCAACCACAATGCTATGAGACTAGATATCAATTACAGGAGAAAATCTGTAAGAAATACAAACACATGGAGGCTAAACAACAACTACTTAATAAGCAAGAGATCACTGAAGAAATCAAAGATGAAATAAAAAAATACCTAGAAACAAAGGACAATGAAAACACGTTGACCCACAACCTTTGGGATGCAGCAAAAGCTGTTCTAAAAGGGAAGTTTATAGCAATACAATCTTACCTCAAGAAACAAGAAACATCTGAAATAAACAACCTGTGCTTACCACTAAAGCAATTAGAGAAACAAGAAAAAAAAAAACCCAAATTTAGCAAAGGGAAAGAAATCATAAAGATCAGATCAGAAATTAATGAAAAAGAAATGAAGGAAATGATAGCAAAGATCAATAAAACTAAAAGCTCGTTCTTTGAGAAGATAAACAAAATTGATAAACCATTAGCCAGACTTATCTAGAAAAAAAGGAAGTAGACTCAAATCAATAGAATTAGAAATGAAAAAGGAGAAATAACAACTGACGCTGCAAAAATACAAAGGATCATGAGAGATTACTACAAACAACCATATGCCAAAGAAATGGACAACCTGGAAGAAGTGGACAAATTTTCAGAAATGCACAACCCTCCAAGAATGAACCAGGAAGAAATATAAAATATAAACAGACCAATCACAGGCACTGAAATTGAAACTGTGATTAAAAATCTTCCAACAAACAAAAACCCAGGACCAGATGGCTTCACAGACGAATTCTATCAAATATTTAGAGAAGAGCTAATACCCATCCTTCTCAAACTCTTCCAAAATATAACAGAGGGAGGAACACTCCCAAACTCATTCTATGAGTCCACCATCACTCTGATACCAAAACCAGACAAAGATGTCACAAAGAAAGAAAACTACAGGCCAGTATCACTGATGAACATAGATGCAAAAATCCTCAACAAAATACTAGCAAACAGATTCCAACAGCACATTAAAAGGATCATACACTATGATCAAGTGGGGTTTATCCCAGGAATTCAAGGATTCTTCAATAGACTCAAATCAGTCAGTGTGATACACCATATTAACAATTGATGGAGGAAAAACATGACCATCTCAATAGATGCAGAGAAAGCTTTCAACAAAATTCAACATTAATCTATGATAAAAGCCCTCCAGAAAGTAGGCATAGAGGGCACTTTCCTCAACACAATAAATGACATATATGACAAACCCACAGCCAACATCATCCTCTAGGTTGAAAAATTGAAACCATTTCCACTAAGATCAGGAACAAGACAATGTTGCCCACTCTCACCACTATTATTCAACATAGTTTTGGCAGTTTTAGCCACAGGAATCAGAGAAGAAAAAGAATCCAAACTGGAAAAGAAGAAGTAAAGCTGTCACTGTTTGCAGATGACATGATACTATACATAGAAAATCCTAAAGATGCTACCAGGAAACTATTAGAGCTAATTAATGAATTTGGGAAAGTAGCAGGATACAAAATTAATGCACAGAAAAGTCTTGCATTCCTATACACGAATGCTGAAAAATCTGAATGTGAAATTAAGAAAACACTCCCATTTACCATTGCAACAAATAGAATAAAATATCTAGGAATAACATACCTAAGGAGACAAAAGACCTGTATGCAGAAAATTATAAACACTGATGAAAGAAATTAAAGATGATACAAATAGATAGAGAGATATACCATGTTCTTGTATTGGAGACATCAACATTTTGAAAATGACTCTACTACCCAAAGCAATCTACAGATACAATGCAATCCCTATCAAACTACCAGTGACATTTTTCACAGAACAGGAACAAAAAATTTCATAATTTGTATGGAAACACAAAAGACCCTGAATTGCGAAAGCAATCTTGAGAAAGAAAAACGGAGCAGCTTGAATCAGGTTCCCTGACTTCAGACTATACTATAAAGTTACAATAATCAAGACAGTATTGTACTGGCGCAAAAACAGAAATATAGATCAATCAAACAGGATTGAAAGCCCAGAGATAAACCCACGCATATATGGTTACCTTATCTTTGATAAAGGAAGCAAAATATACAGCGGAGAAAAGACAGCCTCTTCAATAAGTACTGCTGGGAAAACTGGACAGCTACATGTAAAAGAATGAAATTAGAATACTCCCTAACACCATACACAACAATAAACTCAAAATGGATTAAAGACCTAAATGTAAGGCCAGACACCATCAAACTCTTAGAGGAAAACATAGGCAGAACATTCTATGACATAAATCACAGCAAGATCCTTTTTGACCCACCTCCTAGAGAAATGGAAATAAAAAAAAATAAATAAACAAATGGGATCTAATGAAACTTCAAAGCGTTTGCACAGCAAAGGAAACCATAAACAAGACCTAAAGCCAACCCTCAGAATGTGAGAAATTATTTACAAATGAAGCAACTGACAAAGGATTAATCTCCAAAATATACAAGCAGCTCATGCAGCTCAATATCACAAAAACAACTCAATCCAAAAATGGGCAGAAGACCTAGATAGACATTTCTCCAAAGAAGATATACAGATTGCCAACAAACACATGAAAGAATGCTTAACATCATTAATTAGAGAACTGCAAATCAAAACTACAATGAGGTATCACCTCATACTGGTCAGAATGGTCATCATCAAAAAATCGAGAAACAATAAATGCTGGAGAGGGTGTGGAGAAAAGAGACCCCTCCTGCACTGTTGGTGAGAATGTAAATTGATACAGCCACTATGGAGAACAGTATGAAGGTTCCTTAAAAAACTAAAAATAGAACTACCATACAACCCAGCAATCCCACTCTTGGGCATATACCCTGAGAAAACTATAATTTAAAGAAGTCATGTACCATAATGTTCATTGCAGCTCTATTTATAATAGCCAGGACATGGAAGCAACCTAAGTGTCCATTGATAGATGAATGGATAAAGAAGATGTGGCACATATATACAATGGAATATTACTCAGCCATAAAAAAGAATGAAATTGAGTTATTTTTAGTGAGGTGGATGGACCTTGAGTCTGTCATACAGAGTGAAGTAAGTCAGAAAGAGAAGAACAAATATTATATATTAACACATATATACGTAATCTAAAAAAAAAATAGTTCTTAAGAAACCAGGGGCATGACAGGAATAAAGATGCCAACTTTGATAATGGACTTGAGGATACAGGGAGGGGTAAGCGTAAGCTGGGATGAAGTGAGAGAGTGGCATGGACATATATACACTACCAAATGTAAAATAGGTAGCTAGTGAGAAGCAGCCACCCAGCACAGGGAGATCAGCTCGGTGCTTTGTGACCAACTAGAGGGGTGGGATAGGGAGAGTGGGAGGGAGATGCAAGAGGAAGGAGATATGGTGATATATGTATATATATAGCTGACTCACTTTGTAATAAAGCAGAAACTAACACACCATTGTAGCAATTATACTCCAATAAAGATGTTAAAAAAATTAATTAATTAATTAATGAAAAGAACAAAAGACTTATGGGATCTAAACACAGACCATGACTACCGGGGCACTGGGTAAGGGAATTGTAATGTTTTCCTTCTTTCCCTGCTGTTTGTCATCCCTTCCTCCCAGCCATTTCCTTAATCACAGAAAATGACTCCCTTTTTCCTACTGTCTTATCTTTTCTATTGCTTTTCCTGTCAAATTCTCTGTCTTGTCTCTCATCCTACTTCATCCTTTTCCCTCTACTTATTCATGATTTCTTTCTTTAATCAATTATTACAGTGAATTTTATTAACAAATAAAAGAAAAATTCAGTTTTCTATCAATAAGCAGAAGCATTCATTATACTCAATTATACTTTTTCCTAGCGTGGATCAGAAGCTTACAGCATTGAAGAAATTTTCTCCTCTGGCCATAAGTAAACTTTACCCTCCTCTGATCAGCTATTATGAAGAAGTTTAGAGATTTCAATGTTTTATGTTGTTGAGGCATCTAAATTTGGGTGACAAATGTTAACTTCTTCCAAAAGATGTTATAAGTTTAATAATAATATCCTACCCTGGTTTGATTAGTGTACCACCAGCAAAACTGTGAAATCATTAATCAGAGTATAGTAAAAAAAATCTTTTAAACTCCATTAATTTTCAAGAAGATCCTGTAAGAAAAATGATCAAAAATAAGAAAGAAAATTGTTTTGGGCATGCATAGGTTAACTGAGTTGCTATTTATAATAGTAATAAAAATATAGAAAACAATTCAAAATTAGAAAAGTGAAATGATTTACCTATTATGTTAGAATTGTCATTTAGCATTATTCATGACACAGAGTAAATACTAAGTTTAAAAAATAAACTTAATTGAATGGAATGTAATTAAATTATTAAAAGAAATAAGTATTGGCATATATACACTACCAAATGTAAAATAGATAGCTAGTGGGAAGCAGCTGCATAGCTCAGAGAGATCAGCTCATTGCTTTGTGACCACCTAGATGGGTGGGATAGGGAGGGTGGGAGGCAGATGCAAGAGGGAGAGGATATGGGGATATATGTATAGGTATAGCTGATTCATTTTGTTATTACAGCAGAAACTAACACAACATTGTAAAGCAATTATGCTACAATAGAGATGTTAAAAAAAAACTGAAAAAACAAAAATACAAAAATCACCTTCCAAAAAAAAAGCATTACCATATTTAGGTTAACAAGGATTAGAAGTCATTTTGAAGGCAGCTTAATGCCTTATCTCAGTTATTTTCTGAAAGTTCATTAGTTTACAGGTTTTTACTGGCATCCGAAAGGCCCCTTACATTGCAATAAAATCCTAGTTATATATAGTGACTTCAATAAGACAAAGTCTAGTCTGCTTGGCAGAATCTTTGACAGTTTTTATTAACCTTACAAAGGGCTGCTCAACCAAAAATGTCAGAATAGCTGGTAACTATGGCAGCAGCCATATGGGCCAATGAGGCACCATGCCTAGCTGCTCTGGAGGAAATTTTGTGGGCAGTCACGTTCCTCCTTGCAAGACCCAGAAAACCTATAATGTAGAAGCACAACTATAGAAGAGGAGAAGGAGGAAATGCTTGAGAAGAGGAAGAAATCAGGGAGAAGTAGAATTTGAATTGGACAGTGATTGAGATAATGATACTTGAATTTGAATAAAGAATCAGAGTACTGGATTTAACTTGATTAAGTTTCCCTCTACTCACAAAATGGGTGCTCTAGAGCTAACATGATCTTGGTTGTACAAAACGTTATTATTTTTTAAAATTCTTGTATTTTCAGCCTGTAGCACCAGTGAAACTTCATACTCCTTAGACAGGTATTCACATATCCTTGATGGAGTTGGCAGAAATGAACCTTGTTCTCAATTTGAAATGAAGAATTTGAGCCTCAGATGGACTCAGGTTTGGTTGTTAAAACACAGTGTTCATCTCGTTCCTTCATGAGGCTGCCCAAAAAATTCATCAAGGATGCTGTGATTAATCATTACAGAGAACACCTATCACATTTCTCTAAGCCTCTTAATGAAGAATTTCTATTGTTGCACTTATAATAAACTTTATAAATCATATTCTGGCTGTGTGATATCCAACCCAGATACCTTGCCATCCAAGAGAACACATGTTGAGAAGGGAAAGGAGACATGAGTACACTGAGTGCATAAAGCACTGACAGTGATCTATGGAGTGATGGACAGAGTCACTGGGGTCTTCTGAGAGGGCAGTGAACCCCTAGAACAACAGCAGGACACAGAGGGGCAGCAACACCTCTGAGACCGCCACCAGCACACTCAGGGGGAAGCAGGAAGGAGTGACGGGCAGAAGGAGGACATCAAGCTATCGCTGCAGGGTTAGGGCCCTGGCAAGTGAGCAAGGAGTTGTACAAAATCATAGATCACCATAAACTTTTACCTTTAGTGTAGTGTTTGACTCAACTTTTCAGTGCCTTTGTTTCACCGGGAGTGTTGGCAATATCTCCTTAAGTTCTGGTTCATTAAAATTCTGGAAAATAGGGCTTCCCTGGTGGCGCGGTGGTTGGGAGTCCGCCTGCCAATGCAGGGGACATGGGTTCCTGCCCCGGTCCGGGAAGATCCCACATGCGGTGGAGTGGCTGGGCCCGTGAGCCATGGCCGCTGAGCCTGCGCGTCCGGAGCCTGTGTTCCACAACAGGAGAGACCACAACAGTGAGAGGCCCGCGTACCGCAAAAAAAAAAAAAATTCTGGAAAATAGTAAAGAGACAAAAAAAATGGTTTTAAGGTTTTTGCTTGAAATGGATGAAATTGAACCATTTAAAAATATCTTCCAAAACATATTCACTCCAGAAATTACATTTGCATTAGTGTATACTTTCTTGGGTTTATATGGTAAGGACAAAAACATTAAAAACTCATTAAGGAGCATGCATTAAACACCATCAGTTTTTCATTATATTTCACACTTACAAATATTTATTGACTGTTTACTATATACAGTACACTGTGGTTAGAAGTTTGCATATTTGCAAAAATATAACATTGCTTTTGCTCTCTAAAGGCCTTATATCATAGTGAAGTGACAGATAATTCAGCAAGTAAGTCAAGTTAAATACAGGTGGAAATAAAGATGGTAAAATTGTTTAATTGTAGATGGCATAAAGCAGGACTACTTTACTGAGGTAATATTTAGGATGTCTAGTCATCAGCAGTAAACTTACCCTTTGCCTTGTTTTGGGGTTCATAGTAAACTTACCCTTCTTTGCCCTGCTTTGGGACCCTTGACACTCGACCCTGTAAGCATTTCTCTTTTGTCATCTGATCTGAAGATAACAAAAACACTAATTTGAAGACACACATGCATCCCTATGTTCTTTGCAGCATTATTTACAATAGGCAAGATATGGAAGCAACCTAAATGTCCATCAACAGATGAATGGATAAATAAATTTGAGATATATATATATATACACACACACACAGCATATATACATATACACACAATGGACTATTAGTCAGCTATAAAAAAAATGAAATATTGCTATTTGTGACCATATGGATGGACCTAGAGGGTATCATGCTAAGTGAAATAAGTCAGACAGAGAAAGACAAACACTGTATGATTTTACTTATATGTGCAGTCTAAAAATCAGAACAATGAACAAGCATAACAAAAGAGAAACAGAATCATAGATACAGCGAACAAATGGTTGCCAGAGGGGAGGGAGTGGAGAGAGGAGAGAAATAGGTGAGGGAGAATAAGAGTTACAAACTTCCAGCTACAAAAGAAATGATGAAATGTACAGTGTGGGGAATATAGCCAATAATAATATAATATCCTTGTGTGTTGACAGATTGGTAACTGGAATAAAGGTGTTTTATGGGACTGCTCTGATGTATAGACAAGGTTAAGTGAAATTTTTATGTGACTCAACCATGCTCAATAAATATGCTCTTCCCTCTTCTTGGATGAGCCAGTAGCATATTTCGGAAATTCAGATAGCTCAATTACTTCTCGCTATAGGTCGTGGTTATGATCTAGATTTTTTTTCTATGACAAAATCAAATTTAATTGACTTGTTAAATAGTGACCACTAGTAAGTGGTGGTACAACTAAGATTCAATCTCCAAGTTGCGTCTTCAAGTCCACAACTAAATACAATTTAATTTCTCCAGCAGAAAGATTGATCACTAGAGTCTAACACACAATCTTATCCAGAAAATGAGACCTGAGAGTGCTTTACTTCTGTTCTAGCCTTCAATCTATTCTTTTTATTACCCATCAAGTAATATCACTCCCCCTCAGTAAATGTCAAAGTATTTAAGGTACTATGTACTTTTTTTGCTAGATATAAAGGCTTTTTGGCATAAATATCTAGCAGGCCAGTAAGGCTCCATTTCCACCCTGTAGATGAAGGGCAAAGCTCCGTCCACAGAAAGTGCAGCTCTGATCTTGATTTCGTATATAAGACATGACAGGCAAGTATTGTTTATGATTAGACTTTTATTTGTGTTACTAGAATGTGACTCAAGCAGTAGATCACTGGAAGTACTTAGTACTTAATTAGATACATTAGTTCATCATTAAGCATTTTTATTGGTCTGTAATTCAACTCTGTTGCCGTGTTTAGAGTTTTATTCCTAAAACACTTCGGATTTTTTTTTTGCTTTTCTTTTTTTCTTAACTCTCCTGATATGCTCATTAAGGTAAGTCTTAGAGCTCTTTTTCAGGGATGTGGACCGAGTATGTTTCAATCTTCCTTCTGTTGTTTGTCCTGGGATAAGCCTGAGTGCACTGAGATTATGCTCTCTGCTGTCAGAATCCAGCTCTTCAGGATAACTCCTGAAGGTAGAGGATGGCTGGCTGGGATGGGAAGGACATTGCACCACAGCTATGGAGAGAGCCCAGGCTTGTTCAGGCGGACGGAGCTAACACCTTATCAGGTAAACAGAGCCAACCTTGCTTTTGATGCCAAGTCAGTCTCTATGACCTTTGACAAATCACTCAACCCTCTCCTCCTCAGGTTCCCCAACAGCAACACCAGATAATGTTTCCATTAGGATATCATGAGATTTACATGCAAAACAGTAAAACATAGGAGGGACTCAATGTAGAGTAGCTTGAATATTGTTACTGGAAACAGTTGCTTGAGAGTCAAAAAACTTGGTCTAGCACTTTTTAGCTGCAAACTACTGTGCAAGTTGACATCACTGTCCTAAACTACACTCCTGCACCAGCTGTCTCAAGTGCACAGTCCAGGGGAGATCAACTTCCTTGCTTTTCATTTTTCTCTTGTTTTTCAGTGTCAGTCTTTGTCTTTGCTCCGCCCTGCCTCCACTCCACTTTCACCGACAGGTACACTTCGGTCACTGCCATTGTTGTCTGGCTCAAGTGTAGAAATAATATGTCTCCTCGGGACTGCCAACACTTAATGCACATATGCTGTTTCTTGTATCTGTAATTCTATCTGGTCCCCCTTTTCAATGATCTACGTGTGTTTCTATCTCTTATAACCTTTGTTGATCTCAGTTTGATTGGCAGTCAGCACTCATAAATGCTGGACTTTTTACCACTTCCTGACCACATGCAGGCAAACTGAAAGCCAGGGAGCATATTTTCCTGTATCAGAAAGTGAGTGACAAGACTTTAAATAATGGCTACAGGCATCTGGGGGATGGCAGAGAGGCCTGGGAGAGAGGAAAGCACACACCAGACCCTGACAGTGTTTATGGCCACAGAAGGTTATATAACATGATGAGATGAGAAGCAGCAGAGCCATAGGGGGCAATCACCCTCTCCTGGATGCGTGATCAGCCACTCAAGGAGAGGAGCAGGCTCCCAGCTCTGGTGTGCCTGGCCGGGAGCCTGGCTGCAAGGACAGAGGTGGGCCCAGCGCCTGGGTTACTGGTAGAGTGGGAAGATTGCACATGGCCACTGTGGGCTGGCCAGAGACTATTGACGGGGCTCTGTTCATGAAGCAACTTTTTCGACTGATTTGCTGTTCTCTACTACCAGAGTCACCTGTACCTTCTCAGAATAAAACACACCCACGGGCTTCCCTGGTGGCGCAGTGGTTGAGAGTCCGCCTGCCGATGCAGGGGACATGGGTTCGTGCCCTGGACTGGGAGGATCCCACATGCCGCGGAGCAGCTGGGCTCGTGAGCCATGGCCGCTGAGCCTGCGCGTCCGGAGCCTGTGCTCCGCAACGGGGGAGAGGCCACCACAACAGTGAGAGGCCCGCGTACCGCAAAAACAAAAACAAAAACAAAAACAAAAAACACACCCACACCCGATTTACCAAGCACTTAATATGTTCCACGCGAAGGCACATTACATCACTGTGCTTTATATAATTTACTCTAAAAAATGCACACACATGTCAATGGACCAAAAAAATACTATGCTTTTTTAAAGATGGGAAATTAAGGCACTGATTTATTAAGATAATTTTCAGAGAGATTGAGTTATGTGCTTAGAATCCCACTGGAAATTGCAGGAATCAAAATTTGAACACAGTTTTTTTTTTTTTTTTAATTGAAGTGTAGTTGATTTACAATGCTGTGTTAGTTTCAGGTTACAGCAAAGTGATTCAGATATATATGTATATTCTTTTTCAGATTTTTTTTACATTTTAGGTTATTACAAGATATTGAATATAGTTCTCTGTGCTATATATTAGGTACTTTGTTCTTTATTTTATATACAGTAGTATGTATCTGTTAATCCCAAATTCCTTTCCCCTTTGATAGCCATAAGTTTGTTTTCTGTGTCCGTGAGTCTATTTCTGTTTTGTAACTAAGTACATTTGTATCTTTTTTAAAAATTCCACATATAAGAGATATTGTATGATACTTGTCTTTCTCTATCTGACTTACTTCACTTAGTATGATAATCTCTAGGTCCATCCATGTTGCTGCAAATGGCATTATTTCATTCTTTTTTTATGGCTGAGTAATTTTTTTTTCTAGTTTCCAAAGCCAATGTTTGTTTGTTTTTTAAAATATAGTAGGCTTCCTTGACAATGTTTGCAAAGTCGTCTTCAACGGCATGTTAAATTACAACTACTCACCCACTTGAAAACTCAAATGGCTCCATAAGCTCTGATGAAAAGACCAAACTCCTTGATTTGACAAATAAGACCTTTGGACAATCAGGGCTCAGTTTTCCAGACAGCCTTGACCTCTTGACACCAAAGCCACCCCTTCTCCAGTTTCCTGTGTTCTGCTTACTGTTCTGCAAACAATATTTGCATAACAGTGTTTTGCAAGTGGCTTGAGCCACTCTTCTGCTCTAGGACATGTGGGAGATTAATAAGTTCCCATTTGTTTATTTTTGTTTTTAATTTTCATTACTCTAAGAGATGGATCCAGAAAGATCATGCCGTGATTTATATCAAAGAGTGTCCTGCCTGTATTTTCCTTTAAGAGTTTTATAGTATCTGGTCTTACATTTAGGTCTTTAATCCTTTTTGAGTTTATTTTGGTGCACAGTGTTACAAAATGTTCTAATTTCATTCTTTTACATGTAGCTGTCCAGTTTTCCCAGGGCCACTTATTAAAGAGACTGTCTTTTCTCCGTTGTGTATTCTTGCCTCCTTTGTCATAGATTAACTGACCAGAGGTGTGTGGGTTTATTTCTGGGCTTTCTATCCTGTTGCATTGTTCTATGTGTCTCTTTTTGTGCCAGTACCATACTGTTTTGATTACTGTAGGTTTGTACTGTAATTGGAAGTCAGGGAGCCTGATTCCTCCAGCTCCATTTTCCTTTCTCAAGATTGCTTTTGCTATTTAGGGTCTTTTGTGTTTCCATACACATTAAAATTTTTTTGATTCTAGTTCTGTGAAGAATGCTGTTGGTAATTTGATAGGAATTGCATTGAATCTGTAGATATTCTTCGGTAGTATAGTTATTTTGACCATATTGATTCTTCCAATCCAAGAACAGGGTACATCTTTCCATCTGCTGTCACCTTTGATTTCTTTCATCAAAATCTTACAGTTTGCAGAGTACTAGTCTTTTGCCTCCTTAGGTAGGTTTATTCCTAGGTATTTTATTCTTTTTGGTGGAATGGTAAATGGGATTGTTTCCTTAATTTCTCTTTCTGATCTTTCATTGTTAGTATATATAGAACATACTGGAGAATTTAACTCCATCACATCAAGTTGAAAACAGTTAGATAGAGCTTTGTGCCTTATTAACACCTCCCTTTAGGTGCATCTCATTATATTTTGTGGTGGTTAATCCTTGTGTATATGTGTTTCTTGCTAGAATGAGGAGAGATTGATGATGAGAAAATTGCTTTTTCTTCTCTGTGTTAAATTTTACAGTCCCTAGGACACAGTAGATTCCAACATGTTTGTTGAATTAATTAATCAATGCTTATTTTTTCATTATTATGGTGCAACATAAATCAATATTAATTAAATGTATCATCTTAATTCGTCTTCAAAATATGATTATTCAAAGGTTTACTACCTTCTGCAAAATATCTGCTCAGTAACTCTTGGGAAGAGACATGGAGTTATATTGAAGTTTGGAGTCTCCAGAGCAGGCTCATAGGCTCACATATGCCGAGGGATGAAAGTCTTGGAAATCACACAAAGAGTAAAACGTGGCAAAGACAGTCACACGGGAGCCAGGCTGGCCTCTAGTCTGGCCTTAGGCCATCACTGGAAAGTATTTGTAACTCTCCATTCTCTAGTTTATTTACATATACCGCCCACTGAGGGCTGCTGCTTGAGGAAGAATCAAAGAACAGTTCTCATCTCATAAAAGTACAAAGGCAGAGGGAAGAAAAAAATTAATCTGGTCCCTTGGGATTTTGAAGAAACATTTTTATTCTGATTCGTATTTCAGGTGTAGGCGAGGGCAAGAAATAGTTCAAGGTTGTTAAGGAAGAGAAACAATCAAATCTACGTGGTGAAACATGCCCAAAGCAGTTTATCTTGTCTGAAGGTCTCTCTTCTTTTCACATCTCCCTTAATTTTGGCTACAGCTCAGAAGCACTTTTCTCCTTATTTCACCATTCAGTTTAACTGTACTTGATTTTCAGTGTTTTTCTGATTTATTTATGCATGCTTACATGCATGACTCAACTTTCTTTCCTTATCAATATAGAAAATGATTCATTAGACACATCTGAAACACCTCTGATGAATTCTGATGTGATTGTCTTTGCAACTGTTGCACCCATATCATTTAGAAGCTGTATGATGGTGTTGCTTCTTATCCACAAAATCATATAATTTTAGAGCCACAAGATTTTCAACTCAGAGAAAATCTAGGTCAAACAGCTAACTTCACAGGTGAGGAAACCCACGACTGGTTGGTGTATGTATTGCTCAGGGTTACAAAACTCATTAAGAAAAGCCTGAGGACTAAACCATGTTCTCCCAGTTCCCACAATTACTCTCAGATTATGGGGTTTTTCATGCCAGTTCACATTGAACCATTTTCATAACCCAAGGCCTAGAAGTTTCACCCTTGAGTTAAACCTGATGAGCTCCAGGGTATAAGGACATAGATTTAGCAACAGAAATAGTTGGATCTAAAGCTTGACTCTGCCATTTGGGGACAGGACTGGCCAAGTTAGCTCACCTTTATCATTTACAGTCTCATTATCTGCAAAAAGAATTTGTGATACTTATGCCGCAGGGTTATCATGAGGCAAACATTAAAGAATAAATATACAATTTTAGCTCATTTCCCAAGAAAAAGAAAAAGAATTCCTCTCATCATCTTCTCTTTGAGTTAAGGGTATTTCAATTCATGCATGTAAATATTTATTAACATGAGTTTAAATGATAATTTGCTTTTGTCCTTAGAAACCTAAACCACATATTTTTTTTCTTTATTCTAGTTTACCAAGAGAGGTATTCATTTTTTCCCAAAGTATTCTAATTACAGAGAAATATTTAAAATTTTGTTAATTCTCTCATAAACCAGTCTGTCCTCTTTGGGAAGAAAACATAACTGTTTAATATAAAATCTGAGATCGTACATTTCTATTCTGTTATCAGTATAGCTATTCCTCTCTTGGTGTGCGTGTATGTGTGTGTGTGTTTATGTGTGTCTTCCAGCTACTAGGAATACAGCACCATGTGTCAGCTACGTTTCCAGGCTGGGAGGAATTTTCTTTACCGCTGTACTGCTGAGTACTCCACACCCCTAAATGTGGCAATAAACCCATTCTGTGCTAACTCTAAAATGTCATGTCAACTCATCTGTGGACCTGATCCTAATTATTTTCTCCTTTGTCCGTTGGTGTTAGGGACCCAACTCCCAAGAAAGAGTTGTTGGTTTAATATAAGTAGGGGGATACAAGAGGCTGGGCACCCAGTTCCATTTTCTGTGGACCCAAAGGCCGAGTTGCAAATATATCATTTCATTACATGGTTTGGATCGCTGGCGCTTAAACATGAATATAGATCCTTTGTATTGCTTATGTTTAAGCATATTTAAATATGTGATTGGGTGGATCTGAATATATCCAGCAACTCTAGCAACATAAACACAGTATCTCATGGTCAAGTGTTCATTCTCTATTAGGACCCAGCAGAAGAGCAGTAATGGTTTAATAATACAGAGTTATTTATTGTTGCTCTGGAAGCCATGGCGTTTCTTCAGAAATCTAGGAATCTGCATTGACATTCTCTCTGCTGCATGAGGTGTAACTTTTCTTTTCTCTTTTTTTGTCTTTTTCTTTTTTTCCACAGAGGGGTACACTGGCATGCCTCAGACCATTGCAGCCACCAAAACTTTACCAATATGTCAGGTCAGTGAATCCTTTTGTGTTTCCCCACCCTGTGGGATGCATGTGTCATACTAGGTTGTTAATGGTACTTACCACTATTTACACAGCATGTACGATTACTGTGATGTCATTACTATAGTGCAGTCACATGGAGCTTTACAGGATCAAGAAACAAGGTGATTCTTTTTTTTTTTTTTTTTTTTTTTTTTGTGGTACACGGGCCTCTCACTGCTGTGGCCTCTCCCATTGCGGAGCACAGGCTCCAGACGCACAGGCTCAGTGGCCATGGCTCACGGGCCCAGCCGCTCCGCGGCATGTGGGATCTTCCCGGACCGGGACATGAACTTGTGTCCCCTGCATCGGCAGGTGGACTCTCAACCACTGCGCCACCAGGGAAGCCCCTTTTATTTTTGTTTTAACAAAAATATTTGTTGGAATATAATTGCTTTACAATGGTGTGTTAGTTTCTGCTGTATAACAAGGTGAATCAGCCATGTGCATACATATATCCCCATATCCCCTCCCTCTTGCATCTCCCTCCTGCCCTCCCTATTCCATCCCTCTAGGTGATCACAAAGCACTGAGCTGATCTCCCTGTGCTATGCAGCTGCTTCCCACTAGCTATCTATTTTACGTTTGGTAGTGTATATATGTCCATGATACTCTCTCTTCATCCCAGCTTCCCCTTATCCCTCCCTGTGTCCTCAAGTTCATTCTCTACATCTGCATCTTTATTCCTGTCTTGCCCCTAGGTTCATCAGAACCATGTTTTAAAAAATTCCATATGTATGTGTTAGCATATGGTATTTGTTTTCCTCTTTCTGACTTACTTCACTCTGTATGACTTACCCTATGTCCATCCACCTCACTACAAATAATACAATTTTGTTTCTTTTTATGGCTGAGTAATAGTCCATTGTATATATGTGCCATATCTTCTTTAACCATTTATCTGTCAATTGGCATTAGGTTGCTTCCATGTCCTGGCTATTGTAAATAGTGCTGCAATGAACATTGTGGTACATGACCTTTTTTGAATAATGATTTTCTCAGGGTATATGCCCAGGAGTGGGATTGCTGGGTCATATTGTAGTTCTATTTTCAGCATTTTAAGGAAGCTCCAGACTGTCTCCATAGTGACTGTATCAGTTTACTTTCCTACCAACAGTGCAAGAGGGATGCCTTTTCTCCACACCCTCTCCAGTAGTTATTGTTTCTAGATTTTTTGATGATGGTCATTCTGACCGGTGTGAGGTGATACCTCACTGTAGTTTTGATTTGCATTTCTCTAATGATTAGTGATGTTGAGCATCCTTTCATGTGTTTTTTGGCAATCTGTATATCTTCTTTGGAGAAATATCTATTTAGGTTTTCTGCCCATTTTTTGATTGGGTTTTTTGTTTTCTTCATATTGAGCTGCATGAGCTGCTAATATATTTTCGAGATTAATCCTTTGTCAGTTGTTCCATTCGCAAATATTTTCTCCCATTCTGAGGGTTGTCTTTTCATCTTGTTTATGGTTTCCTTTGCTGTGAAAAAGTTTTTAAGTTTCATTAGGTCCCAGTTGATTATTTTTTTTTATTTCCATTACTCTATGAGGTTGTCAAAAAGGATCTTGATGTGATTTATGTCAAAAAGTGTTCTTCCTATGTTTTCCTCTAAGAGTTTTATAGTGTCTGGCCTTACATTTAGGTCTTTAATCCATTTTGAGTTTATTTTTGTTTATGGTGTTAGGGAGTGTTCTAATTTCATTCTTTTCTGTGTAGCTGTCCAGTTTTTCCAGTACCATTTATTGAAGTGGATGTCTTATCTCCATTGTATATTCTTGCCTCTTTTATCAAAGTTAAGGTGACCATGTGTGCATAAGTTTATCTCTGGGCTTTCTATCCTGTTCCATTTATCTAGATTTCTGTTTTTGTGCCAGTACAATACTGTCTTGATTACCGTAGTTTTGTAGTATAGTCTGAAGTCAGGGAGCCTGATACCTCCAGCTCCGTTTTTCTCTCTCAAGATGGCTTTGTCTATTCAGGGTCTTTTGTGTTTCCATACAAATTATGAAAGCTTTTGTTCTAGTTCTGTGAAAAATGCCATTGGTAGTTTGATAGGGATTGCATTGAATATGTAGATTGCTTTGGGTAGTAGAGTCATTTTCACATGTTGATTCTTCCAATCCAAGAACATGGTATATCTTTCTATCTGTTTGTATCATCTTTAATTTCTTCCATCAGTGTCATAGTTTTCTGCATACAGGGATTTTACCTCCTTAGGTAGGTTTATTCCTAGGTATGTTATTGATTTTGTTGCAATGGTAAATAGGAGTGTCTCTTAATTTCTCTTTCAGATTTTTCAGCATTAGTGTATAGGAATGCAAGAGATTTCTGTGCATTAATTTTGTATTCTTCTACTTTACCAAGTTCATTGATTAACTCTAGTAGTTTTCTGGTAGTATATTTAGGATTCTCTATGTATAGTATCAAGTCATTTGCAAGCAGTGACAGTTTTACTTCTTCTTTTCCAATTTGCATTCCTTTTATTTCTTTTGCTTCTCTGATTGCTGTGGCTAAAACTTCCAATATATGTTGAATAATAGTGGTGAAAGTGGGCATCCTTATCTTGTTCCTGATTTTAGAGGAAATGGTTTCAGTTTTTCACCATTGAGAATGATGTTGGCTGTGGATTTGTCATACATGGCCTTTATTATGTTGAGATAAGTTCCCTCTATGCCTAATTTCTGGAGAGTTTTTATCATAAATGGATGTTGAATTTTGTCAAAAGGTTTTCTGCATCTATTGAGATGATCATATGATTTTTCTCCTTCAATTTATTAATATTGTTTATTACATTGATTGATTTGCATATATTGAAGAATCCTTGCATTCCTGGGATAAACCCCATGTGATCATGATGTATGATCCTTTTAATGCGCTGCTGGATTCTGTTTGCTAGTATTTTGTTGAAGATTTTTGCATGTATTTTCATCAGTGATATTGGTCTGTAGTTTTCTTTTTTTTTTTGACATCTTTGGTTTTGGTATCAGGGTGATTGTGGCCTCATAGAATGAGTTTGGGAATGTTCTTCCCTCTGCTATATTTTGGAAGAGTTTGAGAAGGATAGGTGTTACCTCTTCTCTAAATGTTTGATAGAATTTGCCTGTGAAGCCATCTGGTCCCGGGCTTTTGTTTGTTGGAAGACTTTTAACCACAGTTTCAATTTCAGAGCTTGTGATTGTTCTGTTTATTTTTTCTATTTTTTCCTGGTTTAGTATTTGAAGGTTATGCTTTTCTAAGAATTTCTCCATTTCTTCCAGGTTGTCCATTTTATTGGCATATAGTTGCTTGTAGTAATCTCTCATGATTCTTTGTATTTCTGCAGTGTTAGTTTTTACTTCTCCTTTTTCATATCTAATTCTGTTGCTTTGAGTCTTCTCCCTTTTTTTCTTGATGAGCCTGGCTACTGGTTTATCAATTTTGTTTATCTTCTCAAAGAACCATCTTTTAGTTTTATTGATCTTTGCTACTGTTTCCTTCATTTTTGTTTCATTTATCTCTGATCTGATCTTTATGATTTCTTTCCCTCTGCTTACTTTGGGTTTTTTTTGTTGTTCTTCTTCTTCTTTCTCTAATTGCTTTAGGTGTAAAGTTAGGTTATTTATTTGAGATTTCCTTGTTTCTTGAGGTAGGATTTTATTGCTATAAACTTCCCTCTTAGAACTGATTTTGCTGTATCCCATAGGTTTTGGGTCATTGTGTTTTCATTGTCATTTGTTTCTAGGTAATTTTCAATTTCCTCTTAGATTTCTTCAGTGATCTCTTGGTTATTTAGTATCGTATTGTTTAGCTTTCATGTGTTTGTATTTTTTACAGTTTTTATTTCCTGTAACTGATATCTAATCTCATAGAGTTGTGGTCAGAAAATATACTTGATACAATTTCAATTTTAATAAATTTACAGAGGCTTGATTTGTGATCCAAGATATGATCTCTCCTGGAGAACGTTCCATGAGCACTTGAGAAGAAAGTGTAATCTGTTGTTTCTCAATGGAATCTCATAAATATTAAGTTCATCTTGTTTAATGTATCATTTAAAACTTGTGTTTCCTTATTTATTTTCATGTTGGATGATCTGTCCATGGATGAAAGTGGGGTGTTAAAGTCTCCTACTATGATTGTGTTATGGTCTGTTTCCCCTTTTATGGCTGTTAGCATCTGCCTTATGTATTGAGGTGCTTCTATGTTGGGTACATAAATATTTACAATTGTTATATCTTCTTCTTGGATTCATCCTTTGATCTTTATGTAGTGTCTCTCTTTGTCTCTTGTAATAGTCTTTATTTTAAAATCTATTTTGTCTGATATGAGAATTGTTACTCCAGCTTTCTTTTGATTTCCATTTGCATGGAATATCTTTTTCCATCCCCTCACTTTCAGTCTGTATGTGACCCTAGGTCCGAAGTGGTCTCTTGTAGACAGCATATATACGGGTCTTGTTTGTGTATCCATTCAGCCAGTGTATGTCTTTGGTTGGAGCATTTAATCCATTTATATTTTAGGTAATTATATGTATGTTCCTATTACCATTCTCTTAATTGTTTTGGGCTTGTTTTTGTAGGTCTTTTCCTTCTCTTATATTTCCTGCCTAGAGAAGTTCCTTTAGCATTTGTTGTAAAGCTGGTTTAGTGGTGCTGAATTCTCTTAGTTTTTGCTTGTCTGTAAATCTTTTGATTCCTCCATCCAATCTGAATGAGATCCTTGCCGAGTAGAGTAGTCTTAGTTGTAGGTTCTTCCCTTTCATTACTTTAAATATATCATGCCACTCCCTTCTGGCTTGCAGAGTTTCTGCTGAAAGATCAGCTGTTAACCTTATGGGGATTCCCTTGTATGTTTTTTGTTGCTCTTCCTTTGCTGCTTTTAATATTTTTTCTTTGTATTTATTTTTTGCTAGTTTGACATGTATTTCTTCACGTGTTTCTACTTGGATTTATCTTATATGGGACTTTCTGTGCTTCGTGGACTTGATTGATTATTTCCTTCCCATGTTAGGGAAATTTTCAACTATAATCTCTCCAAATATATTCTTGGACCCTTTCTTTTTCTCTTCTTCTTCTGGGACCCCTTTAATTTGAATGTAGGTGCATTTAACATTGTCCCAGAAGTCTCTGTGACTGTCCTCAATTCTTTTCATTATTTTTTCTTTATTCTGCTCTGTGGTAGTTATTTCCAATATTTTATCTTCCAGATCACTTATCTGTTCTTCTGCCTCAGTTATTCTGCTATTGATTACTTCTAGAGAATTTTTAAATTTCATTTATTGTGTTGTTCATCATTGTTTGTTTGCTTTTTAGTTCTTCTAGTTCCTTGTTAAACGTTCTTTGTATTTTCTCCATTTTATTTCCAATATTTTGGATCATCTTTACTATCATTACTGTGAATTCTTTTTCAGGTAGACTGCCTATTTCCTCCTCATTTGTTTGGTCTGGTGGGCTTTTACATTGTTCCTTCATCTTGTGTGTATTTCTCTGTCTTCTCATTTTGCTTAACTCACTGTGTTTGGGTTCTGCTTTTTGCAGGCTGCAGGTTCGTAGTTCCCATTGTTTTTTGGTGTCTGCCCCCAGTGGCTAAGGTTGGTTCAGTGGGTTGTGTAGGCTTCCTGGTGGAGGGGACTGGTGCCTGTGTTCTGGTGGATGAGGCTGGATCTTGTCTTTCTTGTGGGCAGAACAGTGTCTGGTGGTGTGTTTTGGGGTGTCAGTGAACTTATTATGATTTTAGGCAACCTCTCTGCTAATGAGCGGGCTTGTGTTCCTGTCTTGCTAGTTGTTTGGAATGGGGCATCTAGCACTGGAGGTTGCTGGTTGTTGAGTGGAACTGGGTCTTAGCATTGAGATGGAGATCTCTGTGAGAGCTCTTGCTGATTGATTTTATGTGGCTCTAGGAAGTCTCTGGTGGTCCAATGTCCTGAACTCGGCTCTCTCACCTCAGAGCCTCATACCTGACACCAGTCCAGTGCACCAAGACCCTGTCCACCACAGGGCTCAAAAGAAAAGGGAGAAAAGAAGAAAGAGAAAAATACGGTCCTTAAAATACCTACTGGAGGCGCATGCCCAGGAGCAGCTTCCTGCCTCTCTCATCAGCCACAAGAGCTGCACGAGGAGGGCCAGCAAGATGATTCCTAAAGACTCTTTTGTGGCAGAATTCTGGATAGTTAATACTGCCCTGAAGAATATACTGAACATGTATTACTGAGTTTCCCATAGAAAATCAAACTGATTTTACCAGTGATCCTGATGTGGGTCAAGAACTGCACTTTCCCTCCTCAGTGGTTGTACAGTGAATGCTGGAAGCTGTATTGATCCACTTCCATAAAATACCCCATCAGCACAGCAGCTGCAATTAGAAAAAAACAGTACCACCTGGTTACATTTGCAGTAGTTCTCCCTCATCTGTTACAGTTCTTCTGGTTTTAGCAAGAGTCAGAAATTGGATGGGATATTATGTCAATCACCAACCTTGAATCAGGAGTTGGCAAACTTTTTCTGTAGAGTACCAGATATTAAATAATTTAGGCTTTGCAGGTTAAGGGTCTTTGTCACATTTACTGAACTCTGCAGCCATAAATAATCTATAAGCTAATGAGTATGGCTGTATTTCAAAAAACTTTATTTCCAAAAATAGGCAGTCGACCAAGTTTGGCCAGTGGAACATAGTTTGTCACATCCCGAGATCAGTCCCAGGATACATTATTGCTACTGATTCTCTCTTATTTTCTGGATAAAGAGGGAGTGTTTCCAGAATTTCCACTGTTGGGTTGAATAGTGTCTCTTCAAAATTCATGTCTGCCAGAAAAGTCAGAACGTGTCTCTTTAGAAATAGGGTCTTTGAGGGTGTAATTAGTAAAGCTAAGATGAGGTCTTGTGGATTAGGGTGGGCCTTAATCCAAGACTAGTGTCCCTATAAGAAGAGAAGGTAGAGGCAGAGATGCATAGCAAGAAGAAGGCCAGGTGAGAGTGGAGGCAGAGAGATATATCCACAAGCCAATGATGCCAAGGCCTGCCAGCAGCACCAGAAAAGGAGAGAAGTATGGAACAGACTTTGCCCAGAAACTCCAGAAGAAACCAACCTTACTGCACTTTGATTTCAAACTTCTAGCCTCCAGAACTGCAAGAAAATACATCTCTTGTTGTTGTAAGCCAACCCTAATTGTGATCTGTGAGGGCAACCCTAGAAAACGAATACACCTACTGCCTTAATAGCTCTTACTTGAGGACTCAGGGACATAATTTGATGTTCTTCCCATTGTTAAGAATATTTATCTTAATTACACACTCAGGGGTAGGATGCTTAACAGCATGGTGGGCTCACAGGTAGTATGAATTGGTCACCTGGCCTTCATGGTATCCAACCCAAGCCATGTGATTGTGATGGTCCCCTTGTATTAGTGTGAGATGAGACCCAAACTCACCAGTCCTGAAAAAGTCTGAACAATCTGATTTGTCCAGGAATTGTTAGCCTGGAAAGGAGCCACGTCCCTTTACAGAAGGACTGGCAGAATATGTACTTCAAATACTTGCAGTAATTTTGTAGGATCTTTTGTCAAAGAAACATGGGCATCCTTTAAGTTGATGGGATCAGGCTCTGACTTAGATCAGAAAACAGAAACAGAGGTTATGATTTTCTATTGCAAACCATAACATAAACTTTCTGATCACAGTATTGTGACTTTTTAATGCACATTTAGCAAGACTGTAGTCACTTTTCATCTAAATCACTCCTTCATTTTCCATGATCCATTAGCTGTTGCTACATATCTTTGCCTATTAAACACTGTGGATTCTGCTTATTACAGTAGTCAGGTCAGCCTTGGCATCCAATATTGTTCGTTTTTCCTTTTGTTGCTGAATAGTAGTTCATAGAATTCATACACCATAGTTAAAAAATTATCCTGTTGATAGATATTTGGGTTTCCAATTTTTGATCATTAAAAGTTAAGCTGCTATGAACTTTGGAGACAACATAGTCATAATTTGGGTGTGTTGCTCTGGCCCATTTACCAGATAACCCCAAAAGCAGGTGGTTTTGAGTGAGGCCCAGAACAAGAGGATGCTCTGTACCAGGTCGAGGCTGCTAACGTTGCCTGGAGAGTCATGGCAGGTAGGGATGCTGTAACATTGTTTTCCTATTTTAAACGTAAAACATTATTTGGATCATCTAGAAATTAACATGAGACATCAGGTCTAGTGGTTATAAAACATCAGTGGATAGGCATTGTTACAGGGACACTATAAATGTTCTAGATAAAATGATATAAAATAAAAAGGTTAAGAATAATAAGAATAACAAGATAACTATAAGGTGTACCTAGTGAAACTAGTAATAATTCAGTAGAGAGCAGAATATGGTGAAAATGTGAAATTGAGGTTTAGATATATTGATGGTGGCAAAAAAGAATGTAATGTGAGTTGCTAAGGATTGGAAAAAATATATACATATATAATCTCTCTCTCTGTATCTATATTACATATGCTATATACAATATGCACACATAGACAACCACATGCATACATAAAATTTCTGCACCTAAATGTGGGTCATCATCAGAAGTCTGCAAAAATGTACATCAATATATTAGCAATGACCATCTCCAGTTTCTAAAATTGGAAATAACAGGTGATTGTTTTTCCTTTTTAAAACAGAGAAAAACAATCTAAAAATGTTCTTCTTCTTTTTTTTTCTTCAGTATTTTAACACCTTTATTGGAGTATAATTGCTGTACAATGATGTGTTAGTTTCTGCTCTATAACAAAGTGAATCAACTATACATATACATATATACTCATATCTCCTCCCTCTTGTGTCTCCCTCCCTTTCACCCTCCCTAACCCATTCCTCTAGGTGGTCACAAAGCACCAAGCTGATCTCCCTGTGCTATGCGGCTTCTTCCCACTAGCTTTCAGTTTTACATTTGGTAGTGTATATATGTCCATGCCACTCCCTCACTTTGTCCCAGCTTACCCTTCCCCCTCCCCATGTCCTCAAGTCCGTTCTCTAGTAGGTCTGTGTCTTTATTCCTGTCTTACCCCTAGGTTCTTCATGACATTTTTTTTCTTAAATTCCATATATATGTGTTAGCATACAGTATTTGTTTTTCTCTTTCTGACTTACTTCACTCTGTATGACAGACTCTAGGTCTATCCACCTCACTACAGATAACTCAATTTCGTTTCTTTTTATGGCTGTGTAATATTCCATTGTATATATATGCCACATCTTCTTTATCCATTCATCTGTCGATGGACACTTAGGTTTCTTGCATGATTTATGAAATGAAAATACTCTGGAGGATAAAGATAAACACTTTATGTTTTAAAATTGGGCAAAGAAAAGAGCATGAAGCCCACCATCAGAAAGCCCTGCCTTGCCCTGCTTTATCCCTCCACCTTGATCTTTAGGATCAAGAGATCAGAGAGCAGGGGCAGAAGGGGAATGGAATGATGGGGTGGAGACCCCTGGTGCAGTGCCTGGAATTGATTAGGGTCTTGAGAATTGTTGGATCTACTTGAATGTGAGTTTCAGGGTCTGGTTTCTCCTATTCCTCCCCCTTCAGTGCAAGTTGATCCCCAAGGTCATCCTATTCTGCCTTCTTCATTTCTTTTTCTGAATACCCCAAAATTTTTGCCCTAACTCCACTTTAAGTACCTTTACTCCAATCCAGACCTCATGCTCAGTTCAGTAATGATTAGTGAAATGTGGTGTGGGACAGTGGGGATTGAGATCATGAGCCCCATACTTCTTTCCTGGTGGAGCATGGCACTGAGAAAGTAACTTCCCCTCCCTGGACTTCTGTTTCACCCAGGAAAGGAAGGACATGGGCCATTTCCAAACCCCTTTAGTGCAAACACACAGCCTGTTCCACCTGTTCCATCATCCCAGTACCACAACCATCCCTTTCTCGCCTCCCAAGGCTGAAACTCTGTGCTGCTACAAGGACCATGACATGCTTCTCCCCTGGAAAAAGCTTCTTAAATTACCCCAACACAAAATATCCACATTTCTTCTGATTGTATTTAGCATTTATAATAAATGTACCAAACTATCTCACTTGGTGAGGGAACTGAGAAACACAGATGACGAAAAGAGAACTAACAAGCCTCCTTGGTTGGTGCATAAGTTTGAGCAGGTCAGCAAGCCTAGCATTTGTCAGCCTCGATGGCTAGCCTAACAGGTAATGTACTCAGATATTAGTATTGCTTTCTCTAAATCTCCTTCCCTTTACCCCAATTCAGGCAGATAAACTCTTTCTTTAAGGGAAATATATTAGAGCAGTGAAACATAAAAGAGACTTTTCTAGATGCAGAAGAATTTGAAACATAAAAAATGTAGTAATAATGCATAATGAGTGTGACCAACACTTCCTGCACCCTGAATTAGATGTGGGTTCCCAGACTTGTGATCTCTAAGAAAGATGGTCCTGTATCCTGCCCGTGCCCCTGTCCTATCCCGGGGGGACAATGGGATAATAACCCAACCCTCAGAGAGAGCTGGGTCCTCTTACCCAAAAAGAATCCAGGAATTGAAAAAAATCCAGAATATAAATGTCCTTTATGGGGACATATTTAGGCAAATGGGCCCAACACACCTCCTAATTTTCTGTGGCTCAAGAGCAGTGGGATAATGTTTTATACCACAATGTGACAGTGCAGGTAATGATCAGAAACATTGGACGTAATGAGGCCTTTGGGGGTAGGAATACTGCACGCACAGCAGCAGCTTGTGTGAACAGCTGAGGATCAAGTGGAATTTTACAAATCTCAACAGCACTGGTGTAGACAAATGATCCAGAAGAATCTCTCACCCAGTGTGTTGGCACCCTGGTAGCCACCTTGAATTTAGATGCATCATAGATGGCCATTTGGTGTCAGGATGTTGAGTTTTATCAGCTAAGCTGCTTGGGAGATTGAAATGAAAATTAAGTTGATCTCTAGACAAACAATGTTAAACCTCTCTTAGTAAGTTTGTAGACAAAGATTGCTACCACTACCTAAAAGTAAAAGGCTCCTCAGGGCTTGAGGAAAATTCTTCTGGCAAGAGTCAAGTAGATACCAGATGGACATTAGGAAGTGTTCGAGTGTGGCTGGGCTGTAACACGTTCACTCTGAGTAAGTGTAAGATGAAAGCAACATCGCTGACCTGAGTTTTGCCTCTGTCATGAGTAACATTTTTGGTCTCCCATTGTTATTTTAGTCGCAGTGGTTTCATGTGTGAAATTAATAAAAATTAAAAACCTCAACACTTGCTAAAAACCTATCAGACACATCGTAGATGGTCATTTTAAAAAGTGTGATGCCTGGACTAACAGCACCAGCACCAACTGGAAATCTGTTAAGATGCAAATTCAGAACAACTGAATCTAAAACTCAAAATGAGGCCTCAAAACTCTATGTTTTAAGGACCGCTCCAGGTAGTTCAGACACACATTAAATTTGACAACCATCAGTCTATACAGTAAGAAGTTAAATTCTAGTGGGTACTGTGAACAGAACAATATGATGGAGGGATATTGTACTTTTGTAGCCAAGGAGATTGATTAAGACAGACTATGACATAATGAATGGTGGACATGGTTACTTGAAAACGTTCAATAACTACATTATTACTAGAACAAATATAGCTGTTAAAAAAATTCCTTTGTTCCCACAGAATGTGATCCTTCGCCAATGAATCCATTGAACCGAACAGGTCTATTGGAATTAGCTTTTACTTGGCTTGCATCCATATTTGTTTTCTTTCAATAAACTGTACGATAATGAAATCATGTGATTGATGGTGAAAACATCAGCCAGGAACATACCTTATTATTTTTCTCTTTTGAATTATGTACATTTCAAATGTTGTGAAACTTCAGAGTAATCTGTGATCCTGATAATAGTACTTCATCTCTGACATAATGTGTGATGGGCCACAGTGTTGATGAAAAATGCTACCTTACAAAAGTCCTTCAGAAAATGGATACTGAAATTTTAACAGGTTATTGCTCTGAGGACAGTGTGTGTATGCCAACACCTCCCTTATTCCCCTGTGCATGTGAAGGTGGAATGTTGGTTCGTGGAGAGACTAAAAAGTGATTACATTTGCTCCCATAAATGCTGTTCTCAAGCTACAAATTAAACTGTAGAGGTACATGGCAATAAAACAAGAAAGACATAAAATTGAATTTATTTTTTAAAATGTTTTCAGATTTTACATTTTTATTTAAAAGTTATAAATCCTTCTCTTTCAGTGAGGAGAAGGTCATGTGTCAATGGTCAACTAACAAGTGGCAGCTCTGGGAACCAGAACCTGTGCTCTAAACCCGTTGCTCATCCTCACTCCCAGGAAAATGGGAGCTGTATTGGTCATTTAAAATCTACCCAAAGAAACACAAAAAAATACGTGGTGAATTATTGTGAAATATAAGACAATCAAAAAGAAATGAAAATTCTAAATTCTTGACAGAAAGAGGAGCTCACAAAAATTAATAGGAAATAGACTGGTGGCAAACTTCCAAATAGCAGTACCAGATGGCAAAAGGCAATGCAGTAATAGTTTCTAAAATATTGAAGGAAAAAAGAGATGAGGCTACAGTTTTAAATCTGGAGAATATATCTTTCCAACATGATGGCAATAATCACAATATTCTTATTCAATGAAGAAGAAAAAACAATCCCAGAATATACTCCAAGTACGACTAATCAAATCTTAGAAAATTTATGGCTGTCTAAAAAAGTATTAAGCTTAGAACCAAAAGAAAAAGTAAAAAGTATAACTAGAAATTGTATTTCTAAGTATCTAGAACAAACCTATTCAGTCATATCATTAGGATGCTGGTTTGGGGAGTATGACAGACAAGACACATGAGGTATTTGCTGTGTTATGGGAGATGTGGACAGTATTGATGTTATGAAATCAATTAGTAAATAAACATAGACATGAGTCTTGGCAACCACAAAAAAACTGAAAAATGGAATAGACATATTTGTTAACCAATAGATAAAACTGCTAGGTTTGCACAGGCTGGCCTGGAAATAAATGGTCCTACCTGGGAGAGGATAGTCTGTTAGATCTGATTGACAGAAGAGAGGCCAGTCGATCTAGCTGAACAAGTCAGTGCATTTTTTTCTTATGTAAGAATGCACAGGTAGCCAGCCTGGTAGAGTGGCTCCACTGCAAATGACTGAGACTCCAAACTCCTTCTATCTGGTTACTTTGCCGTGCATGGCCTTCATTCAAAGGCTCGAATTGAACTTCATCCAAAACAAATGCTCCAGCTTTAGCCACCGCATTCTGCTACTCAGAAGGAAAAAGATGCAGAAAAACCAAAAAGATATTGATCAGAAATCTTTTAAGGAACATTTCTAGAAACTACCATATACTACGTACTTTGAATTTCCTGGGACAGACTTATTCCCACGGTCACACCTAGTTTTAAGGAAAATATACTCTGGCGGCCTCACACCTATTAAAAACCAGAATTTCTATTATCAAGGCAGGTAGGGGAAATTGATCTTGGAGGAAAACATGTAATTTTTGCTACAAATCTGTGAAATATAATTATTACCCTCCTTTTATGGGAAAAAGGACCCGAAACATAGAAAAAAGCTATTCGCCAGGGCCACACAGCTTATAAGGGGTAGATCTAAAATTAAACCACTGTATGTCTTGCTTCAATGTTCATACTCTTTCCAAAAACCTATACGAATGTGTAGAATTCTGCCTTAGGAGCCATCTAGACTCATGTTGAGAGGAGGGGTTCAAGTCATATTACCTAGAATGGAATCCCAGGCCACTTTTAACAGCTGTGGGGACCATAAGACAGTCCCTTATTGGGCTTCAGTCTCCTCACCCAAAAAATGGGATTGTAAAAATGTTCCATTGCACTTTAGAATCAAATGAGTTGACATACATAAAGCCCTTAGCACAGAGAAAATAACCTATGAATACTGACTATAATTATCAGTTTTTTTCTCTTTACATATGAGATGATGTCAGTCCCCAAAGGGGGGGAAGCATGCTTATAATTACTCAATAAGTTAACTTAGGAAGAGGGACTTTATTCTATTGACAATAGAAAAAGTAAGAAAGAGTGAGTCTCTAAAGCTAAGTGTGAGAGAATTAGAGGCATTTTTAAGCTATTGAGAAAAGAGCCTTAGACAACAGACTTGAAGACTGGTGGGATGAGGAGGAGAGAGAGGCAAATCAACTTCTTCCAAGTGTGTGGCTTGGGTAAGCGAGGGACACTGGGTCAGGAATCCAGGATGAATTGCAGGTTTCTGAGACAAAGAATGAGTTCAATCTGGCACTTGCTGGGTTCGAGATGCCAGTCACGCATCTCAGGAATTTGTCTAATAATTGCTTACACATAGGCCTGAGGCACAGGGTCTGTACCGGTTCCCTACAAGTTTGGGAAACTTTGCACAGCTGGTTACTGCAGCTGTGCCTGTGAAGGAGAGAGGATGCAGATTGGAAGCTGGGGTAAGAACCACATCAAGGAGTGTGTTCAAGAAACAAGAAGAAGGGGATGGACATGATGGAGAAGGAGGTGCTTGTGTTAAAACCCTACCTCCACCTGGATGCCACATCACCTGAGATGCCTTAGTCACTCACCTTGGATGCTCTCTTGCCTCACTTTCCCCAGTTGAAAGAAGCAGACTGCAACCTCCTTAAGGATTTACTCAGGACGGAGCAGGGTTGTACGAGTAAAGCAATCACTGTGGGATGAAATTTAGGAGAGAACAGCCTCCTGGAATGCAGGGAGGGGAGAATTTTAAGAAGGACCAAAAATCAAGAGTCTCAAATACTGCAGACGCTAAGAACGTAAGCTAAGAACTAAGATTTGTTAAATGCACTTGGGAAGAACACTTTCCGTGAATTAATGGCGTTATGGAGTGGATAGGTGATAACCCAGCCAATAGAAAACGTGCACAATGACTTTTAATCATCTTGACTATAATGGAAATAGGGTAAATGTCAATTTGTTAAAAAAAAATATGGGCACTTTATAAAGCTTTCTTAATGTCTGTGTGTTTATTTTATTTACAGTGCATATGTTTCCATGATATGCATTTTCTGAGAGAAAAATGTTAGCAGAAGAGGGTGACTGAAGTTAATGATGAGAATGTTGATATCATGATTAATGAGGAAGCAGATGTGTTTTTAGTTGGGAGATTGATACAGATGAATTTTCACATGGTATTGGATATATTTATATGCTGGAGATATAGATATAAATATACATCCAACTATAACATCAGATAGAATAAATTTTCAGATAACAGGATAAATGAAAAATACTTCAGAAGTATAATTAAATCAGAAGTGTAAGAAGATTAAAGTGCCTTTGAAAAATAAAAATTGCCTCTGGTTTAGACAGAATATAGACTGAATGATTTTTACCCTTAAATAGTAATTCCAGAAAGTATAAGAGTTCAGAAAAAAAATAGTAACTAAGTGGTTAAATTGTAATATAACCAAACTATCTGCTGAAAAAATATGTGTATTACTGTTCCATATACACAAATGAGTTGAGTTCAAAGATTTCCTTATTTTATTTCTATTAGTAAAAATTGTATACATTTAGGGTGTGCAACATGATGATTTGATATCAATACAAGTAGTAAAATGATTACTACAGTAAAACTAATTAACATACCATCTCCTCATATTTTTGGGGGGTGATAAGAGAAAGTGAAATCTTTCTTAGCAAATTTCCAGTATTATTAATTATAGTCATCATTGCTGTACATTAGATCTCCTGGCTTCTCTCTGGCTTCTCTCTGGCTTCTCTCTTCTTCCTGGCTTCTCTCTGGCTTCTTTCAGTTAGTGTTATGTCCTCCGGTTTCATTCATGTTGTTGCAAATGGCAGGATCTCCTTTTATAAGATGGAATAATATTCTATTTTATATACACACCGCAGTGTCTTTATTCATCCATCCATCCACCCATCTGTCATTTCCAGATCTTGGATATTATGATTAATGCTGTAGGGAACATGGGAGTGCACGTATCTCTTAGAGGTAAAGATATCATTTCCTTTGGGTAAATACCCACAAGACATATTGCAAAATCATGTGATCATTCTATTTTTAGTTTTTTGAGAAAGCACCGTACTATTTTCCATAATGGCTGAACCATGATGAATGAATAAATGAAAGAAAGAATGAATGTAAAAGTAACTGTAAATGTAAATTTGGTAAAATAGAAGTAGCCCAATATTATTAGGGTGAAAATACCAGGTTAAGAGCTTTAGCGATTGAAACCTATTTCTGTAGACACATATACTGGCTTTTCTAGGAATGAATATTGACTCAGGAAAAGGGAATCTCAAGATTTTCTGGAATTGTACTCACCACTTTTAACGCTGATGGTAGTTTATACCGATTATGGCCATGATGCATATCTGTACTTATAACAGCCCAGGTCTGTGTGGTCATTGTCTAAGATTTTGATGGAAAATGGGTTTCTGGGATTTTAGCAACAGTATGATGGAAAATAAGAAGGGAAGGGGTACTGCAACAGTTCCTAGGAAGGAATAAGCCACAGACTGAGACCATGATCACACTGCATACGCCTGAATCCAAAACGATCCTCACATCTCAAGGTCCTCAACTTGGTCATACAAACAAAATCCCTTTTGTCATGTAAGATAACATGCACAGGTTTGGGACATTAGGGCCTGCACGCTGTAGGAGAAGGCATTATTCTGTCTCCTACAGTACTTTATGTGCATTATCTCATAATCTAAACAACAATTAGGATGACTCTAATGAATAGTCAGAAAGATCAAATCTTATTTTCTTTGTGAAAAATTTATGATTTGCAGAGAAGGGATATGAATCACCTGCCATCTCCAATCCCCAATCTTTTCATTAAACTCTGGTGCATCTGGTCATAGTCCCTAGGAGTATATGATGTCGGCTTCTGATACACCTAAAAACTAAAAGGAAAGAACAAATATCTGCAATAAGGCACCATCTCAGCATGAAGAAGTCTGAATTGACCAAACCAGAAGGAAAAAAAAGCCAACCAATTAGTTGATTGGTAGAAAGCAGAAAGCATGAAATTGATCTTCATGGAAAAAAAAAAAAAACTATTTGGTAAGATAAAAATTTTAGTTCAAATTGGTGAACCTGTATTTCTAAATGTAGATGACACTACTCTGAAACTATGTAGTCTCCCGATACTATTTTTCTCTTTACTAATGGTATCTATCTGTGTTTGCTTTATTTTAAGAGAGGGTTTCTGTAGCTTTGCACTTATTGAAATTCCTGAACACAAACAATGCATGTGTTAAAACTTATTTTCCTCTGTCACATTGGACTGAATCTTATTACAGAGACACTGCTTGAGCGAAAACAGTTTCCATAGTCATGGGTAACCTGGTGCACCTCATAGATGCCCAGACAAAATTGGCTGAAAATGAGTGCAGAAAACATTCTCACACCATCTCTCTTCATCGGAAAATCTGCCAAAAGGTTTTGGATCTGGGCTTCCCTGGTGGCACAGTGGTTGAGAGTCCACCTGCTGATGCAGGGGGCGCGGGTTCGTGCCCCAGTCTGGGAGGATCCCACGTGCAGCGGAGCGGCTGGGCCCGTGAGCCATGGCCGCTGAGCCTGCGCGCCCGGAGCCTATGCTCCGCAACGGGAGAAGCCAGGGCAGTGAAAGGTCTGCGTACGGTAAAAAAAAAAAAAAAAAGGGTTTGGATCTTTTGGATCATAATCAAAAGCAAATGCTACCCAGAAAAATCAATTCCATGCCAGGAAGAGTGAAACAAGGAAGGAACTTTTGGAAGGAACACATACTTCAAATATTTTGTGAATTAAAAAAAATTTAATCATGTTCTTTTATCTACTTAAGTGCCTTTGTATTTAAACCTTTAAGATATGTGGACCTTTCTCTTATCCTCCCAAACATCCCCAAACTAGATTGGCCTACTACGGCATCCTCTGCTTGATAATAGTCACCTTTCAGCTAATCAAGAAAGTGATGAGACACTGATTAATTTTAAGTGGTTAAGAAATATAATTCTCCTTTTGATAGCTTTCTAATTATTCTATATTCCTGACAGAAAACACTACAGAATGTACAATTCGATTTATATGAAGTTCTGGAAAAAATATAGCAGAAATAATAAAACCAGAGGCAGGGCATAACAGGAGGAGAATAACAATTGATACAGGAGGAAACTTTTTGGGGTGATGAAGTTCTTCTGTATCCTGAACATGCAATGGTCACATCAATTGGTGTCTTTGTCAAAACTTATTGTATTTTAAACTTGTAATTTTTATCTTATGTAACTGGCCAAACAGCAGAAGGGTGATATAAGCACCTGAGCAATCTGTCAATTTTAGAAAGTTCCCATTTGCCGTCTAGAGAAGTCAGCCTGGCCTGGCAGAAAGAGTCAGCAGGGCCAGAGTCTTGGGCTAGAGCATCAGTGCAAGGGAGGTTTATAATGCCAAAAATGGAAAATGAGGCTAGGCTATGAGTAGATCCAAAGTGGCTGAGGATAAGGAACAAAATGATTTGTGAATATCACAGGCATCTTAGCCACATATGAGGTATCACAATACCATGCTTTCCCACCTGCATCCTAATTCCAACTCAAACCATATGCTGAGATGAAGTCTTCAGATGTATCCTCCACTCAAAACCAAAATTAACCCAGGTCTGGGTCGTGTCCATGTCTACAGGTGAGCTGCAGCCAGCCAGCAATGAAGAACTGATCAGAGGTCACATCTGACATATGACATCCATGCCTAGACGTGACCACATGGCTCTCAATTTCCCATTTTACCCGGGACTTATTTTGAGCCACAGGAAAGATGTGGGATGGAGAGGAATTGGGGAAGGTGTCATCCTACACATTATACACGTTCCTCTATCCCGTCATTCAGAGCAAGGTCTCTGTAAAAGTATAACGCTTTCTTCTATTGTTTCATATCTCCTTCACCTGTTAATGATGTTGGTAATGATATTTGGAGAGAATATCATATGAGTAATAAATAATGGAAGATGATTTATGGGCAGTGATTCTGATGAGTGATAAAAGTGGTACTTCAATGTGGACATCAGAGAGTCCTTTTAGGAAGCCACTATGATCTTTATTTCTGGATTATGAGGAATCCATTAAAAGAAGGTCCAGTAGGAGAACATTTTCAGCAGAACAGAGAGAAGTGCTTAGGTACTAAATGAGTAACAAACGTGAAATGGTCAACAGACAAAAATATGGCAAACCTTGTTGGAACATTGTGAACCAACGTCAGGTGGGGAGATCATGAAACTAACGGGGATCAGAATCCATTGTAAAAAATGTGGATTTTGTTACAATTTGATGGGGGTTCACTGAAACATTTTAAGTAGGTGAGTGGATCCTTTTGTTTTATGTTTAAAAAAATAACTGTGATTATTTGAGGAGTAAGTGACAAGTGGGCAAATAAAGAAGCAAAGAAATCGATTTACAGGCTGCTGAAGGAATCCACACAGAGAAGATGTGCTGGGGATGAGGGTGACAGCATGGACTCGGAGAAGACCATCAACGTTGGGGCACGTTGCTGTGGCATGGGCCAGTCTATGGGGTTGCCAGGACTGCTTGTACAATGAGAGACTTCAAACACAGAGCGGGGCTTGCTCTCCACACAATGGCTTTCCTGCTTCCAGGACTTAGTACTCTGTTCATTCTTTCAAAAACCATCTCAGATCCATCTCATCAGAGCAACAGTTCCTGTTTCCCTGGAAGAACACTTGAGTCCTCTTCCTGTGCTCTCACATCCCTCTGTTTGCTGCTCTAATGGACCCTTTGTTGCTTTGCCTTTTAGTTATTTGTACATGTATCTATACTTAACCCAAGAACAGCAACTGTGTCTTATTCATTACTTAAAAACTTCCATTTTCTCATGTTTGGGTCTGTTGTCAATTCTGTTTGTGTAGTGCGGTATTTTGAGCCATCTGAAGTCACACAGACAAATACAGAATCACATTATAATGTAAGCTTTCGATAATTTCCCCCAAGCAATTATCCAAGATATATTCATTGTACAACCATTTGCCAGGCAATGTACCAGACCCTAGTTGTAACTAATTGTCTGACAGCTTTAATGCAAAGAATACTGGCTAAAAATCCTATATTTTCATAGTTGATTTTCCTGTATATAAAAAGATATTCCTATTACCTCACTGGAGGTTTATCTTAAATATTAAACAAGTTAATGTAAATAAAATACTCATTGCATTCTAGAGTTACATCAATATCAAGGACTATTGCAGAAAACAAAGTCTAATTGTGCCCTCATCCTTCTCCTCATTCTTTTATTTATTCATTCACTTATTTAACAGATACACTTGAGTACCTACCATGGGCCAGAATCTATGTCTGTCCTTATCTCCGCTTTGACATTTACTTCCCTGGTGACTTTAGCAAAACTCATCTTTCTATACATTTACCCCCTCATCTCTAAATTGGGTACTTATTAGTACCCACCTCATTAGATTGTTGTGAGGATTAAATAAGTTAATCAATATAAAGGATTAGAACAATGCCTGGCACAAGTCAATACATAATGTGTTTGTGATAATTACCCATATCATCATAATTAAATAATAGGCTCTGGGCATAAACACTTTATTTGAAGGATTCAAGAAATGAGAGAATGAATTTGAATCACATATCATTCTCCTCAAGTTCACAACTATGGAAAAAGCTCATTCTGAACACATAAAAAGTCATAATTGGCTTCCCGGTGATTTCAAGGCAAAATCTAAGACTTTCCAACTTAATTAACTTTCCAAGTTACTTTGAAAGTGATTGCATCCACTTGCTTATTATTTATTTATTTTTTTTTGCCCTGCTGAGAATACTTGCTACATAGTTCAAAATGACACTGGGTCAGGTTGTATTTGAAACCATAGTCTTAGAAAATTGCCTTCTCAGGTCGAAAATTCAAGTTATTCAATTGTTGTTATGTTGTTTGTATGGAGAAATGAATTTTCTGCAATTACAAATCGGCTCTATTGGAATACTGCCTGTAATTAGGAGTCCTTAATGAAGGCAAGTGTGTTCCCTCTGGAGCTTACACATTGACACTACCAGATGTGTTACTTGCACTGTTTATTGAATGAGTAAAATAACAGTTTATCAAAATGAGAGTGAACCTTAAAAACAGGCAATATTTCACAGGCTGCAAAATAATTGCAATGATTCTAGTGTACAGATGGGAACTTGACCTTATAAATCTGAATTTTAACAGAAAGAAAATAGATATTATAGATATTCAGGTCTTCTTCAGCAAGTATCTTAACATGAGTCTAGACCATTCACATTTCTTTATTAGCCAATCAGTTTGTATCATGACATAATCTTCTTTCACTGATTAATGCAAGATAACAGATATTGTTTTTTCATTAGGAAAGAATAATAGACAAATTTCCTCGTGCCTTGCTAATTAGAAACAGGCGGATAATGAGAGTTTCTTCTGTAATACTCTTCAACAACATAAAAGTGATCTGTGGAGGAAATGTGCTACTGATCAAGGGTGCCTTAGCGCCCAGATTCTGTGGCTCTGAATGCTCCTCCGTCAAAGATGGAAGTCTGAGCACAGATACCTCGTGGGGAGGGGCATCATGGTTGTAGCCCACAGAGTACATGGAATCGTGTTGGTGGAAACACTGAGCAAAAGCATCGTGGGTCATGAGTTTTGCACTCAGTTCTAGATTAAAATTCCAGCGTTTTTCCTGACTTCATTTGTGACTCTGAGTAATGCTTTCATCTCTTTGAGTCTCTGTTCTTTTCATCTGCAAAATGGAAAAAATAATCTAACCTCATAGACTGATGGTGATAGTTACTAATGGTGTATGAACTGCTGGCTCAGTGTCGGGCACCTGACAATGACCATGGCTACACTAACTGAGGAAAGGTGACCCAGAGCTGTTGTCTCCCTGGGATGTGTTACACAGTTTAAGGTTCATAACAACTGCACGTAGTGAGTGCTGTGTTTGTCTCCAGCAAGCGCTTCTCCCTCTTTCCTTCCCCAAATAATCTGATATGCTCCAATCCTTCTTTGTATGTCTCAGGGAAGCGATCCTGTGTCAGTTACAGGTGTGGAGGCTGATTAGCTAAACCAGCTTGGGCACCCTATTATCTTGCTCATGAGAGATTTAGGAAACAGCATATGCTCCAAACCTGAAGTCACCATGGGAAGTCACATTTCCCAGGGAGGGGGCAGCTGCTGTAGTCTTCTGAGAAAGGATTCCTTGTTCTTCATGAGAGGCAGGACAACATGGTCGATTTCCTTACTCTGGATTCTAAGGGACCTGGGTGTGATGCTGGGTCTGGGGATGAAGACAACACAGAGGAAGGCAGAGCAAGAGAAAAGTTAAGCCCTGATTACACTGCTTGGTGTCTGACTTCCTCCAGGCTTTGTGTTATGTGAGAGAAAGCATTTTATTGTTGATTAAGCCATTTCGAGCAGTCATAACATCCCTCCTGAAAATCCATTTTTCTGTATGAGGAGATTGAGTTATGGAGAAGTTAAATAATTGTCTGAGGTTCCCACAGGCAGAAAGTTCCAGATGACTACTTCCAAGCCCATGTTCTTAGCCCCCAGGTTACACTGCCTTCCACATTTGAATTCAGTTATGGTTAGCGGTCGTCTTTATCTTCTCCACTGTTGTCAGCATCTTCATCAGATCCATCCTGCTCTGACAAGAGAATCCTCTACTCCACTTTGTAGCTCAAGCCTCCCCTCTGATTCCTTGTTCCTACAATTAATTAATAATTAACTTCCATCTTGGGCATTGCTAGAATCTCCTGCTTTGTTCCCACCTCCCTTTTCTTTTCATCGGCCCCTAAAAGACAAATCTTCCTCTGAAAACTAACCCTGGAAAATCCTCAGACAGCTTGCTGAGAATTCTGCAAGATTCTGTCATGTTAGCTCCTTGGACTTCAGATTCATGCATGCTTTGGTTCCCAGTCCTCTACCTCAAACATTTTAGACTGGAAATTTTAATTCTACATAGGTCCCTGTATAAAGTAGAGTGTGGAACATTTACAGGTATAAGAACATCTTTAAAATGGCCTACAATGACCAGGAAAACAGGTCATGATCCCCACACTATTTATCTAGAGACAGCATATGGCCAGTTTTTACACTTCCACCATTATAATCATTTTACCAACCACATTTCATGATTTCCCTCTTGGTGTATTTCATGCTTAGATTTTCTGTGACCACAGATCTTGGTTAATACCCTTGCTCCTGAGTTCACTGAGTAATCACAGTCAAGTCATCAAGAAGATTTGAGGCATCATATACTCCACTAGAGAATGTGGATAATCAAGGTTAAATCATCTTGAGTTGTGGATAGAATAATAAGATGGTACCTGACATTGAAGAACTGCTTAATAAATAATAACTGTTACTACATTTTTTGTTGTTATTCTCAAAAGCCATCACTTTATTCTACATATTCAAACATCTCTCTTGATGGTACAGATGTCAAGTGACAAAAATTGACCTGGGAAATTTCCCCACCTCTCAGCCTCTGTGCCAAGGTCACCTAATGGGAACTCAGTGTCAAACAGGCAAGGTCCCCAGTACCTGCCCTTTGGTCACAGGTACATCTGGTACCAAGATGCAGCCCTTCCTCGTCCCTGGCTTCTGGGTCGAGGCAAGGACTTGAGTATCACTTCCTGAACTTGACATTTTCATCCTGAGCTTCAAGTCTCCTATTGTGCAGCTGAATTTTAGTCACCACAATTACCTGAATTCTTTACATTTATTTCACTTAGGAGCCATAAGATTTCTTTATTTCATATTTGTTACTTAGGTCCTTTTACTTGACGACAAAGACATTTAGATTCACCTCAGGATAAGCTACAACAGACAAAAAAGATGCAAGTTATTGAATATCCATGTAATATAGTTCAATGAGAGATTGATATGAGATCAAAGTTGAATGAGAGATTTCAAAGTTCAATGAGAGATTGATATGCATAGGATATTTAGTGTGAGGCTGGAAATTTTAAAAAAATAAGTTAAAACATTAAAAGTGCTAAACTCTTATTTTGTACACTTAAATTTCAGGAACTGAGTGTTTTATGTAGGTCAGTTTTGTAAGTCAGCTATATGCTCTTCAAGCATTTTTTTCTCAATAAACTGAGGAGATATCATGAAATAACAAGTAAAGCCTCTTTCAGTTATAAAGTCCTGATGGACACTACAGGGTTAAACTTTCATCCATGCATTAAATTTTCATATAGCACTTACCGTGCCAACTTTGATTTTTAGGTTTGAGTATAGAAGAATGAGCAAATGAACACAGTTTCCAATGTCAGAGCTTTCACAGTCTGTTACAGGAGGGAGACGTGCATCAGTCACATTAGCCAAGCTGGAGGAAACCAGGAAGGTGTGTGAGAAAGGAACAGTCCTAGACTTGCTAATGGCTTTTGTGATGATGCCACGGCCAGACCACAAACCAAATGGTGCACAGGAATTAACCAGGTGAAAAGTGAATGTGGGAGAAGCCTTCTAGGGAGATATGATATGGTCTTATTGTAGCAGAGATTATGGAGCCATGTGACTTTGCCATTTTTGTAGATCAAAACATACACATGTCAGTTATGCTATCTGGTCAACCTAATAGTGACACCTGAAATAAGATGGGTGTGCTCAGAGCACAGGGTAAGATGAAGAATGGTGTTGCCTTAATGGGAGATTTTCTATTTTGAGCACACAGAGTCAGTGGATCACCAAAATACTGAAAATATTTTAACTATTTGAAAAGGCTCCTACTCTAGAACTGTTCTAAAAGCAAAACTGTAATCAAACATCTGAAAAAATGAGGAGTGACCCTCCCTGAAGAGAAGGAAATCCCTAGGTGTGCGGACATCTGTTTTCTCTATTGAGGAGAACCTACAAAGTCTCCAAATGGGGGCAAACCTGCAGCTTTACTTCTTTTCTCTCCTGGGGAAAAATTAGTTATTGTCTGAAAATTTATTTAAATAATTACTTCCTGCAACACATAGTCCATCCCTGTGTAATTTCTTTATGAAGTTCTGGAGGGAAAATCAGGATAGAATTGTCCTCAAATGTAATTTGAATGGGCCCCAGAGATCTGATGTAAGAGCATAAACTGGAGCTGACTGACCGACCAATGAATCCCTGTGTGCTGACAGAACCCAAGGAATGTGATCCATCTGAAACCAAAGCTGCAGCTGATCAAATATCTGAATGGCGTGATCGGTTTTAAATGGATATTTAGTTCACATCAAAATACGCCCTATCTTCTCTGGCCGATGCCTGGGTCTCTACCAGAAAACAGGGAATTCATGGCGGCAGCATCTTCAAGGAGATGATTTCTCTAGTGGGCGTCGGGGATAGGGATGACAAAAGCATGGAGACTTATTTATTCAGCCAATCTGCCCAATGCCTCTTTACAGAATGCTCGCGGGTGCCCGGCACTTGTTGGTCCTGAAGAACCTGGCACCTGTGACAAGCAGCTGTCGTGCTCTCAGGGTCCTGGGGCCCTGGGTCCTAGAGGGGAGATGGACAGATGGCGGCATATGATCAATGAGGGACGGTAGAGAAGCCGAGAGGAAGGGCCCTTCCCAGGCTGGATGGCTGAGCAAGTGTTCAAGGCACTAGCTCACTGTCGGGTCTTACAGGTCATCCACTCCGCCAGCTATTTTAGAATTCATTTCTGCATGACATCATATAACCAGAGAGATATATTTTCTTGTGTGTATGCTTAGCAACATATTAGTATTTTTTTTACATCTTTATTGGAGTATAATTGCTTTACAGTGGTGTGTTAGTTTCTGCTTTATAACAAAGTGAGTTATACATATACATATGTTCCCATATCTCTTCCCTCTTGCATCTCCCTCCCTCCCACCCTCCCTATCCCACCCCTGTAGATGGTCACAAAGCACCAAGCTGATCTCCCTGTGCTATGCGACTGCTTCTCACTAGCTAAATATTAGTATTTTTAATACAAACGAGGAAAAAAGACACAACATTCAGTGCATAATACCAGAGCACAGGTCATTTGGTTGGTTCATTCCAGGCAAAAAAGTAAAATAGAAAGTATAAATTGTACAGAAAAGTACAAAATGAAAAGGAAAAACTTCTCTCCTTCCCACTTTTTCTTTTATCCCAAGGTTGATTACTGTTTGAATTTTATTTTGATTCCTTTCTTAAAAAGCAATAAAAATGATATGTTATAAACTGTATTTGTAACATATTCATATTACAAACTGTATTTGTAATATATTCATATTCATGTAATATATTCATCTGTATTATTTTCCTCCATACCCCCATATACCTATTTATTTATTTATTGACAATAAGGGATCACTATATGTTTCTTCCTAAACTTTTCTTTTGCGTCTTAAAATATATATTTGTCCACACCATCAAATATATAAATTTCCTTAATTAGGCCATAGATTATTCCATGATATGAATACAAATTAATTTTTAGCCAATCTCTACTTGATGAACATTTTAGTTAATCTCAGTTTTCTGCTTGCACATATTTTGAGAGAAGAGCCATAAATAAACTCCTCAAGGCAAAATTTCTGGAATACACATTTTATACATTTTAAAAAATTTTATATACATTTTATATACATTTTATTTTATATTTTATATACATTTTATATACATTTAATACATTTTATACATTTTAATTTTATATAATTTTTATATATTTTTATATAATTTTTAAATATAATCTAATATTTTTGATTAATTAATTTTTAATTAATTAATTAATATTTTAATTATTAATTTAATAATTTAATATAATTTTATATAAATTTTATATGATTTTATATAATTTTAATTTTATATAATTTTATATACATTTTAAAAAATTTTTTGAAAGAGATTAGCAAATTGTCCTACAGAGCGGCTGGAAAGAGATATCCTTCTACTCACAGTATGTAAACGTTCCAATCTCTCCACGTTCCCTAAAATGCTTTGTAGTATACATTTTTTAAAATTTAGCTAACACAATAGATATGCTTTCATTTTAGATTACAGTTCACTCTATCAACTTTGATAAGTAAATTTACTAAGGAAACATGTAAAAAATAATATATCATTAAAAGAAAACATGGAATGAGAGCAAATGCTGAAAGCACAGATTCTATGTCACCCAGTGTGACATGATAAGAAATATATAATTTGTCTCTGCCCTTGGTTCCTGACACAGAGCTTCTAAAACCCTTGTAATTTCCTGAGTGGTGAGAGCATGCTATGCAGAGCTCCAAAATCTCTTGGAATTTCCTGGGCAGTAGGGTCATGTTTTGTTCTAATTAGGTGACCTTTGGTGGGCTCCTGTATAGCTTCATGATAGGGGATGGTCACCAGAAAGACCAAGCCATGATTAGAAGCTTGGAACTTTCAGCCCTACCTCCATCCTCTAGGGAGGGGAGGTGCTGGAAACTGAATTAAAAATTGATCATGCTTATGTGATGGAACCTCCAGAAAAATTCCTAAACTACAAAGTTTGGAGAGCTTTCAGGTAGGTGAATGCATCTACAGGCCAGGAGGGTGGTGCAAACCAACTCCACAGGGTCAGAAGCTCCTGAAAACGGGACCCTTCCAGACCTTCTGCCCTATGTACCTCTTCATCGGATTGTTCATCTGTATCCATTATAGAATCCTTTATAACAAAGCAGTGAGCATAAGTAAAGTGTTTCCCTGAGCAGTTCTAGAAAGTTAGCAATCCTGTGGTGGAAGAGTTTGTGGCCAAGTTGGACAGAAGTGTGAGTGCCCTGAGGACCATTATTTGTGACCGTTATCTGAAGTGAGAGCAGTTTTGTGGGACTGAACCCTTAAGCTGTGGTGTCTCACAGTAACTCTGGGCTGTTGGTGGGGGAACTGACACCCAGTTGGTGTCCAGAGAGTTGGAAACTGGGTGGGATCTGTGGGAGACCCCACAGACACTTGGCACCAGAAGTGATGTGAGTAGAGAAACAGTTTTCCTTTACCCAGTTTCCTATTCATTCCACCATGCTGCTATCTCCTTTATTAAAAATAAATAAACCAAAAATAATCGATACAAGATCCTGGAAACTAAGAGTCTTTCTAAAATGAGAGCTCTTTCAAAACACAGAGTAAACTGGGTCCAGGCAGATTCCACCATCTGAGCTTATCAAAAGAACAGAAACTTGAAGAAGTAACCCTGGTTTAAAGAGAGTTGATAAATAAATTCCCTGTAACAGAAAAAGTTTATCAGATAAGAACAAGAAACTGCTAGACCCTCTGTCATCTATAGAAATGGACATGGAAATGGGAAAACCTCAATTCTGGCTATACATTAATTGCATTGACAGGGGTTCATCTATATTTTATGTTTTCATACTGAAATTTTTGACTAATGACTTAAAGTGGTATTAAGAAAAATATGCATAAAGTAGAGGATTAGACAAGGGGTGTGTTGAAACATTCTTCTGTAGGTTACTACCAATTGGCCACCCCCTGGACTCTGTCCTTCCTGGTGTGCAAAACAATAAGAGAAGCATGAACTTCACAACAAGGTGAATGATGTTTTTGCTGGATGGCAGAGAGATGACCAAGTATACAGAATACAGAAGAGTAGGATTTTGTGGTCTAATCCACAAATGAAGGCTTCTCTGAAAATGAACAAAAGTAGAATTTAGAATTACAGTTTCCATCCTCAGAAGACTTGTAGGAAGCAAGCAGAGCATGCATTATGCAGTGACAGGCTATCATCTGTAGGAGTTTTGTTCAAGAATTTTCTACACCCCATCACCATAAGCCCACTGTTGAGGAGAACCAAGTCCTAGAGCAACTCATTCATTCAGAAATGATCAGGGGTAGGAGAAGTGTTCTTTATCTCCATGAAACTGAAGGAAATAGGCCCCTTCCTTCCACTGGATGGATTTGGGGGATATCAGAAACCTTCATAGGAAAAGCTCCATTACAAGGCTAGTTTACTTCTCAAAGGGCATCTTTCAGAGACATTTTACAAACCTGCCACATTGTTCTGATAGTTACCTTTGTCAACCAAACAAAATCCTTTCCTATTCCTAAGCTAATAATAGCTGTTGTTATGAATACATTTTAGTTTCTTGTATGATTTTTCTGCATCTACTTCGTTGACAATATGATTTAATCTGTTAATAAAAAGTTGTACATTAATTGATTTTCTGATTCTGAGAATAAATAGGCACAAATGATTTATCTGTATACATTGCTGATTAGAATTTTAAAATTATTTTATTAACAATTTTTACACATATTAATCAACGAGATGGGTCCTGGTTCTACTTTTTTATACTCTTTGGTTTGGTGCTAGAACCAATTCTATATTAGTTTTATAAAATTAATTCAGGCTCCTTCTTTTATCCATTTCTTTGTATAAAATAGAAATTCTCTGGTCTCATATGAATTTTCTAAAGGAAATTGGCTCCAGGGTGTCAGAATGTCCATGTGTCAGAAAGGGGAGGATTTATTTTGGACAATCAGTTTATTATTCCCAGGACGTTATGTGCACATGCAGTTACTACTGTGAGCGCTCGACTCTGAATACAAGATGTGCTGAATAGGAGCACACGTCTCCACAAAGATCTTACCTGGGGAGCAGAACTGCCTTTGCTGTTGTGTCTCATTTTATCTCAAATCCCTGGAAATATGAGGTTGAGTGTTCTGTTTTATTTCTTATCTGTAGGTGTATGCCCGGACTTCTCGAAAGCAGTAGGACTCCTTAAAAAAACAGATATCACACAATAAATGTATACAAATAAAAGCTCCTCTGATTGCGTTGTCCATTCTTGCTTTTCTTCACAAGGCCTCCACATGTTTTTCTGAGTTTTATCACTCAGGATTTAAATACATAATTTTTCTTCACTTTAAAAGATGTTTACATACAACTATGTGATTGCACTTAATACCACTGAACTGTACACTTAAAAATGTCAAAGACAGGGCTTCCCTGGTGGCTCAGTGGTTGAGAGTCCGCCTGCCGATGCAGGGGACACGGGTTCATGCCCCAGTCTGGGAAGATCTCACATGCCGCGGAGTGGCTGGGCCTGTGAGCCATGGCCGCTGAGCCTGCGCATCCGGAGCCTGTGCTCCGCAACGGGAGAGGCCACAACAGTGAGAGGCCTGCGTACTGCCAAAAAAAAAAAAAAAAGGTAAAGACAGTAAATTTTATGTTAAGTATATTTTAACACAATAAAAATACAGAACAGAAATACACAAACATATTACAGTGTTAATATCACATTTTCTTCATAACACTTTATTTTCTAATTGTTCTATAATGAGAATGCATTATTTGTAGAATCAGAAATAAAACAATAAACACCGTGAAAAATTTACTTCACCAGAATTTACTTCACCAGTGTTTTTTTTCTTTTTTTATTGAAGTATAGTTATGTACAATTTTATATTAGTTCCTTGTGTACAGCATAGTGATTGAATACTTATATAATAGCATTCCATTTAAAGTTATTATAAAATAATGACTATATTTCCTTGTGCTGTACAATAGATCCTTGTTGCTTATCTACCTTATACATAGTAGGTTGTACCTATTAATCTCATACCCCTAACTACCCCTCCCACTGGTATTCACTAATGCTTAGAATTCTTTATCTGGTAAATTGTTTATTTCTGTTTCATTATTTATTTTTTCATTGGTTTTCTTTTGCTTTCTCCAGTGAGACCAGTTCCTCTTTCTATTTTGCTTAACTTTCTCTGTGCCTGTGGATTTAGGTGAAACAGTTCCCTATTGTGGTCTTGAAGGGGTGTCCTTATGTGAAAGGGTCCCTACACAGTCTGCCTGTGCCCCATGCCTTTGGTAGAGAGCTGGATATGACACGAATGGAAGTTATGTCCTTCCTTGTGATGTGCTGGCAGCTGTCACCTTGGTAGGAGGTGTGGCTGGATATGGAGGGACTAGGGCTGTTGCCAGGTATTAGTGGAGTTTCCTCTCTCGATGTCTGTCACCTTCAATCAGGGATGGGGTTGGATCCCAAGTTGCTGGAGAGGAAGCCCTGAGAGTCTGGTCCGAGATGGCTCTGTTCCCTTTAAGTGTGAACTCTCCCCTCTCTCCACACTGGTACCCTTGCCCCAGAGGGGAGCAGTGCTGGGGCAAAAGGGGCCCACCGGGACTCTCAGCTCAGGGTGGGCCATGGGCTGTGTGCGCTGGACACAGGTCCGAGCTGCCTCCAATGCACCATCTCTGCAAGCGTCATCAAGGGCAGTCCCAGATGCATCGGACGCTCCTCTTCCCTCTCAGCCGACCATTCACCCCAGCCTCCACCACCCCACCCTGCTGGGGAGGTGTGCAGTAGGGCAGGCAGGCCCACCTGGGCTGTCAGCGTGTAATGGGGTGTGTGCTGCGGTGGTCCGGTCACTGTTGGAGGTCAGGACCACCCCGATGTGCCACCCATGGAAGCACAAGCATGCCATGGCCATCTCTCCCCGTTCATGGCGTCCCTCGCCCCAGTGCAGAACTGCATACAAGGTGAAGGGAGCAGGGCTCGAGCATGTGCTTGGCTCAGGCTGGCGCACAGGCCAGGGCGGTCGTGGGAAACCAGACAGCCACTGGAGCGGCCCTCCATCCACCCTCTCTACCCTGCCCCCAGAGGAAGTCAACTTTTGCAAGGTCCTGGGAGTGGAGTCCAGTGTGTGCCCAGTGTACGGTCCAAGTGGCTAACTCCCCAAGGCAGAACTTTCTATAAGTCTTTAGAAAAGATCATATAGTTTCGTTCTTAATTCTATTAATATGGTCTATTATACTAATTGATGTTTGCATATTATACAAACCTTGCATTCCTTTGATAAATGCTACTTAGTTGTCAGGAGTAAACTTCTTTGTATGTTGTGGGATGCAGTTTGATAGCATTTCATTGTGGATTTTGTGTCTCTATGCGTAAGAGATTTTGGTGTGAAATTTTATTTTCTCATGTTTTTTTATCTTAGATTTGGTATCAAGGTAATGCTGGCCTCATAGAATGGGTTAGGGTGTAATTCTTCTTCTTCTATTTTTTGGAAGAATTTGTAAAAGACTGGTGTTAATTCTTCCTTAAAATTTTGAAAATTTTGCTAATGAAACCATCTGGGCCTGGACTTTTCTTTGTGAGAAGTGTTTTTATTAGTAATGTAATCTCTTAAATTGAATTCAGATTTTCTTTTTTTCTGGATTCAGTTTCAGTAGTTTGTGTCTTCCTAGGAATTCGTTCATTTCATCCAGGTTATTTTCTTAGTCCAGGCCTGCTATAACAGAATACCATAAGCCAGGGAACTTGTAAACAACAGAAATTTATTTCTCACAATTCTGGGAGCTACGAAGTCCAGTGTTATGGTGCTGGCAGACTCAGGGTCTAGAGAGGACACACTTCCTTGTTCATAGATGTCTTTTTCTCTGGGTCCTCATATGATGGAAGGAGGTGGGGGTGCTCTCTGGGGTCTCTTCTTTGAGGGCACTAATCCCATTCATGAGGGCTCCACCTTCATGACATAATCATCCCCCAAAGGTCCCACTTCCAAAGGCCATCCAACGGGGATTAGGTTTCAGCCTGTGAATTTTGGAGGGACACAAATATAGAAGTTATATAATTTGCTGGCATACAACTGCTCATAGTATTTCCCTATAATCCTTATTATTTCTCTAAGGCTAGTTGTGATGGTCCATCTATTATCCCTGCTTTTCATAATTTGAGTCTCTCTCTCTCTCTCCCTCTGTCTGGTTAGTCAAGCTAAAGATTTGTTCATTTTGAAGAACTAAATTCACTTGTGCTGATTTTATTTTTTTTTTATTCTCCATTTCATTTATTGCTATTTTCCCAAAGGCAAAGAACCCCAAAATCACCAGCAGAGACTCTTAGAAAGCTTAAGACTTAGATTCATTCTAAAAATACTATTAAACATTTTGCAGTCTCCATTTTGTGAGCGAGTTTCAAGGGACCTGAGGAATTTTTGACAGCCAGTAAAATCTATAATATTCATTTTTGGTAAGTAAATATTCTTATTCAAATTTATGCTCTTATCTGCCTAAAGCATTCTAGGTTTTCTTGAGATATGACTGTTTCTCTGTCTATATTGACTACTTTGACCCCCCCACATATTTTTGGCCTGCTAGTCATTACTAGACAATATAGATAAATACGAAGATACCAACAATCACAACAGCACCAATTACATTATTGAACTCTACCATGTATTAGATTTGGGGCTAGTTGTCTCTGTAGCTTATTTTCAATGCTCATTGTGCTATGGTTAATATTATTTCCTCTAATAATTATTATCTGCTGTACATTTCTTCCTATCCATAATGTGCCTCAGTTTCAGTACAACTTAACATGGTGTTGTGTAGGTGTTGACCATCTTCACTTAGGTAGAAATATTAATTTTATTTTTTGTTGAGTGGTTTTGCTTCCTCACAGGAAATAAATCACTACTTCAATTCATGTCTTCCCAACTGCTTGAAAGATATGACAAATTGAAGACTCCCTGAGGCGTGTTAATACATTTTACTGTCTGGTTATATTGCATTTTAATATGTAACTCTATAAAAGATTACTTAGATTTTATTCTGGCTTTATAAAGGTATAAGCTGCACTCAATAACCCTTGTCAGATAAAGGTAAGAAACTAATTAAGAAATAAATCCATACAAATTGTTACAGAAAAGTAATGACTTCTTTGCATCTTTTGTAATAGCAATACTGTATTAGAAAGCATTTTCTAGTATGGAAGGCCATGACTGGGTCTGAAGACAAAAAAATTCCTTTGCTCATTGGGATTTATGTCATATCTTCTCAGTTTGGATTAGAATAACTAAGCAAAAACTGTTAAGACTCATCTAATTGATTTCAGATGCTTTTAAGCTCCTTTTTAAAATATAATTTAAAAAGTACATCCCACATTTATTAGTAGTAAGTGTGGTCATGTAAGACACAATTTTATTTTATGAAAATAACTTTCATGTTAAGATAAGATAATTGGAAATGAAAAGAAAATAAGTTTTATTCAACAAACACTTGTTAGACAGCTGTCAGTATAATTGTTTATGTGGGATGGTAAGTGTGTGTTTTGCCACAGTAAAAGGATTCATGAGGCCAAGGAAATGCCCTCAACTGTTTAAAGGTAGTAAAATTCCTAGTTGATTGCATTCCCATTGAATGATTACTAATTAATGGAATGAGAGAACTGTTGTATTACTTCAGTTCATCACTTCAGAGCCCATTCTAGAACTATTCACTCTGAGGGTTTGAAATTACCTTAAGTGATTCATAAACAAGTACAAGAGGAAGAAACCTTAAACTCATATAAATAAAAACAAATTGAAGAGACCTTAAATGACACATAAATATATAAGGGACAAATGACATGAAACTCATTCAAAATCTTAAAGTCATCTGGTACAACTTATTAAAACAAAATTAATTTAGGCTCATACACTCAGATTTTATTTTAACATGTGAAAAATGTATCAAGGATCAAAGAATGTCAATGTTTAAAAAAAGCCTTTACAAACAATGTAATCTCATGATCCACCCAGTGCTTGAAATATCCCCCCAAACACCTACAAGAAATAGTTACATAAAAACTTCCTGAAGATATTATTAAAATAAATATTCCAGGTTCTGCATTAGGTCATAGGGAAGGACTACTAGAATAAGAAGGTGATATTGAGGATACAACAATAGTTTTGGCTGGGAAAGCATTGATACAGAACTGAAATACAGACAAGGTGGGTATAGACATAAGAAAAGTTCAGTAAGGACAAGGAAATAGGGGTTATGTTGGGCTAAAGTAGTTATAATAACGATGTTGATGATAATAAATATCTCTGGTTCTCCAATACTGAAAAGACATTTTTTTTTTTTTTTTTTTTTTTTTTTTGCGGTACGCAGGCCTCTCACTGCTGTGGCCTCTCCCATTGCGGAGCACAGGCTCCAGACGCGCAGGCTCAGCGGCCATGGCTCACGGGCCCAGCCACTCCGCGACATGTGGGATCCTCCCGGACCGGGGCACGAACCCGCGTCCCCTGCATCGGCAGGCGGACTCTCAACCACTGCACCACCAGGGAAGCCCTGAAAAGACATTTTAAAAGATGTATCTGACTAGTTGATCATACTCAGTTTTCTTACAGAGCAGTTTGAGATAGTTAAATAAGAATCAAAATAAAAGGTGTATTTGATAAGTGGGGAAGGAAAATAAATCATCATACTGTAACACTGTGCTAAGAGACAGTGTAACTGAGCACATTTTCCAGGCAAAGAAAATGTTAGAAAGTGTCCATTGTCTCATTCAAAAAATTGGAAAATAGTTTTTCCAAAGCAAGGTAACAATTTCTTAATTCTGAGTTCTTGGAACAATTTTGGTAATATGAAAAAATCTCAAAGCAGATTTTTAGCTTTCTATTATTCTAATACTGTGTAAGAATAAAGATTGAAAAACCATGAGAAATAAATTGTTAGAATATCCAACTTTTGACAATTCTAAAAATAGTCCCATTCTTACCTTGACCTTTTACTGGTGTTTTATAGAAGATAATTCAAAATTTGAAAAATTGATGAGTACCCAAACTGTGGGTTTCATGTTAAAGTTTTAAAATAGATATATGACACAGATATTGGCAATAAGTCATGTTGCAGTTAAAGTCAAATGGCCTGTTTTACATGTTGTATTAATATCTACCCAAAGGTGGAAAGCTTATCAAGGCAAAGAAATCTCTCAAAACTTAGCTCTATGTCTGTCAGAAGGCTCAAAGCATTGGTAAAAGACAAAAGGAGAACACTAAAGATCAGGAAGAGAAAAGAAGGTAAAGCAGATGACAGAAGAAAAGTTATAGTTTTACAGAGCAACTTGGGGAGATAAAAGTATGACAATAGAATCACAGTCCTTTTTAAAGAAGTGGTGGACTGAGAAAACAGGTGAGAGTCAGGAGGAAAGAAAATGTTGGATCCAAGGGACCTCACTGTGCTGGACCTGAGAGCTATCCTTCCTACGTGAGGCCCTACAGCCCAGCACCATAAACCAGGTCTTCAATAACCTCTGCATTCTCAGTGCTCAGAGCTGGTGATACCAAATCTCAAGACCTACAAAAAGATACAACTTGATTCCTTTGAAAGCTTTAATTTTTAGAAAGACTGCATAACAGTTATCCTGTCAGTAGTCTTGTAACAAACCACAAGTCCTCCAAGCAAATTAGCTAGTATCTTGAGTATAATTTCTTTATGTTATCCATTTTAGATCATGAAAACAAGACATAAAAATTAACACTTAAATTTTTAGGCGAAATAAATATTTAGCTGGATAACTGTGAACAATTTTTGCTGTTCCCCAAGGTCACTTAATACAGTACCTCAGTATAATCTATACCCAAATAAATGGTTGATCATTGTACTATGCAGATCCATAAGAAACTCTCCAAGAAGGATGGGCTAAAAATTTTAAAAACTAAATCAAAAACAAATTGAACAAAACATCAGCAACAACACATAGCAGTGTAAGTCTAGGTAAGTCACTTAACTAAAGATAATCAAGATCCATCAGGAAAATAGAACAGAGATGGTAGTTGCTACAATACATTATCTGAAAGGTCCAGTTTTCAACCAAAATGCAGGACCTGTGAGGGAACAGGAAATTGTAACCTATACTCAGGGGAAAAAAATGCTATCAATACAACTGGTATCTGAGTTGTGCTTATGTTGGATTTAACAAAGATTTCAAAGTATCTATGATAAATCCATTTTAATAATTAAATAAAAGTACATTTACATAACTAATTAAACATATGCTTATGATGAGTCAACAAGTAAGGAGGGAAAGTATAAAAAATGGAAATTCCAGAATTGAAATATATAAAATCTGAGGCGAAAAGGTTACTATATGACTGCAACAATAAAATTGAGATATCAGAGGGAAGAATAAGCAAAGTTGAAGAAATATTAGTAGAAATTATCTAATCTGAATCAAGAGAGAAAAAGTTTGAAGAAATATGAACAGAACCATAGAGGCTGGTGAGACAGTATCAAGTGTTCCAACATATGAATAATGGAAAATAGAGCAGAAAGAAATATGGGGAGAAAAACAATAGAATAATGGAAAATAGAGCAGAAAGAACTATGGGGAGAAAAAACAATGGAAAACATAAAGGCTGAAAATGGCTGAAATTTGGTGGCATACATTATGCTACTGATCCAAGAAGCTCAACACACCCCAAATAGGATAAAAACAAAGAAAATCAAAATTGCTGCAAAGGAGGGTATGCATCCTCCTCACTCAGCTCTTCTGCAGACAGACATTCAGTTGATTAATGTCTCCACAGATTACCCTACAACCAATTGTAAAATCGCTTTATGAACTATTTCATAAATAAAAGTAATGTCAGTGAAACATATATGTGAGAAATTGACAGTGTCCTGTGTAAGATCCCTGACTCCTGACCAAAGTCACATGTTCTGGGTTCACAGTGCAATCCCAGCCTTATCGAAACCTCAAGTTCTCCATTAATTTTTTTTTTAATTTTAAACTTATATGTTTTAAATTTAAAATATCTTGAAAAGGTATAATATTTTATTTTATTATTTTTTATTTTATATTGGAGTGTAGTTGATTAACAATGTTGTGTTAGTTCCAGATGTACAGCAAAGCGATTCAGTTATACATATACATGCATCTATTTTTTTCAAATTCTTTTCCCATTTAGGTTATTACCAAATATTGAGCAGAGTTCCCTGTGCTATACAGTAGGTCCTTGTTGTTTATCTATTTTATATACAGTAGTATGTGCATGTCAATCCCCAATTCCCAATCTATCCCTTCCCCCTTACCCTTCCCTGCTGGTAACCATAAATTCGTCCACTAAGTCTGTGAGTCTTTTCCTGTTTTCTAAATAAGTTCATTTGTATCTTTTTTTTTTTAGATTCCACATATAAATGATATCATATGGTATTTGTCTTTCTCTTTCTGACTTATTTCACTTAGTATGATAATCTCCAGGTCCATCTATGTTGCTGCAAGTGGCATTATTTCATTCTTTTTTATGGCTGAGTAATATTCCATTGTATATATGTACCACATCTTCTTTATCCATTCCTCTGTCAACGGGCGTTTAGGTTGCTTCCATGTCTTAGCTATTGTACATAGTGCTACAATGAACTTTGAGGTACAGGTATCTTTTTGAACCATGTTTTTCTCCAGATATATAAATTGGCTGTACCAATTTACATTCCTACCAACAGTATAGTAAGTTTCCGTTTCCTCCAAACCCTCTCCAGCATTTATCATTTGCAGACTTTTTGATGATGGCCTTTCTGACTGGTGTCAGGTGTTATCTCATTGTAGTTTTGATTTGCATTTCTCTAATAATTAGTGATGTTGAACATCTTTCCATGTGCCTCTTGGCCATCTGTATGTCTTCTTTGGAGAAAAGTCTATTTAGGTCTTCTGCCCATTTTTTGATTGGGTTGTTTGTTTTATGATATTGAGCCACAGGGCTGTTTGTAAATTTTGGAGACTAATCCTTTGTTAGTCACATTGTTTGAAAATATTTAAGACAGTCTCTTCAGTAAATGGTGCTGGAAAAAGGTATAATATTCTAATATGTACTTGAAATATCATAAGTATATAATATTTTTAAACATTTATTTTAAAATATTTTTAACAGTCTAATATTTTCAAATATTTTAAAAGAGTATTTTATTATTAGTATCTAACTCACAGGACTGTAGTGTAGAGTACATGAATTAAGAAGGTCAAAACAATTTAAGGAATGCCTGGCACATAGTGAAAACTAAAACGCCCCAAAAAAGCAAATTACAAAAATATGTTGTCTCTATTGTTGCACTTTACATAATTATTTTTGAACGGGAAATTATTGAGTGACTTATGCATATTTTATTTTGGCAGGTAGAAGGACATTTTTACCTTAGGGAAATTTGCATGCTTTCTATTTATTGTTTCTCAAGGAAGTAACATTAGAAGGAGAAGATAATTGGTTTTATAATCAAAACTGAACTTAAGCCCCAGCTATGTCAGTTTAAACTTGAGCTAATTATCTAATATCTCTGGGTCTCTTTCCTTTTCATTAAATAAAACAAAGGCGAAATAAAGCATGTCTCAAATTTGCAGGATTGCATGACAGAAGATGAATAAACACCCTTGTGCCATCATATATTTATTAATGAGTTTCTCTGCTTCCTTCTAATGAGAATAAAAGAAGGATTACCACACTCTTCCTTGGTCTGTTTACACTCTTGGGCATATTATTGCCTCCTACTGGCAGGCACAGAGGACTAATTACCATTGTGAATCCTCAGTGAAATCTAACTGAAGATCAAAGTCGGGAAGACATTTTAGACCAAATTTTAGAGGGGCTAAGTCAAAAGAAGAAATACTTAATTTATAGCACCAATTCTAAACCAACATTCTGACATAGAGGGCCAGGTCATCTATGCATTTTTACTGAGAAAATATAATTTAAGTTTCTCTATCATTTTAAAAGTCTGAGACAATTGGTTTGCTCATATGGCTTCACACTAATTATCTGAATTTCAACAACTGCATCATGGAATCAATGTCACTAGAGTAACAACATTGATATAGAACAAGGGAATTCATTTCTGATGCATAGTTCCTGATCCCTCTGGTCTCCAGATATAAATAAGACTCAGTGAGATATTTGCTTCTGTGGCTAAAGACTGAGGAGTGAAATATTTGTTTTATAGTTCTAAACAGGACAAACGTTTAAAAATTCAGCAACATATGTACTTATAAATTATGAAAATACACTTTTGCATACACTGAGTTTCTTCTTTAATAATGAGATGGTGTCATCCACTGCATCAATGTAATTAAGAGTTGATTTATTTCTTTGTCGGGGGAATTCATTTTAACTGTATTTTATTTATGAGTGAGACTGTGTTATTGCCACACCAAATCTCAGTTAATCAAATCTTCTACATCTTCAGGCTGAATTTATGAAACTTTCCATAACACCTTATTTTGATGAAGAGAGTTGTGAGTTACTGCAGGTATGTCAGGTGTGTCATTCCATAACTTAAATGATGGAACACCTAGTGCTCAAGCGCATAATGATGGTGTTGGGGAAACTCAAGTACAAGTCACTCATTATTTCCTTTTGTCAGAGTTTCCTCATTCACTTAGAACAAGTTTAAAGAATTCTTGAAATAAGAGTAATGTGAGTTATCTAATACAGCTTACCTTGAAATTGCTATTCTCTGTGTTTCAGAGTCTTTACCAGGGGGATATGGTTTAGCAGGACCATTCTTAATTAAACCAAGTAGTATACAACCGATAATGCCTGGCATTTGACTGCTTTGTAAAAATGTATGTCCTCCTATTGTCCATATAGTGTTGAATTCTTTTCATATATTTTGAAATTGGGCAAAGCAGTGATTTTCAATAATTTGTTTGCCTTCTAAATTATTATTATAAAAATATTGCTCCTATTTCTCAATTTGCTACATTTGATGATAGCAGTATAGTTTAGACATAAACACAGAATTGTAGATCTAACATTTCATCCTATCATTTTATTTAACCTTCAGAAAAAACATGAGTAAATATAGATACAGAAATATTAGATATAGAATGAGACATTCCCAAGGCCACAGTAAGTATTGGAAATTGAAAGCCACCTTGGTAAACATGTGAAGCAGGAAGCCCCAGGAACAGAGAGAAATAAAAAGCTTGAGCAACAAGTTAGGACCTAGAGGGGCCATCCCATCAGTGAAAGGGAGAACTAATAAACCATTTCCACTAGTTTAGGTATGTGACTACACACAATGTTTCTGCCCAAAATTATAAATAGAAAAGCAAAAAAGAAATCACATGGGAAATTAAAATCCCCAAATTTTACAAAATATTGGTCTGGACAAATGTTTGTTCCAGTTTTTCCATTATGGAAATTAAAATCTCCAAATTATACAAAATATTGGTTTGGCCAAAAAGTTCTTTCGGGTTTTTCCAAAAAACTTTTTCACTACTAAGTAGTCTAAATTTGCACTGCTCAGTTGATGCCAGAATGACCTAGAAAAAGTGAATATATTTGGGAATATATGTTGGTAATGGGAGGAGACAAAAACAAAAGTTCTCTGAGAAGGAACTTGCACACTCATGTCAAAGGGTCTCACATTACAAAAACAAACTAACAAACCAAAAACCCTCCACTGAAAGTAAATAAAATAAAAGAGAAAAATGCCAAAGCAAAGGTTCATCATAAAAAAACTCAGCAGATACAAAATAACAGGAATATCCTCATTCAAAGAATATCAGGTCATAGGTCGATCTACAAAGAGACCATAACATTAAAGATACCAAAAAATAAAACTGCCTTAAATAACTGAAGAAATATAAGAAGAACTAGGAATCAAATGGAAAAGCATATTCTGTGATGTAAAACATGCAAAAGTAAAATATAACAAGAAAGAACTACCAGAAAGGAAATATATAATGGCTTGAATTAAACATTTAATAACTGGATCAAACAACAGATTAAATTTTGTTATAGAAAGAATTTATGAACTGACAGCTATGAGGATAATACATATATATATATATCTACATATGTATCCTGGATGATGCTACAGGTGTTAAATTTTTTCAGTAATGATTCCAATTAAAGGACATTAATAGCAAATTGGGAATAGAAAAATGTATTTATCCTGACATAGAATCGGTACAGAACAATCTATAGCAAACAAAAAAATTCAGTAACAAAAGACAAATGGATGCATAGTCTTTAATAAATTTTTACTTACAATATTCAATAATATTCTGGAAATCTTATCCAGTATATTAGAAATATTTTTTAAAACTGTTTAAAAGTGAAAGAAATAAACCAGCATTTCATCATTTTTTAAGGAAAATTCAAATGGTTCTATAGACAACTATAAAATCTAATCAGAGATGTCAGCAAACTTTTTGGCTATAAATGTAATCTATTTATGACCAACAAGTGTTTAAAAATATAATTAAACGTCATGGACTTCTACGCTTGATTTCTTCTAGATTCCCCTTGATTATTCTGAACATTCATGGGAGAAAACCATCTGAGACCAGGGAAAGTATCACCCCAAGGGGTTAGAGCAAACAATCCTAAGCTCACACAGGGCCAGAGGTAATTTGTATTCCAAACAGACTGGATAGAAACTATCATAATTGAAGAAACACCAGGTGGGGTACACAGAAAGGTAATGACTTATTGTTGGGGGAAATGGTACAAATGAACTTATTTACAAAACAGAAATAGAGTCACGGAGGTAGAAAACAAACTTATGGTTACCAGGGGTAGAAGGGAGGGAGGGATAAATTGGGAGATTGGGACTGAACATACGCACTGCTATATATAAAATAGATAACTAATAAGGACCTACTCTATAGTACAGGGAACGCACTTGGTATGCTGTAATGAGCTCTATCAGAAAAGAATCTAAAAAAGGGGGATATATGTGTATGTATAACTGATTCACTTTGCTGTATAGCAGAAACTAACACAGCACTGTAAATCAACTATACTCCAATAAAAATTATATATATATAAATTGGCCCTAAAGACTGTTCCGATCATACCTGAGTCTAGAGAACTTACATTTCCAAATAAGATGTAGTGAAAAGGAGTGTTTTTCGCTCCTGCCTGAAAGTGTTTGGGTAGGTGATTCAGTCAACATACATGAGAGCGTAAATTGGTAAAACCCAAAACATGTACAAGGATGTTTGTAGCCGGATTGTTCATAGAGACCAAACTAGTAACAACTCACACGCATAAGCAGTAGAATATGCATATAAACTATGATGTATTTATAAAATAAAAGGTAATGAATTAAGGCTACATGTACCAAAAAAGACACATACTAAAACACAATATTGAGTGAATAAAACCAGGTACAAAAGAGAAAATTTCATACATTATATTTATATAACTTTAGGCAACAAGCAAAATTTACCCATGGTTGTTGAAAATCAGGATATTGACAAAAAAAACCTTTGCAAAGGAGAGATATTTTAGATTTGGGGCACAACATGCAGAGGATTTACTAGGCTGCCATAATTCTCTTTCTTGAACTGGTAGCAATTCATTAGTCTGTACATTTAAGATAATACATTTATCTGTGTATTTGTTGTATTTTCAATGGATGTTTTCTAAAATGATGGGAGAGAAAACAAGAGTATAAAAAGAGGAGTAAACACAAAGCACAAAGGGATGATGATGAAATTACAAAGATAAGAAATATTACCACATATTCAAATAAATTAAATTTGCCAATTCAAGAATAGAACTTGTCAGACTGAAAATAAATATAATGTGTTCTTCATAGAGGAATGACACGCAAGACCTAGAAATGTTGAAAGTAAAGGGATGGTAAATGTTTTCAGGAAAATAGTGGCTGAAGGTAGGAAGCAGATAGAATAGATTTTTGATATGATGTAAGACAGAGATTCCTTACATATTATACAGGTTTCAATTCACCATCATGAGTATGTCGTTTATATCTTTAAAGTGGCCTCGAAATAAACAAAGTAAATTTAATAGAACTATAGGAAGAAACTGTTGGTTCAATATCATCTGGGAGATTTTGAAATACTCTCAATTACTGGTAGGTCAAGCATAAAAAATGGCTAAGATATACAACATTCAAAAAACAGAATTAACTAGTTTTATTCATTGAACAATAAAAAAATCCTGCACTTAAATATTGTGAAAAAATGATGCATTCTTCTTTAACATACTTGCTACATTTGCACAGATTGAGAATGTATGCAAACAAATCACAGTAATTAAACTTTAAAAATTTAAAATTATACAAACCACTGTATATGTCTCAAAGGCAATTATATTGGAAGAAAATTAATTATAAAAATCTCATTCAAACTTTCTTCAAAACTTTAAAATAACCAATCAAAGAGGATAAAAGGGATATTTTCAAACATGTACAAAAATGATGAATAAAATATATTCAAAATTTGTGTAGCTTAGTGAAAATGGAAGGCACTTTTTTTTAGCTTTAAGTTCTTTTGTCAGAAATGCAGAGAAAATACTGAAAATGAAAGCATTGAATATTTCATCTAAAAAGTTAGCAAAATAGGAACAGATGCTATTTAAAGTACCTTGAAGGATTTTGGAGCCAGGCAAAATGAAGAAAGTCCCCTACACTGGTCCACTCCCATCTGAGAATAATGAAGAGTCCAGGACCCTGAAAAGTGAACAATAGGAGACAGAGTGAGGAAGGGAGCCAGAGCTTCAGAAAAAAACAGTACATTGATAACCGTACTGAATGTTTTGGATTTTCCCTTCTTTATCACCTGACTTTGATTGGAGCACAGTCTGAGCCCTGCAAGGGAGGTGTGCAGCAGTTGGGGGTATCAGAACACTTAAAGAAACCCACTTTTTCTAGAGTGACATGGAAAAGCTTCTCGTGCCAGCCAGCAGGTGTGGACACACTTCTGTGTTATTTCCCCTTTTTGTCCTGTGGCTCTGCCCTCAAGCCAGTGTCACTTAAGAAGCTTTGATGCTGCAGGAAAGGCAGCAGCAACATTGGTATAGGCACCCTGAACCCTAAGAAACAGAACATTCTGTCAGTCTGGAGGAGTCAGGGGGAGGCCCTGTGGTCCAAAGAGTGGGGAATTCCTATAATTTTCCCCTTTCTGTTCTCTCATCACTTTCCTCCAGGACTGGCATTTACTGTGGGGAAAAGTGCAACAGCAGAAATTAACTAGGGAATATGAGGCCCTGGGATTAGGAGAGAATTGGAAAAAGCAAAGAGAGAAGAGAGAAAAAGAAAGTGATTCCCTAATTTTGTATATGAACCAATGTAAGAAACAAGCCTCCAAACTGTGCATGTGAGGAAAACATCCACAGAAGCATAGCAAAGCCTTTGAACCGGAGTGATGAAATAAACTGCAGCTCAGTCCAAGAATAACCACTGAGAGTCATATGCATGGAACAGACACCAATAAAGCAGAGACTTTGAAAACTAAACAAGCAATGGAACCATTGCTGCAGGAGGTGAGACAGACTTTGAAGTCTGAACGTGGCCAGGTTGACTGTCTGAGGGACAGTCAATTCAGTCTCATAACATATATTCAAAATGTTCAGGATACAATCCAAATTTTTTTAATTTTTAAATTTTATTGAATTTGATTGATTTACTATGTGCTGTTAATTTCTGCTGTACAGCAAAGTGACTCAGTTATACATATACATATATATATACATTCTTTTTCATATTGTTTTTCATTATGGTTTATCATAGGATATTGAATATAGTTTCCTGTGCTACACAGTAGGACCTTGTTGTTTATTCATCCTATATATAATAGTTTGCATCTGCTAATCCCAAACTCCCAATCCTTTCCTCTCCCTTCCCCCTCCCCCTTGGTGATCACAAGTCTGTTCTCTATGTCTGTGAATCTGTTTCTCTTTTGTAAATATGTTCATTTATGTCATATTTTAGATTCCACATATAAGTGATATCATATGGTGTTTGTCTTTCTCGTTCTGACTTACTTCGCTTAGTATGATCATCTCTAGGTCCATCCATGTTGCTGCAAATGGCATTATTTCATTCTGTTTTATGGCTGAGTAATATTCCATTGTATATATGTACCATATCTTCTTTATCCATTCATCTGTTGATGGACATTTAGGTTGTTTTGATGTCTTGGCTATTGTAAATAGTGTTGTTGTGAACCTAGGGGTGCATGCAGGATACAATCCAAAATTAATTGACACACAAAGAAATAAGAAAATCTGATAAATTCTCAAGAGAAAAGACAACCCCCCACACATAGATTCCAAGCTCATGATCATCTGGATGTTGGGATTATCAGGCAAAGAGTTTAATGCAGCTGCTACACTGCTCCATGAAATAAAGATGAACAGTCTTTCAGTGAATGGAAAAATAGAAACTCTCAACAAAGTAATAAAAATGTAGACAAGTGTAACAACATTGAAATTTAGAACTGAAAAATACAGTATCTAAATTTTAAAAATGGGATGGGTTGTTGTAGAATAGAAATGACAGATGAGTTAGTGAACTTGAAAATAGATTATTAGTTAGGGTCAAATTTGAGAAAAGAGAGAAAAATATTGAAGAATAAAACAGAGCCTCAGAGATCTGTGGGTCATTATCAAAAGATCTAACATTCATGACATTGGAGCATCAAAAGGAGAGGAGAATGGGATTGGTGTAGAAAAAAATGAAGAAATAATGGTTGAGAACTTCCCAAGTTTGGAGAAATACACAATAAAATAATGTGCACACACAAACACACATCACAATCAAATTGCAGAAAACCAAAGATCGGAAAAAAAAAAGAGAAAAACAGAGAAATAATGCTTTGATGAGCAGCAGATTTCTCATCAGAATACATGGAGGCCAAAAGTCTGTGGAAGATACTTTTTAAATGCTGAAAGAAAATGTATACTCAGTGAAATATATTTTGGGAATAAAAGCAAGGTTAGACATTTTTAGTTGAAGGGAAGCTAAAAGAATTATTTGACACCAGGCCTGCTGTAAAGGAAATACCAAAAAAAAGGTCCTCAAGCTGAAAGGAAGTGATACCAGAGGGAAATTTGGAAATTTAGGAATGAAAGAATAGCAGTAATGATGGAAAATGTCTGGGTAAATAAAATTGGCCTATTTATTCTCTTCTTTTATATGACTATTGAAGACAAACAATATATCATAAGGTTTTCAATGTATGTAAATATCATATACACAGCTACTATAACACAAGCAAGGAATAAATGGACCCATATGGTTGTAAGGTTCTAATTAGATTGTGAAAAGTTAGTTACGTACATTTAATCCCTAGAATACGTGCAAAATTAATATTGGTTTTTCATGCATTTGCTTATGTAGAAGAGTTTTTAAATTGCATGGGAATGAGAAGCTTTAGAAAGTGGTTATCTCTGGATGGAGGGAGGAGATGGAGAGGAACATTTTCAAAAATATGATCTCTTTACTCCTGTGTTTTTTGTTTAATTCCCAGCACATTGCTGGCTCAGAAGAGGGTTCAAGAAATCTTTTTTAAGACCAAATGAGATAAGCATATCCAGTGAGTCTGACTGAAATGATGTCAGACCCAGAAGAGAGGCCTGGTGAGCTGGGGTCAGAATTCTACAAGTTGAGCTACAAATGGATTCCAAGCTGGGTGGAGCTCTCCACGTAAGGAATGAGCATCAGCAACGTCACAGATGAGATGCTAGAGAGACCCACACCCTCAGAGACCAACTCTTCACACAGACATGGGCAGATGGTGACTGGTCACACTGATCCAGGGTTAGACGCCATGTTCCCAGCATCTGTGCTGATAGGATCCCCTGGTCCTAGTGTGAGATGAGGCTGCATGAAAGGAAAGTCACAGCTGTGTGGACAGAGAAAGGCCGCTGCCTGGGACTGGAAATGACACAATTAAGAGAATATTTCTTAGAATATTTCTCTCCCTAAGGTAATTACTTATAAGCTTCCACCCAGCACTCCAGCTTAAATAATGTCATTTCATGTGTTGTATCAGTTTTATAATTGAATCTTTAGAAAGGTGATTTTTAAATTAATACCTACTGTCTGATTGTTTTACTAGATGTGATCCTGATATGTTTCACTACATTTTGTTTCTAAACACTCATTCTCTTTTTCAGAAAATTATAATAAATACTACACCCACAGTTGTGGAAAACATCTCAATTCTGAGAATGGAGGTTTTGGTAAACATCTATAATCTCTTTTGTGATTCTGCTGTAAAGCAAACACCATCTTGAATTAACTTAAGTGAAAGAACATGAATTATTACAATTATAGGAGACTCTTATGGTTCACAAGGGCTAGGATTAACTATAGACTCAGAGATGAACTGGACGTGTGAACAAAAGCCATTAGGAACACAGGAGACAGTGTCCTTTACCTTTCCTGGTTCTCTGTGAAAGCATGCTGCTTTCACTGTCTTTTCTTATACTTTGAGGTTCAGTGCCAAGCAGGCAGAAAACATTAATAGAGGTTGAGACTTGGAATGTCCTAGGCTCAAATCAAAACTTCTGGAGAGGCATATTTGTTAGAAAATCATGGGTCTATACTCATCCCATCCCTGTCACTGTGACCACTCTGTTCATGAGTCCATTACAAGTGCCCTGAGTGGCAGAGGAAAGAGACTGGAAAATGTCCCCAAGGCCGGCCATCCTGTTCACCTGGTCACTGTAGAGCTGCCCTGCTGTATGTGCACTGTGGAGGCTTTGACCAGGCCACCAATGGCCACACCTTCCTGCCACATGCCTATCCACACACTTCTCTGTATCTCTTTCCTCCAGTCTTCCTATCTTGTCCCTTCTGGGCCCCTGGCCGCTTAGCCAAACATTTCACCACAGCCCTGAACTGATATATGCACACCTCAGGCCCCCATCCTTCCAGACAGAGGCTCCAAGTATGTCATTCTTAGCTCTACCTTTGGGGAAGATCTCACTTCACCACTTAGGTTGAAATGTGATAGTCATCTACCTTGAAATAATGCAAATAATCAAACCAACCTAGCTCTGAACCAGTACTGGGTCTTTTTGTTGTCCTCAGTTTCCATAAAGCCACAGAAGTAGACAAAGAAGAAGCAATATCTCCACAGAAGTAGAAGGTAGGAGAGTCTGGGGTACCTGCTTATATGATTTACTTGTGTCTTTTGAACCACCTCAAGCCTGGATCCTGATTATGGATCTTATTTATGATAAGTTGCTATTGCATCTGCACAAAGTTATGACTCAAAAGGTTCAAAAACACATAGCTCACAATGGGCAGCTCTGGTAAAAGGACCTTGGTTTTCACTGATTAGAAATTAATTTCTAATGTGTCCCAGTTACACACAAGGAGCTGAGCATGACCTTGCACCAGAACTCCAGAACTGGGTGCTAGGCTGGTCAGAGACTCCCTGCATCATCCTCATCCACAACAGATACTTTCAGCATCATCAGATCTACTGGTCAGTAGGCTCGAGGGGCAGGGCAACTTGTGCTACAGCCAAGACTGGATGCGGAGCCCTGTCTTGCTCTGAAACCCACTTGAAACTGACAGCATCCTTCAACGAATGGATTGCTTCAGTATTTCCAAAGTCGTGCTGCTTCCACAGCTTTTGGAGCCCTGCTGGGCACTGTGTCTTTCTTAGTGCAGTTTGTTCTTCACCTTACAGTGGCTCCTGATACGCGAGAGGTTCGCTGGGTCCTGAAAACCTCACTGATTCCACAGGCACATCCATTTTTGGGTTTAGCTTCCCCCTCAGACAGGCGCGGGTGTCACGCCCTCTGCAGTACATCTCTCACTTCTTGTTTATCACTTCCAATTAGCGAGAGTTTATCATGATATGGACTTATCTGAGATTTTATCAAATATAAAAAAGAGCAAAGACTTTGTTGACTATATAACAAGAGTTCTGCAACTCTGGGGTGAGATCGTGGAGATGAACTTCTCTCCTGGCCATGAAAGGTCAAATTGCTGTTGATGCTTCCTGCTGATTGATGTCAAGACAGTATTTATAAAATGTTAAAAATCCATCTGATACACTAGCACCTGTACTAAAGGTATCACATACACAGTAGTGCTACCACCTAATTAAGTTTCTGGCAGCTCAGTTGTCCCAGAGGCCAGGCAGGTGACTTGAATGGGAGCTTAGTAAGGTCCTTCACCATGGATTATGCACAGATTGTGTTCCCTCAAACGTCACATGTGGAAATCTTAAACCCAATGCGACAGTATTAGGAAGTGGGATTTTTGGGAGGTAATTAGGTTGTGAGAGTGGAGCCTCATGAATGGGATGAGGGTCCCTATAAGAAGAGACAGGGGAAAGATCGGGGAAGATGGCGGAAGAGTAAGATGGGGAGATCACCTTCCTCCCCACAGATACACCAGAAATACATCTACACATGGAACAACTCCTACAGAACACCTACTGAACGCTGGCAGAAGACCTCAGACCTCCCAAAAGGCAAGAAACTACCCCACGTACCTGGGTAGGACAAAAGAAAAAAGAATAAACAGAGATAAAAGAATAGGGATGGGACCCGCGCCAGTGGGAGGTAGCTGTGAAGGAGGAAAGGTTTCCACACACTAGGAATCCCCTTCGCAGGTGGAGACCGCGGGTGGCGGAGGGGGAAGCTTCGGAGCCACAGAGGAGAGCACAGCAACATGGGTGCGGAGGGCAAAGCAGTGAGATTCCCGCACAGAGGATCAGGGCTGACTGGCACTCACCAGCCCAAGAGGCTTGTCTGCTCACCCGCCAGGGCGGGCAGGGCTGGGAGCTGAGGCTTGGGCTTCAGTCGGAGCGCCGGGAGAGGACTGGGGTTGGCAGCGTGAACACAGCCTGCAGGGGGTTAGTGCACCATGGCTAGCCAGGAGGGAGTCCAGGGAAAAGTCTGGACCTGCCGAAGAGGCAAGAGACTTTTTCTTCCCTCTTTGTTTCCTGGTGTGCGAGGAGAGAGGATTAAGAGCGCTGCTTAAAGATGCTCCAGAGACGGGCGCAAGCCGCGGCTAAAAGTGCGGACCCCAGAGACGGGCATGAGACGTTAAGGCTGCTGCTGCCACCACCAAGAAGCCTGTGTGCGAGCACAGGTCACTATCCACACCCCCCTTCTGGGGAGCCTGTGCAGCCCGCCACTGCCAGGGTCCCGGTATCCAGGGACAACTTCCCCAGGAGAGTGCACGGCACGCCTCAGGCTGGTGCAACGTCACGCCGACCTCTGCCGCCACAGGCTCGCCCTGCATCCGTACCACTCCCTTCCCCTGGTCTGAGTGAGCTGGAGCCCCCGAAGCAGCTGCTTCTTTAACCCAGTCCTGTTTGAGGGAAGAAAAGACGCCCTCCGGAGACCTACACTCAGAGGCGGGGCCAAATCCAAAGCTGAGCCCCAGGAGCTGTGAGAACAAAGAAGAGAAAGGGAAATCTCTCCCAGCAACATCAGAAGGAGCGGATTAAAGCTCCACAATCAACTTGATGTACCTGCATCTGTGGAATACCTGAATAGACAACAAACCATCCCAAATTGAGGAGGTGGACTTTGAGAGCAAGATTTATTATTTTTTCCCCTTTTCCACTTTTTGTGAGTGTGTATGTGTATGCTTCTGTGTCTGTCCATTTTTTTTGTTGTTGTTTTGTATTTTTTCATTAAAACACACAATTTTTTTTCTTAATAATTATTTTTTTATTTTAATAACTTTATTTATTTTATCTTACTTTATTTTATTTTATCTTCTTTCTTTCCTTCCTTCCCTTCTTCCTTCCTTCCTCCCTCCATCCATCCCTCCCCTCTTTCTTTCTTTCTTTCTTTCTACATTTTCTCACTTTTATTCTAAGCTGTGTGGATGAAAGGCTCTTAGTGCTGCAGCCAGGAGTCAGTGCTATGCCTCTGAGGTGGGAGACACAATTTCAGGACACTGGTCCACAAGAGACCTCCCAGCTCCACATAATATCAAATGGCAAAAATCTCCCAGAGATCTCTATCTCAACCCCAGCACCCAGCTTCACTCAACAACCAGCAAGCTACACTGCTGGACACCCTATGACAAACAACTAGCAAGACAGGAACACAACCCCACCAATTAGCAGAGAGGCACCAAACAGACACTCCCAAACACACCACCAGACGTGGACCTACCCACCAGAAAGACAAGATACAGCCTCATCCACCAGAACACAGGCACTAGTCCCATCCACCAGGAAGGCTACACAACCCACTAAATCAACCTTAGCCACTGGGGACAGACACCAAAAACAACGAGAACTACGAACCTGCAGTCTGCAAAAAGGAGACACCAAACACAGTAAGTTAAGCAAAATGAGAAGACAGAAAAACACACAGCATATGAAGGAGCAAGATAAAAACCCACCTGACCTAAAAAATGAAGAGGAAATAGGCAGTCTACCTGAAAAAGAATTCAGACTAATGATAGTAAAGAGTATTGAAAACCTTGGAAATAGAATAGACAAAATGCAAGAAACATTTAACAAGGACCTAGAAGAACTAAAGATGAAACAAGCTATGATGAACAACACAATAAGTGAAGTTAAAACTACTCTAGATGGGATCAACAGCAGAAAAACTGAGGCAGAAGAATGGATAAGTGACCTGGAAGATAAAATAGTGGAAATAACTACTGCAGAGCAGAATAAAGAAAATAGAATGAAAAGAACTAAGGACAGTCTCAGAGACCTCTGGGAAAACATTAAATGTACCAACATTCGAATCATAGGGGTTCCAGAAGAAGAGGAAAAGAAAGGGACTGAGAACATATTTGAAGAGATTATAGTTGAAAACTTCCCTAATATAGGAAAGGAACTAGTTAATCAAGGCCAGGAAGCACAGAGAGTCCCATACAGGATAAATCCAAGGAGAAATATGCCAAGACACATATTAATCAAACTGTCAAAAATTAAGTACAAAGAAAACATATTAAAAGCAGCAAGGGAAAAACAACAAATAACACATAAGGGAATCCCCATAAGGTTAACAGCTGATCTTTCAGCAGAAACTCTGCAAGCCAGAAGGGACTGGCAGGACATGTTTAAAGTGATGAAGGAGAAAAACCTGCAACCAAGATTACTCTACCCAGCAAGGATCTCATTCAGATTTGATGGAGAAATTAAAACCTTTACAAACAAGCAAAAGCTGAGAGAGTTCAGAACCACCAAGCCAGTTTTACAACAAATGCTAAAGAAACTTCTCTAGGCAAGAAACACAAGAGAAGGAAAAGACCTACAATAACGAACTCAAAACAATTAAGAAAATGGGAATAGGAACATACATATCAATAATTACCTTAAACATAAATGGACTAAATGTTCCCACCAAAAGACACAGATTGGCTGAATGGATACAAAAACAAGACCCATATATATGCTGTCTAAGAGACCCACTTCAGACCTAGAGACACATACACTGAAAGTAAGGGGATGGAAAAAGATATTCCATGCAAATGGAAACCAAAAGAAAGCTGGAGTAGCAATTCTTATATCAGACAAAATAGACTTTAAAATAAAGACTATTAGAAGAGACAAAGAAGGACACTACACAATGATCAAGGGATTGATCCAAGAAGAAGATATTACAATTGTAAATATTTATACACCCAACATAGGAGCACCTCAATACATAAGGCAAATACTAACAGCAATAAAAGGGGAAATCGACAGTAACACATTCATAGTAGGGGACTTTAACACTCCATTTTCACTGATGGACAGATCATTCAAAATGAAAATAAATATAGAAACACAAGCTTTAAATGATACATTAAACAACATGGACTTAATTGATATTTATAGGACATTCCATCCAAAAACAACAAAATACACATTTTTCTCAAGTGCTCATGGAATATTATCCAGGATAGAGTATATCTTGGGTCACAAATCAAGCCTTGGTAAATTTAAGAAAATTGAAATTGTATCAAGTATATTTTCCAACCACAACGCTATGAGAGTAGATATCAATTACAGGAAAAGGTATGTAAAAAATACAAACACATGGAGTCTAAACAATACACTACTTAATAACGAAGTGATCACTGAAGAAATCAAAGAGGAAATAAAAAAATACCTAGAAACAAATGACAATGCAGACAGCCATCCAAAACCTATGGGATGCAGCAAAAGCAGTTCTAAGGGGGAAGTTTATAACAATACAATCCTACCTTAAGAAACAGGATGCATCTCCAATAAACAACCTAACCTTGCACCTAAAGCAATTAGATAGGAAGAAGAAAAAAACCCCAAAGTTATCAGAAGGAAAGAAATCGTAAAAATCAGATCAGAAATAAATGAAAATGAAATGAAGGAAATGATAGCAAAGATCAATAAAACTAAAAGCTTGTTCTTTGAGAAGATAAACAAAATTGATAAACCATTAGCCAGACTCAACAAGAAAAAAAGGGAGAAGACTCAAAACAATAGAATTAGAAATGAAAAAGGAGAAATAACAACTGACACTGCAGAAATACAAAAGATCATCAGAGATTACTACAAGCAACTCTATACCAATAAAATGGACAACCTGGAAGAAATGGACAAATTCTTATAAATGCATAACCTGCCAATACTGAATCAGGAAGAAATAGAAAATATGAACACACCAATCACAAGCACTGAAATTGAAACTGTGATTAAAAATCTTCCAACAAACAAAATCCCAGGACCAGATGGCTTCACAGGTGAATTCTATCAAACATTAAGAGAAGAGCTAACACCTATACTTCTCAAACTCTTCCAAAATATGGCAGAGCGAGGAACACTCCCAAACTCATTTTACGAGACCACCATCACCTTGATACCAAAACCAGAAAAGGATGTCACAAAGGAAGAAAACTACAGGCCAATATCACTGATGAACATAGATGCAAAAATCCTCAACAAAATACTAGCAAACAGAATCCAACACACATTAAAGGGATCATTCACCATGATCAAGTGGGGTTTATTCCAGGAATGCAAGTATTCTTCAGTATACGCAAGTGAATCAATATGATACACCATATTAGCAAATTGAAGAAGAAAAACCATATGGTCATCTCAATAGATGCAGAGAAAGCTTTTGACAAAATTCCACACCGATTTATGATAAAAAACCCTCCAGAAACTAGGCATAGAGGGAACTTTCCTAAACATAATAAAGGCCATATATGACAAACTCACAGCCAACATCATCCTCAATGGTGAAAAACTGAAAGCATTTCCACTAAGATCAGGAACAAGACAAGGTTACCCACTCTCACCACTCTTATTCAACATAGTTTTGGAAGTTTTATCCACAGCAATCAGAGAAGAAAAGGAAATAAAAGGAATCCACATCGGAAAAGAAGAAGTAAAGTTGTCACTGTTTGTAGATGACATGACACTATTATAGAGAATCCTAAAGATGCTACCAAAAATCTCCTAGAGCTAATCAATGAATTTGGTAAAGTAGCAGGATAAAAAATTAATGCACAGAAATCTCTGGCAATCCTATATACTAATGACGAAAAATCTGAAAGTGAAATCAAAAAAACACTCCCAGGGCTTCCCCGGTGACGCAGTAGTTGAGAGTCTGCCTGCTGATGCAGGGGACACGGGTTCGTGTCCTGGTCTGGGAAGATCCCACATGCCATGGAGCGGCTGGGCCCATGAGCCATGGATGCTGAGCCTGCATGTCCAGAGCCTGTGCTCTGCAATGCAAGAGACCACAACACTGAGAGGCCCACGTAACGCAAACAAAACAAAACAAAACAAACAAAAACAAACAAACAAACAAAAAAACTCCCATTTACCATTGCAACAAATAGAATAAAATATCTAGGAATAAAACTACCTAAGGAGAAAAAGGACCTGTATGCAGAAAATTATAAGACACTGATGAAAGAAATTAAAGATGATACAAATAGATAGAGAGATATACCATGTTCTTGGATTGGAAGAATCAACATTCTGAAAATGACTCTACTACCCAAAGCAATCTACAGATTCAATGCAAACCCTGTCAAACTACCACTGGCATTTTTCACAGAGCTAGAACAAAAATTTTCACAATTTGTATGGAAGCACAAAAGACCATGAATAGTGAAAGCAATATTGAGAACGAAAAACGGAGCTGGAGGAATCAGGCTCTCTGACTTTAGACTATACTACAAAGCTACAGTAATCAACACAGTATGGTACTGCCACAAAAACAGAAAGATAGCTCAATGGAAGAGAATACAGAGCCCAGAGATAAACCCATGCACATATGGTCATCTTATCTTTGATAAAGGAGGCAGGAATGTACAGTGGAAAAAGGACAGCCTCTTCAATAAGTGGTGCTGTGAAAACTGGACAGATACATGTAAAAGTATGAGATTAGATCACTTCCTAACACCATACACAAAAATAAGTTCAAAATGGATTAAAGACCTAAACGTAACACCAGAAACTATCAAACTCTTAGAGGAAAACATAGGCAGAACACTCTATGACATAAATCCCAGCAAGATCCTTTTTGACCCACCTCCTAGAGAAATGGAAATAAAAACAAAAATAAACAAATTGGACCTAATGAAACTTCAAAGCTTTTGCACAGGAAAGGAAACCATAAACAAGACCAGAAGGCAACCCTCAGAATGGGATAAAATATTTGTAAATGAAGCAACTGACAAAGGATTAATCTCCAAAATTTATAAGCAGCTCCTTCAACTCAATAACAAAAAAACAAACAACCCAATCAGAAAATGGGCAGAAGACCTAAATAGACATTTCTCCAAAGAAGATATGCAGACTGCCAACAACCACATGAAAGAATGCTCAACATCATTAATCATTAGAGAAATGCAAAGCAAAACTACAATGAGATATCATTTCACACCGGTCAGAATGGCCATCATCAAAACATCTAGAAACAATAAATGCTGGAGAGGCTGTGGAGAAAAGGGAACACTCTTGCTCTGCTGGTAGGAATATGAATTGGTACAGCCACTATGGAAAACAGTATGGAGGTTCCTTAAAAAACTACAAATAGAACTACCATATGACCCAGCAATCCCACTACTGGGCATATACCCTGAGGAAACCATAATTCAAAAAGAGTCATGAACCAAAATGTTCATTGCAGTTCTATTTACAATAGCCCGGAGATGAAAACAACCTAAGTGTCCATCAACAGATGAATGGATAAAGAAGATGTAGCACATATATACAATGGAATATTACTCGGCCATAAAAAGAAATGAAAATGAGCTATTTGTAATGAGGTGAATGGACCTAGAGTCTGTCATACAGAGTGAAGTAAGTCAGAAAGAGAAAGACAAATACCATATGCTAACACATATATATGGAATTTAAGGGAAAAAAATGTCATGAAGAACCTAGGGGTAAGAAAGTAATAAAGACACAGACATACTATAGAATGGGCTTGATGATGGGGGAGGAGGAAGAGTAATCTGTGACAAAGCGAGAGAGAGGCATGGACATATATATACACTACCAAATGTAAAATAGATAGCTAGTGGGAAGCAGCCGCATAGCACAGGAGATCAGCTCAGTGCTTTGTGACCACCTACAGGGGTGGGATAGGGAGGGTGAGAGGGAGGGAGACGCAAGAGGGAAGAGATATGGGAACATATGTATATGTGTAACTGATTCACTTTGTTATAAAGCAGAAACTAACACACCATTGTAAACCAATTATACTCCAATAAAGATGTAAAAAAAGAAAATAAAATAAATGAGGGTTTATATGTTTAGAACAAAAGCATTCCTCCTTGACTTTCTAACAAGTCAAAATCTGTGTATTCTACAGAAAATCTGTGACGGTATTCCTGTAAAACTACCCTTTACTGCTTCTGCCTCCATTAGATTTCCTAAGCTCTAATGTTTTAATGTACAGGTTAAAAAAAATCCTAATGTGATTTATTTATAATGTGTGTGTTCTTTGTCTTATTCCAGTGTCTAAAGTCTTCTCCATGGTTGGACCCTAAATAATATTCCTTTACGTGCTAAGTGATATCTGGGGAGTGGGAGAGGTTTAATAAATACCCTAACTCTAAAGGGTACACTAATCCTAACCCTAACCCGTACCTTAATCCTAAACCGTACCCTAACCCTAACCCATACACTAACCGTAACCCTAACCCTAACCCTCACCCTGAACTGTACCCTAACCCATACCCTAACACTAAACCGTAAAAAAAAAAAAAAAAAAAGAGACAGGAGAGAGGTGATGACATATGTAAGATGCCTGCCGTTGGCAAAGCAGGAAGGAAACCCTCATTCAGGGCTGAATCTGCTGTTGCCTTGACCTTGGACTTCCTAGCCTCCAGTACCGTGAGAAATAAATGTTTACGTTTAAGCCACCCAGTCTGTGGTATTCTGTTTGAGCAGCTGCAACTGACTAAGACACCAAGCATCTTTTAAAACTTCCCTGGTGGTACAGTCTCTGCAATCCCTCCAGTAGGCAGTAATGCCTCTGATTTACTATCTTGGTAGGCGTAGATTTGTGAGGGATTCTAATTTGCTCTTCATGTGTACAAAAGCTCTTACTCCCAAGATCGTGGGTCAGTAAATGTTCTCTCTGTCGCTAAGGACGTCTCTCTCAATTAAACATTTATGAATTAGAGATGTAACCACACAGTAGCTAAGCCGAACTATTGCACACATTATGTGACACATTCAGGCTAAAAAGTGATTTATCAACTGGCCTCTCCTACCGCCCAATCTAGCAAGACAAGCAATATGGAATTTCATAACATCTGATATAAATTTCAGGTTTAACCTCATAATAAACAGTCTTTGAAAATCCAGGAGTGCTTCCGTGAACCCAGTGCATAGTTGACAAATGGCCATAAGTCCCTTTGTAGAAAGATTAGAGGAATAATTACTGCATAATTTTGTGGTGATGTTGCTGAACTCTTACTAAAGAGGGTCTGAGCTCCCCTCTAACCAATGCATTTCCTTTTCCATCAATATAGCAACCTGATTTATATCTGGAAATTGCATGAGGGACTGAATGTTTTTACTGTGGCAGCTGAGGTCCTTCTGGCTGTTATCTCTTAAATTTTAATGATTATTTCAATTGAGCAAGACCTCAGTCAGCTGCCCTCTGACTTGTACCCAAGAATATTTTGGACTGTTAATGTCTCAGCAAACTCCCAGGGGAAACAGCCAGCTGGTTGGATCTCAGGTAATGTCTACAAAATCCCCCAAATCTAACAGCTCTCCTATTCTGGCCTCCTTACTTATTTTCAGTATTATGTCCAGGAAGTTCATGTAGAAGAGTCCACCTTTGGGTCCAGGTCCCAAGAGAGCCTTCCCAGAAAATGACTAGAATCAGCTCTAAGTGTTTTTGTCAAAGCATTAAATGCCAAGAATGATGTGAGTACCCCCAAGTCAAATTTTTTCCTATCTCTCCTAGTATTTTGCAATCTTCTGATCTAATACTCTCCAGAACTATTTCTTCATGTAATGCCCTGTTTCTTGCTGGCACCTATTAACCAACCCCTGCAATTCTTTGCACATATAGGCTACTTGGGGAAATGTTTACCCCCATGTTCAAGCTCTGCTGTATCAAGATGCTGGCAATGGTCCAGGAGGCAGCAGGTAGAAAACCAACACCTACTGCAGTTGAGGTCGCTCTCCCAGCAAGGGGGGTCATGCTTCTTTGGGAAGGTGAAAGGGGCTGCTGCTGGTGGCTATAGAGGTCCAGGACATTTGAGAGTTCCAGATTTTTAGAGTCATTCACCCTAATATCTGCATTACAACACTTAGGGCCCTGCTCATTTCTAATCACAGCCCCTACTTCAGGATAGAAAACCACTTGCCTCCTGTAGTCATGCAAGATCTAAGTGCTTAGCCTGATTTCAGCAAAGCCACAAGGGATGAGCCCCATTAGAGCTGCCAGAGGTGGCTTTAGGTGCTTAGAACATGGTTTAGGTTGTCATTTACTTGATCTGAGCCTATCGTTCCGGGTGTTTAAAATTACGGCACTATCATGACAGCTATTTTCCTTCATGGTGCTTATTTTATCATTGTACACTAATCAAAAAAGGATGCAGCTATGAAATCCTCAAATCCTTGCCTTCCACTTGTACCAAATTACAATTAATCACAGATTAAAACTTGAATGATTGTCAAGCTGCTGCATGTCTGAGCTATTACCACTCCACTTACTATGTGCTAGGGGCCCCTGCCTGCTATCAGACAGAGTTGCAGTCCAGCTCCAAAATCCCTTCCTGATGGTCTGATTTGTAAGACTACTCCTGCAGTAGCTGGATCACCTAAGACATGGGACTGAAACAAGGATTATGTGCAAAGGATTCCTTGAGACATGAAATCCCAGGCATGAACAGTGACAGAAGGAATTTTTGACGGGAAGGGAGAGAATCAATGCAAGTTCATATATCTCTAAGCTGGTCCCTGTTTCCTGACAAGCTGTGAAATGACTCAGCCAAGCCACTTGGCAAGAGAATACACGTGATCCATGGGCATCTTCAGAGGTCCAGGTTATGAGGAGAAACTACACCTCAGTCAGGTCTGTGAAATAAAGGACTGGACATGGGATTTATCCTCTGCTCTCTCCCTTCCTCTGTCTCCCAACAATTCAAGTTCACCTTGAGCATAGTTAACGCTTCTCACTGGAGAGGTGCGTTATCCCAGCCCTTTAGCAGCTTCTGAAGAAGGCTGATACTTCATGCAGTAGACTGTAGCATCATCTTAGAGTCTGGAGAGGGACCACACACCAGGGCCCTCGTGCACAGGAGAGAGGTGGGGTGGGGGGGCACCAAGGAGGTTCATATGATGACAAAGTATCATGCTGGAGAGACAGGGATGAATCCCTGGGCGAGTGTGTGTGTGTGTGTGTGTGTGTGTGTGTGTGTGTATTCTAGTGAGTCCAGAAAATGCTTAACAAGAGGACCCAGAGACACTAGCTATTAAGCAAGATTGGGTACATAATTTTCACTGCTCAGCATGAAATCAAATCATGGGGAACCCTGTTCAAAAACAGGAGACAAATAACATTAAGGGTACTAAAATACAAGATTTTTTTCTTTCTCCCATGGTCTTTTACTTGACTTATGTGTTTTTTAAAAATTTGCTACTTAAGATTATAAGTAAAGGGAAACTTTTCAGTTAGTAGCATGGATTTTAACATTCATCTTTATGTTGTCTAATGACACTCTTAAATGCAAATATAAGAGCATTTAATGCACCTGGAACTATCAAATTTTACAATTTGTGTTTTGTAACTTGTACATACACATACATTTCATTCTTATCAAAACATAGAACACTAAATGATAGTAGCTCAACTTTCTTTAAAATTTCACTTATTGATATATGTACCTTCTATCAACACTGTCAATTTTTGGCTTATTGATGACTACCATGGGACTGAAAGTAAAAGGCACTATGGGATGCTCTATTTCCCCTCTCCTTCTCTGTCATCATGTTCAGTACAGGAAGTAAGCTAACTTAGAAAAGTAATGTGAGAAGAGAACATATGATAGTGTCCTTGGTTATTTGTGTTTCTTTGAACATCATTACCCCTTTTCTGAATTCAAAAGTTCTGATTCAAATGGAAAGCGTGACCTCTCAAGGTCAATGAACCTCACTTACCTGTTCATTGACACAACACAGCTTGCACGTATTTAAAACCTCCTGGAACTCCCAAGCTCATTAGAAGGGGACATTTTTATTGTCATACTGAGTGAGTAAGTCAGATAGAGAAAGACAAATATCATAAAATGTCACTTATATGTGAAATCTAAAAAAAGGGTACAAATGAACCTATTTACAAAGCAGAAATAGAGTCACAGATGTAGAAAAAACCTTATGGTTACCAAGGGGAAAGGGGAGAGATAAATTGGGAGATTGGGATTGACATACACACTACTGTATATAAAACAGATAACCAATAAGGACCTACTGTATAGCACAGGGAACTCTACTCAATACTCTGTAATGACCTATATAGGATAGAAGCTTTAAAAAATGGTTGATATATGTATAACTGATTCACTTTGCTGTACAGAAGAAACTAACACAACATTGTAAATCAACTATACTCCAATATAAATTAATTTTAAAAAGACATGTACATTTTAATGGTTTTGACAGCTGTTTGTACTTGTATCCCCACTACCCCTGCCAAGCTACAGAACATTGCATCACCCAAGAACTTACCTCAGGCCTTTTTCTAGTCAGCCCCTCCATGCTTGTCCCAGGCAAACTTTAACCTAATTTCAATCACTACAAACTCACTTTGCCAGTTCTAAAACTTCATGTAAAAGAATCATACATTAGGCAATTTTTCACATCTGGTTTATTCCATTTAGCATGTTTTTTAAAATATATACCCAGTTTTTGAAGTCGTTTGAGTTGTTTCCAGTTTGGGGCAATTATGGAAAAAGCTTCTATGAAAATTCATATATGAATCTTCTTGTGGACAGACATTTTCATTTACTTTGGGGAACTACCTAGGAGTGTAATTTCTTTGTCTTTTCGTAAGGATATGTTTAACTTTGTAAGACATTTCTAAACAGTTCCTCATGTAATGGTTATTCTACCAAGAGTAATAGGTAAGAGTCTTCCTGGCTTCAAATCCTCATTAAAACTGATATTGTCAGCCTTTTCAATTTTACTCCTTCTAGTGTATGCAATGGTAGTTCACATGGTTTAATTCAATCTCATGCCCAATGATATTTAGCATTTTTCCATGTGTTTATTGGCCATCTTTATATCACCTTTTCTGAAGGGTGTCTGCGAATTTTTGCCCATCTTTTCTATCTAGATTAATTGTCTTCTTGCTATTGCATTGTAAGTTTATATATTATGGATGTAAATCCTTTGTCAGATGTTATGTTTTGCAAATATTCTTTTTCCAGTTGGTATCTGAACTTTTCCAGAAAAAGGGTCTGGAGAGAACCTACCTAAAATATAAAAAAGGCCACATATGACAAACCTAACATCATACTTAATGGTGAAAAGCTGAAAACATTTCCTCTGAGATCAGGAACAAGACAAGGATGTCCACTCTCACCACATTTATTCAATATAGTTTTGGCAGTCATGGCAATCAGAGAAGAAAAAGAAATATAAGGAATCCAGATTAGAAAAGAAGACGTAAAACTGTCACTGTTTGCAGACTAAATGATACTATACATAGAAAATCCTAAAGATGCCATCAGAAAACTACTAAAGCTCATCAATGAATTTGGGAAAGTCACAGGATACAAAATTAATACACAGAAATTTGTTGTATTTCTATACACTAACAATGAAAGACAAGAAAGAGAAATTAAGGAAACAATCTCATTTACCATCACACCAAAAAGAATAAAATATCTAGGAATAAACCTACCTAAGGAGGCAAAAGACTTAATCTCCAAAAACTATAAGATATTGATGAAAGAAATTGAAGATGACACAAACAGGTGGAAAGATATATTGTGTTATTGGATTGGAAAAATCAATATTGTCAAAATGACTATACTACCCAAGGCAATCTACAAATTCAATGCAATCCCTATCAAATTACCAATGGAAATTTCACAGAACTAGAACAAAATAACTTTTAATTTGTATGGAAACACAAAAGACCCTGAATAGCCAAAGCAATATTGAGAAAGAAAAACAGAGCTGGAGGAATCAGGCTCTCTGACTTCAGACTATACTACAAAGTTACAGTCATCAAAACTGCATGATACTGACACAAAAACAGAAATATAGGTCAATGGAACAGGATAGAAAGCCCAGAAATAAACTCATGGACTTCTCATTTTCTTAATGGTGTGTTCTAGATAGCAGATGTTTTTAATCTTGATGAAGTCCAATATATCACTTTTCATTTAGAGTTAGCACATTTCATGTCCTAAGAAAATGTTGCCAACCCCAAGCTTTTAATTGGTTTTTAATCTCACATTAAGATCAAAAGAGCAAGAATCACTAAGATTCATGGTGACACTAATTTTATGTTGGCAGTAAGTCTGCTGACACTCTGCATGTGAAGAGTCTTGGCAGATACTCAGAAATGCTTCAGGACTGGGGACAAGACATTGTAATTCAGCTTTTACTGACATAATAGTGAATATTATAATTTATGGTACTGTAAAACAAAAACGAAGGCTAACTTTTAAATTTGGATTTGTGTGTGTGTGTGTGCTTTTATTAAAAGTAAAATTGAATAGGTAACTTGCTTCTGCTATAACCTAACTGGTTGAGTTATTGTTTCTGGTAGAAGTTTTCATGTTTAACTGCATGCCTTTCATCTTGTAGTTTTCTCTTCTTCATGACTTCTATTCATGTTGAGTCTCCATACTGTAGAGAAACAAATCATCAACCATCTGAACTGGATCTTCTAAGCTTCTGAACCAGTGTGTGATTTTCCTGTGCTATTCTGTTGCTATAAGCATTTCTACCACTTCCGCATCGAGACTGTAAGGATGTCTGTGAGAGGGACCCTGTCTTGTGGGATTTTTTTATAAATCCATTGCCTTAGTGTCTGCTGTATGATAAGAGCTACATTTTGTTTTGGGGTACCTTTTGTAATACATGTACATACCATTTTTTTAATGAAGTATAGTTGATTTACATTATTATATTAGTTTTAGGTGTACAACCTAGTGATTCAAAATTATTATAGATTATACTCCATTTAAAGTTATTATAAAACAATGGCTATATTTACCTGTGCTGTACAATGTATCCTTGTTCTCATCTATTTTATACAGGGTGGTTTCATTCCAAAACCCCATATTGCCTTCTCTGTTCACTCTCCCCACTGGTAACCACTCATACCATTTTTTAAAACTACAGCATTAGAGTGGTATGTGGCTATTTCAATGTTTCCAAATATTGGAAAATTAGAATGATGTCAAACAAAATTTCCCACCCTCTTTCTGTCCCATTTGTTCCCTTGCAAAACACATACACATGCGCAGGTGGGAGAAGCATCACAATAAATGCATATGTTTAGACAGAAATTAATTTGTAAATAAATTCAAAGTAAAAGCAATATGCAACTAAAAGAATATCAATTATTCTTTTTAGATGTTAATTTAATTTAAAACATAGATTATAGACTCATGTTTTCTCTTAAGAGGGGGAAAATACCTTTTTTCTGTAGGACAATTTTCTAGTAGATTACTCAGAAACATTTTTCCCTAGTTATCAGTATGTAATATTTTTTTCTATACAATATACTTTCTATAATCAGAGAAGTGACTCAACTGTTATATAAAACCTATTGTGTGATGGGTGGTATAAGTGCTATTTCATTTAATACATGCAGTACACAGTTTTGCAAATAAGCAGATTTATAGATTGAGGGACTGATATTCCGAGATTTTCACACACTCATCCAAAGCCACATGCTAATTCATAGTACAATATTTACACATCTAAAAAACTGAAAATAGTCAGAAGTCACAGTAAAAAAGCAGTAATTTTATTGAAAAAGTAATAGTGTAGGCAAAAGAGTATTTCAAATTTGCAATAACAAATTTGTTTTCTGTGAGATTTCCAAAATTAATTGTTACTTTAAAATTTAATTTCAATATAACGGTGTGTCTTAATTTCAAGCTAGAGCTATGCATTTGTAAGTAAAACCTATTCTCTGCAGTCTTTTGATCTCCTCTAACACTTCATTCCTGGATTTATAATTTGTTTACAGATAGTTTATAACAAACAGCCAATACAAACAACAAAAAACCCGACAGCAGTTAAAAAAAAAAAAAAGCCAGTACAAATGAAAAGTCATCCCCTAAAAGGAGTTGAGTATTTCTACTTAGTCTATAAAAGCTTTCCCCTATTCCTTGGGAGAGCAGGGCTTGCTTGATATTACCACAGAACTAGTAATGGCATGACCATGGCAAATTGTGGTTCTGATTTGACTCCTTTAAAAAGATTCCTGCTTTAAGAAGAAATGCCTGCCTTTGAAAATGCAGGTTACAATGCCATTTATAATGGCTGTAATATTATTCTAAGTGCTTTTCTTCAATTTAATCTTAAAATAGTTTCATGGAATTATTTTTTTCTTTTTCAAAGAGACATGCATATATGTGAAAAAAATGTCTCCTTCAATTTCTGCTATATCCTTGACACTTTCTCATATTTTTTTCCCAAGGAGACAGAGTCAGTCTTATGCCTCAGGGCTGTGGCAGAAAGAATCTCGATAAATGCAAAGGAAAACTCCTGGAAAATGCAATGCACCTGTAATTAATATTTTAAAAGGGATATATGTCTTCTTTGTTCTTCAAAGCTTTCTTATTGTGAAATTAATTCTTATCAAAATTGTTTCTCAAGACCATACTACTGTTACTGGGATGTTGAGATTTAATGGGAAAAGTACAGTTGATATTCATATATAACTAACTGGAATCAACAAGGTGTCAGATAAATCACACTAAAGTAAATTAGAACCCACATTTTTCTTAATGGTGATATAAACAAGTCTGGAAATGGCTTAAGTAAATAAACAAAAATAATATATACAATGAGGATGAAATGTGATATATTGGCACAAGCTCCAGCAAACAGAAGACACTCAAATATTTGTTGTAGAGCAGTTAGTAATACTATCAAAACTTGCTACCTTTCTTTCTAATGATCAAAATGATAATTTAAGGTAATATGGCTTGGTGGGATTTGCTCAAAAAGACTACAGGTAGCTAATGAAATTATGCAGGTTAGTATCAGGAAAAAAATCCGTGCTACAGGAACTTAACCAAAAGTTGCTAGTGTGATAGAATATTGAGCAACATCTTAAGGAACAATCTCAAACTAGAACCACATTGCTCAAAGCTTGGCAAATACACGTCTCCTATGCTCAAAAGCTGAGACTCTATTATACAAATTGGAAACCTAGTATTTGATACAGTTCTTGATACATAGCGGGATCCATGTTTTATTTATCTGCTTGCTTCAGTGCTATTAAATTATTCAACATTTCTCCATTTATATCCTTATGATGATTCTTTATGGATTTTTCACCAAGAAATACCTGATTCTAATTAGTTTAATTAGTCTTTCAACTAATCTTTCTGATGTTTCTATGCTTCTGTTTCAAGTTGATGAATGTAACCCTGGTTTTCTGAAAACATCTCTGATCTACACATTTAAGATAAAATTCTTCATGTTTAAGTACTGAGAGTGTATAAATATTATCTTCAAAAACCCAAGCAAATTATATTTCTTACCAGAATGCCAGATACCAAGATCACCTAATAATTATTTGTAACATTAATGAATAAGACACAGCCCTACTTGATCTAAAGGAGATAAAATATATCCTCCAACTGCTAACATCAATGTAATACAACTGTTTAAGAAGACCACATCTTGGACTACTTTCTGAGGAAATGCAAATAAAAATAATGATAGTGATAATAATAAACAATGTAGTAATCATTTGTCATTTCCCTATTATATGTGAGTCTGATGAGGGATACTTTCTAGATGCAATAAACATTATTTCTTATGATGACCTTTGTAGTATTTCCCTTAAAGGTGAGAGGATCAAGGTTATAAGCAATGGATTAACTTGCAGCCTGTCACACACAGAGTGGGAAAACTAGCTTCCTCATTCAGACTCCAATCAATTCTTTGAGCTTTTTTCAAACCTTTGCCATTTAAAGGCAAGTCCATTTTATATTTAAATATGATTCACAACAGATGATTGACAGCAGTTCAAGTGGAGCTTATGAAAGTAAAATTGTATTTATCTATTTATCTAAGGGTAATTGGAGTTTAAATGATTAGCCACCAAAACTCGAAAAAGAAAAAATTTTAAACAGGAAGACGATTCAATTTTTCTACTTAAAATTTTCCAGTATCAAGCTCTTTGAATTTTTGTTATTTTAACAGAATTTATTTTGACAGTGTTTTCTGTGGATAATATCCTTCAACCTTGTATCTCGTCTAATGTTTTTACCTTCACTCTTTGTTTTTACCTCTCACCTTCTACTTATCACAATTTAAGGACTATATGTTAGAATTAACTAATTATAATGATATGCAGTGTTTGTTCTTGGTGCCTTTTTATTTTGTCTTCAGCTTTTCTTCATGACCCCCACATGCAAGTAAACTTACCACATTTATCTTCAATTGTCCCTGATTGTATTTTGCATTGTCCTTTGTTTTGTTGTAACTGATTTATTTGCACTTTAGATTTATGCAGTTATACAGTATTCATGTCTTATAGATGCTGCTTTTATTTTTTTCAGAATAGACTGGAGGCATTTTCTAATATGTTCTGCTGCATCTAACACATACATTTTAGGTTAAGTATGTCCTGCTTCTTGTTTTGCACACGACCTCTTTTCCAGGACCCAGTGATAGGTGAACACTAGTGAGGTCTGTGAGGAGGTAAGTGTAGCTCCTAATTGACCCCTGATTCAAGTGTTTTTTTTTTTCCCCAAATATGTCAATGATTACTTTTAGTGAGTCATTGCCAGAGGTATGAATGTTAATATACACATACTATCCTCCAAGTTTGTGGTTCTCAAACTCTTATTTCTGAGCTATGTAATAACCACCTCACACCTTAAGGAATCAGGAGGATAAACGTTATTTTCTTGTAAATCGCAGGTTTCAAAGCTGAGACCTGAGCTAAGGGAAGAGGTGTAGCCATAAAATAGAGTAGCCTTTCCTGGTTTGAGGTTATTATACTTTGACTGGGATTTTTGCTATCTGAAGATGGCATTGTTCATTGATATTTGAAAATGTCCAGTGGGACTAGGGACTTGTCTGTTATGTAATCTAAAGTCAGAAAAGTGAGAACCAATAAACCCGTTATGAAAGTCAGTCGTTGGGAAAAAATACAAATAAAACTATTGGATGATTTCACTGAGTTACAGTCACTGAATAGCCAGCCTTCTCTGACTGAGCTCCTGTTCATATGGGAATGTGTGGACAACTGGTAACAGGTTAGGTAGCCTCAGCATTTCACCGCCCGGGAGACTGTGCCAGGAAAAGCTACCCAGGTATGAGTCAACTGAAATTTATCTTAATTACCACTGTACCTAAAACTTTCTATAATTTCACATCTTTTTATAGATATTTATGGATAAAGTTATTGGTATTGACACACAAAAAAATTCCAGCTACATTACTATTATTGTTCACAAAATAGTACCTTGTAATAAGCTATTTTTCTAAGTGTTTCCTTTATGAAATGAAGATCATTCAAGCCAGTGTTTCTCAAACTTAGAGTCTGGGTATCCAAAAGGAAAAAGAATCGTACATCTTTTAAAATTACTATGTTTTTCAAAGATCTCTAACGAAAAAACTCTCAAACTAATAACTTAAAATGTGCTACAGTAAATGGGCATACAAAATTTGATGGAGTTCTAGGCAACAGTTGAAAATTTACAGACATTCTGATACAAATTTGCCTGTGGACACCCTGGGTGGGGTGGTGGTCATGAAGGAGTGTTTCCAATCTCTTGGACCAATTTTGGACATTCATGTAAAAATCCTAGGATTTATTTATATTACCCCCTGTCTCAAAATTGCCAAATACGAGGCCAGTTTCTCCCTGTACTGCAGCCGTGTTTAAGCTGCAATATTAAATCAAATTCTCTCATCACTTCTTTAGAAACAGAGAAAAATTGACAGCTTTTTGCTAATGTAATCACCCATTTAAAGTTGAAGACAGCTATTAAATCTTTCATTTACTTTTCTATTTTTCAAAAAGCTCAGATCACTTAATCTTTGCTCATAAAATTTATTTCCATTTCCTTTGTCTTCCCCTGAAAGGAATGATCTTTCCTGATGATAGGATGATCATTCATATATTGTACGTTATTAATAGTTGTGGTTGAACAAGTGGGTTTATACAAAACCTTTCAATTAAAAATATATATAGGAAGCAAAAGGAAGACATTCATCTTCACTCTCTTAATCTTTCCTCAGAGATAGGTCCCATCTATCTGTGTTTAAAATTGTTTTATTTTTACAGGATGTTTTACACTTGAACTATATCATTTGTTTAAACATTTGGATAGTTAAGACACTAAGAAATCCATTCGAATATCAATTTCCAAAGCATGCATTGTGGGAAGTACAGTGTATATCAAAGTTTATTTTCATGTAAGTGAGGTATATGCTTTTGGTATGTGGGTAGAGTAGATCCAATTTCTAACAAGAAATTTAATGTAATTTAATGAAATACAACATCTGTGAAGAGGAAAGCATCTTTCATTGCAAATTCTACCAGCATTAGGCACACAACAGGGTATATACATACAGAGGTTCATTAATCAGAAGTGCACGTATTGATGAAGTTTTATAAATACAAATAGTCATGTAACCAACTCCCGAACATGACCAAGAAACAAACTTGCTCACCACAGAAAAGCCCACTTCAGGCCCCCAGAAATGCACTACACCCCATAGGCAACCCCGATTTTGAATTCTCACCCAAGAATTAACTCTGCTTGTTTTTGAACTTTGAGTAAATGGAGGAATCCTCAGAGTTCACCTTCTGTGTTTCACTTGACACTTTGGAGGCTGACATGCGTTGATAAATATATCTTTTTCATTTTCATGATTTATAGTATTACTTTACATAAATATACCACAAGTTACTTATCATTCCTCAACTAATATATGCTTTTCCCTCCTTTTTTACTATTTCTCCCTAATTTGGAGAACGAGGCTTATATTAGGCTTCTGCACTTCCTGTTTTGCCATAAAGTGTGGTCCTCCAGAAGCGACCTGGGTGTGTATCTGTACCCCAATTTGTAGAGGAACACCCTCAGGTACACCATTATGAGTGTAAACCAATGACTATAATGTTTGATTCAATCAAAGAAAGCAGATGTGTAAACATTTCATCTAATCCTTTTCTGGGAGGAAAATTACAGGCATATGAATATCTTTTTTTTCCTTTTCTTGATTCATTTTGGTGATTGTCCCACTTTCATTTCATTTTCCTATCTGAATTCAGGGTCTGGTTCATTTCCAGCTATTGAGAATTTGAGTGCTGGTACCTTCTGTAGCCCCAGGCTCTGTCGAGCAGAGGGAGGTGGCCTGTCATCTGCTCATGGTGTAGACTTTACTGCTTTGACGATGCAGTCATGGCGATGCAGTGGGTGCCAGTTCTGGGTCTTTGATATTCAAAGGCAGCTGTTGTCCCAGTGGTATCAACCCTCCTGTAAAAGTGTATATATATAGTACAGCTACTCTCTGGTTAATAATGACAGTTTATCTGCAAAAGTGTTGCTAATTTCAAAGCCTCCCAAGACTACAACCTGGGAGTACTGCCCACTTGACTTGTATAATTTCTCCAAGTGAAATATTCATAATAAATATTTGAATTAACAGAGAAAGGTTTTGGACGTGTGTGTGTGTGTGTGTGTGTGTGTGTGTGCACATGTGTTTGTATGTGCTTCTACTTAAAGGAATTTGCCAACTTATATAGACGGGACAACCTGGGAGAGTAAAATATTGTATACATACATCATGCATATTTATAAACACACATCAGTTACAACTGCACTTTTCAGGATGAGTCCCTGAGCCCAGTGACTTTCAGAGACGTTCCTCATGTCTTCTCACATCCTCCTCCTTTGACAGATCTATGAGTCGAGAATAAAAACCAAAACAACCAATTGCAGCAACAGAGGGGGCTTTATATAAATATCTAACAACATTGTTCTGCTAATAAATCTCATTTCTTGTTATTTTTTCCTATCATTTATTCCCTCCTATTGTCACCATTTTCCAGAATTAAAGATGCTCTTATTATTTATGTTTCAGACTCAATTAAAGAGAGAGCTCTTTGGCACACAGCATTCAGGACATTTTGTCAGATTTGGGCCCTTAACGGATGGACACACAGTGGGATTGAGTGCACACATCCTGCCAAGGAGGATGGGGAGGCTGTTCACTGGAGAGATTGTAAATCACAGGAAGAGAGAAGAGTGAAAAGAATGAGACATACCCTAAACCCCACGCGTGTCAGCATACAAATTAGTGCCAAAATATTTACATTCATTAGTGTTCCAGGAACAATGAGATAATGCTATTGTCCTTTCCGACTTCAATGTTTAATCATTTGTAAGGAGACTTTTATAAAAAAATTCTGCCCAGCTCTTTGGCCAGCAACCCTCCTGTCATCCTCAGCTCTGTCCCCAGATCTAACCCATCACTTCCTTTCCCTCAGCCTTGGGTGGAACCACTGCCAAGATGCAGATTTTCATATAAACTCTACGGGAAGACCAGCGCTGTTGAGATTGAACCCCAGATACAACAGAAAAGGTAGAGTCCAAGATTCAGCACGAGAAAGGAATTCCCCCATCAGCAAAGACTGATCTCCACTGGAAACAAAGGGAAGATGGCCATACTTTGACCAGGACACTCAAAGGCATCCAGTCTGCATCTTGGGTTGAGCCTTGTGGTTGCACAAAGAACAGGAAGAAGTGTGCCCACTCCTGAGGAGATAAGCATTGCAGAAAGATTCGCCTGGCTATCCAGAAATACCCTAAGGAGGGTGAGGGTGGCAAAATCTGTCCTTTTTGCTAGGAGTGACCTTCAGATGAATGTGGTGCCAGAGTTTTACAGCCACTTTGACAGCTATTATCATGGCAAATATGGTCTGACTTGTTGCTTCAACAAACTAGAAGACAAGTAACTGTGTATGGATTAACAAGAGAAATGAACTAAAATAAAATAAAAATTATGTTCACGTTCATAATGTTCCTTATGAACTAGGTAGGGAAGAGTACACATGTATGAACTCTAAAGACCATAACCTCTTAGTGTTGAATTTGAATTCACAGAGGACCTTGGAACTCCTCTTGTGCCTTAAGGAAAAGTTTTGTTTTAGTCGTGCTGGGCAGATCAACTTCCAGGCAGGGCAGGAGTGCTGTACCAGGAATCACTGAACTTTGCTGTTAGGAGATGCTCCTTCTCCTGAACTTTAACTTTTCAAGCTATAGTCTGCCACTTTTTTTCCATTTCTTTTGACCTTAGCTGGCCAGAGCTTAACAACTGATTCACTGTCCCCTGGAGCCTCACACCAGTCAGCCCAAGAGCCACTCCTGACCAGAAATCAAGACCTCAATCTTCGATGTGGTCCAAATCAGAAAAAAGAATCATTTCATTGATGCACACCATGGTCTCTAATGGCTTTGGGAGAGGTCCGAGGTGTGTGTATGCTGTCCACAGAATTCTTTCTCCCCCCAGCCCTCCCCTTGGATTTAAGGAGGAGAAGAGCCTAACCCCTCAGGACTACAATAAACCCAGAACCCTGGTCAACTCTATCAGGACCCTTGGAGTTAAGAATCCTCCTGTCTTTAATTTAGTTCTCAAGAGTAAGTTTTGTGATTCTTACTTAGCAGAATTCTTGCCCTTTGAATAGATCATGTCCCTGAGAAGAAAATTTAGATCTAGCAGGTGAGTGATAATGAGGATTTTGCCTAGGAGTCTTCCTGGGATTTTACTAAATTTGTTTTTAACAGATTCTAGCTCAATTTGCTTCCTTTTTTTAATGACTACTGTCTAAGACAAATATTAATTGGAACATATGATATTTGAAGAATTTTCCAAATCATATGCACTGGACTAATAGTTTTGGAAGATTTCACAGGTTTTTATAAAAGGGTCTCTGTCGTCAAACAGAGCTATAAAGTTTGCATGCTATCAGTATATTAGGAAAATCACAATGTGACTGTATTAAAGATTCTAATAAGTCTTAAAAAAGAAAAGCATGTTTAACTTGTTTAAACCAACCAAGTTTCCTAGTTTTTTTTTGTAGTAGACTAGTGTTCCATAAAAGATAGTATTCCATAAACTATTTAGGAAGTACATTTCTAGGCCACTTCTTGATATTTCCTTTGATTCTATGGTAAATTCTGATTCCCAAACAGGTTAAAATTTTCTACATCCACTTCTCTATATCCCCTGCCTTTGTATTTCTTCTTAGAAATTTTTTCACTTTTTAAGGTCAACCTGCATACAAGTATCTCTTTTCCATAACTGTATCACATCTGTAGTAGGGTTAGTGCTCCTTCCTTAGTGTCTTTCTCACTGTCCTAACTTAACATCCACTTGAGTGTGAAGGTAACAATAGCACTGACTTTGTCAAAGAACATCTCCTGCCTCCTCCTTCCTGTTATAGGTTGTAGTTCTCCAAATCCTGAAGACATAGCTTCTGTTTTGTTTATTAAGAACTCTCCATTTATGGGACTTCTCTGGCGGTCCAGTGGTTAAGACTGTGTACTTCCAATGCAGGGGGTGCGGGTTCGATCCCTGGTTGGGGAACAAAGATCCCACATGCTGCATGGTGCAGCCAAAAATTTTAAAAAATATACATATAAAGAACTATTTATAAGTTATAAGTTATAACTATTTTGATAAGTTCAGAGCTTCTTATTTTGGTGGTGAAATAACACTAGACACACAGATTCTCCTTCCAAATAAAAAATAGAGAATAAAGGAATGATTCTCATCTCTTACTCTTTCCTGCAGATCAAATGTCTATTTTTATACTGTGGTCCGCACCCTTCTTCTTCACCTTCTCAAACACAGAATATCATAATTTCTGACTTGGTCTCCAATCTCTTTTAAATATTCTATGTTATTAGTTATTTTCCACCTTAAAATATTAATAAAATATTTATGGAATATTTTGTTATATTAACAGAAAAATAAATAATGTTAACTTTTCCAAAGGCTTATTTATTTCTATCTGGTCACTTAGTTTTCAAGAGCGTGTCTTAACAAATACATATTGCATTTAAAAGCAAACTAACCAGGAGTGGGACAAAAGGCAAGCAAACAAACAACAAGGCAACAGAACTTTTCCAATGACTGCAAAAGGAGGAAAGGAAGTAAACAAGGACTTGTTGGTGATTTATCAACCTGTTTATAGGGTATCTGGGCTGTTTTAAAGGAGAACATTTCACTCCATCTATGATTGTATAAATTATGGTTGAAAGCAGTTTTTGTTCCTGGAAGTTTCTGCAGCTGTGTGGGTAGCTGTGAGAGAAATTTGATATAGTATTGACATTTTTTTAATGAAAGCTCTGTCAGGTTTTATTTGTGCAAGTGAGAGCTGAGAGACCCAAGTGACTGTAACTTATTATGGAGAACATCAAAGGAAATAAGCAGATGGGAGTGAAATAGACTAAGTATTGAGCTTGGGCCAAAAGCTAAAAAAAAGGGAGGAAAAATATAAGTTATGCTAATTTCTGTCATGTAAAAATATGGCTTAATGAGTAGTTCATTTTCTATTCACCCTGATCAAATGTGGCTGAAGACTAGTTAGTTACAACTAAGAATATTTTCAAACTAGATTTTATGGAAACATCTGTAGAATAATCTTCAATGCATCTGATTTCTTTATAAGTTCATATTTTTAAAAGCAAGTTGTTTTTCCTTTTGTTTTGAACTGATATAACTTCTACAGGATTCACGCATGCACTGCAGAAGGAGGAAAAGCAAATATTTTTGAGATATGATAATTCGCATTTCTGGGCACAGTCCAGAGGGGCAGATAATCATATCACACCCTCAATAAAAATGTCTGAAAGTGTCCTGTTGCTAACATTGCAAAGCCTCCTCTTTCCAGAATGTTCCAGACTATCTTACATCTGACCCCAAACCTGATCACTTGCTATTTCTTCTTCTAAATCACAGCACTCCACCCTCACCCCATTCTTCCCAAAACACCCCAGCTTCCAGTGTCCCTGATTAATTTCTAGTTTTGATAAAAATATGAATTTTCAACCCCAGTGCTTTTGTGCAATCATGGCTGAGGACAGTGTTCCTACTCTCTATGAGATACTTTTTGCAAAACTTCTCCTGTCATTCAAACATCATCATAGAAACTTCCAGAATTCTCTGCATTCATAGTCATTTTTATCTTCATGATCATGGATCTTACTTTCATCTTCATCAACAAAAATAATAACAAATGATTAATTTGACTCATATTTTTTTCTCCAAATCATTGAAAAGTCAAGGTGAAAATCTAGTTTTTGTGCGGACTGAAACTTATGAAGTTTAGGTGACTCCCTTAAGAAAAAGAATACAAAATTACACATACAAAAACCTTAGATGAGATTGGTTCAAGATGGCGGAGTAGAAAGATGTGCGCTCACTCCCTCTTTCGAGAGCACTGGAATTACAACTGACTGCTGAACAGTCATCGACAGGAAGACACTGGAACTCACCAAAAAAGATACCTCACATCCAAAGATAAAGGAGAAGCTGAAATAAGATGGTAGGAGGAGTGCAATCACAATAAAATCAAATCCCATAACTGCTGGGTGGGTGAATCACAAACTGGAGAACAGTTATACCACAAAAGTCCACCCTCTGGAGTGAATGTTCTGAGCCCCACATCAGGCTTCTCAACCTGGGTGGTCCAGCAAGAGAAGGAGGAATTCCCAGAGAATCAGGCTTTGAAGGCTAGCAGGATTTGATTGCAGGACTTCAACTGGACTGGGTGAAACTCCACCCTTGGAGGACACACACAAAGTAGTGGGTGCATCAGGACCAAGTGGGAGGAGCAATGACCCCATAGCAGACCTACCTGCTAGTTTGGAGGGTCTCCTGCAGAGGTGGGGAGTGGCTGTGGCTCACTGCAGGGGCAAGACACTGGCAGCAGAAGTTCTGGGAAGTACTCCTTGGTGTGAGTCCGCCCAGGACTCTGCCATTAGCCCCACAGAAAAGCCTGCAGGCTCCAGTTCTGGGTCACCTCAGGTCAAACAACCAACAGGGAGGGAACTAAGCCCCACCCATTAGCAGACAAATGGATTAAAGCTTCACTGAGCTCTGCCCACCAGAGCAATAAACAGCTCTACACACCACCGATCTCTCCCTCATCAGGAAGCTTGCACAAGCCTCTTAAATAACCTCATCCATGAGTGGGAATACAACAGAAACAAGAAATACAATCCTGCAGCCTGTGGAACAAAAACCACATTCACAGAAAGGTAGACAAAATGAAAAGGCAGAGGACTATGTACCAGAGGAAGGAAAAAGATAAAACTCCACAAAGAGAACTAAATGATGTGGAGATAGGCAACCTTCCAGAAAAAGAATTGAGAATAATGTTAGTGAAGATGATCCAGGAGCTCAGAAAAAGAACGGAGGCAAAGATAGAGAAGATGCAAGAAATGCTTAACAGAGACATAGAAGAATTAAAGAAGAAACACCTAGAAGAATTAAAGAACAAACAAACAGAGATGAACAGTACAATAACTGAAATGAAAAATACACTAGAAGGAATCAATAGCAGAATAACTGAGGCAGAAGAACGGATAGGTGACCTGGAAGGCAAAATGGTGGAATTCACTACTGTGGAACAAAAGAAATAAAAAAGAATGGAAAGAAATGAAGACAGCCTAAGAGACCTTGGACAACATTAAATTCACCAACATTTGCATTATAGGGACCTCAGAAGGAGAAGAGAGAAAGGACACAAGAAAATATTTGAAGAGATTATAGTCAAAAATTCCCTAGGGAGCTTCCCTGGTGGCACAGTGGTTGAGAGTCTGCCTGCTGATGCAGGGGACACGGGTTCATGCCCCGGTCCAGGAAGATCCCACATGCTGTAGAGCAGCTGGGCCCATGAGCCATGGCCGCAGAGCCTGTGTGTCCGGAGCCTGTGCTCCACAATGGGAGAGGCCACAACAGTGAGAGGCCCACGTACCGCAAAAAAAAAATAATAATAATAATAAAAAAGAAACAAGAAAAATCTCAAATAAACAATGTAACCTTAACCTAAAAGAACTAGAGAAAGAAGAACAAACAAAACTCAAAGTTAGCAGAAGGAAAGAAATCATAAAGATCAGAGCATAAAAAAATTACATAGAACCAAAGAAAAAAATAGCAAAGACCAATAAAACTAAAAGCTGGTTCTTTGAGAAGATAAACAAAATTGATAAACTATTAGCCAAACTCATCAAGGAAAAGAGAGAGAGGACTCAAATCAATAAAATTAGAAATGAAACAGGAGAAGTTAAACAGACACCGCAGAAATACAAAGCATCGTAAGAGACTAGTACAATCAACTCTATGCCAATAAAATGGACGACCTGGAAGAAATGGAAAAATTCTTAGAAAGGTATAACCTTCCAAGACTGAACCAGGAAGAAATAAAAGATATGAACAGACCAATCACAAGTAATGAAATTGAAACTATGATTAAAAATCTTCCAGAAAACAAAAGTCCAGGACCAGATACCTTCACAGCTGAATTCTATCAAACATTTAGAGAAGAATTAACACCCATCTTTCTCAAACTCTTGCAAAGAATTGTCGAAAAGGGAACACCCCCAATCTCAATCTTTGTGACCACTATCACCCTGATACCAAAACCAGAGATATTACAAAAAAAGTAAATCACAGAGCAATATCACTGATGAATATAGATGCAAAAATTGTCAACAAAATACTAGCAAACAGAATCCAATAAAACATTAAAAGGATCATACACCATGATCAAGAGGGATTTAATCCCAGGGATGCAGTGATTCTTCAATATATGCAAATCGATCAATGTGATACACTATATTAACAAACTGAAGAATAGAAAACATATGATCATCTCAATAGATGCAAAAAAAGCTTTTGACAAAATTCAAAACACATTTATGATAAAAACTCTCCAAAATGTGGGCATAGAGGGAACCTACCTCAACATAAAAAGGCCATATACGACAAACCCACAGCAAACATCATTCTCAATGGTGAAAATCTGAAAGCATTTCCTCTAAGATCAGGAAGAAGACAAGGATGCCCTCCCTCGCCATTCTTATTCAGCATAGTTTTGGAAGTCCTAACCAAGGCAATCAGAGAAGACAAAGAAAAAAAGGAATACAAATTGGAAGAGGAAGGACAACTGTCACTGCTTGCAGATGACATGATACTCTACATAGATAATCCTAAAGATGCCACCAGAAAACTACTAGAGCTAATCAATGAATTTGGTAAAGTTGCAGGATAAAAAATTAATGCACAAAAATCTCTTGCATTCCTATATGCTAAGAGTGAAAAATCAGAAAGAGAAATTAAGGAAACAATCCCATTCACCACTGCAACCAAAAGAATAAAATACCTAGGAAAAAACCTACCTAAGGAGGTAAAGGACCTGTATGCAGAAAACTATAAGACACTGATGAAAGAAATCAAAGATCACACAAACAGATGGAGAGAATACCATGTTCTTGGATTGGAAGCATCAATACTGTGAAAATGACTATACTACCCAAAGCAATATACAGATTCAGTGCAATCCCTATCAAATTATCAATGGCATTCTTTACAGAACTAGAACAAAAAATCTTAAAATTTGTATGGAGACACAAAAGACCCTGAATAGCCAAAACACTCTTGAGGGAAAAAAAATGGGGCTAGGAGAAGCAGATTCCCTGACTTCAGATTATACATCAAAGCTACAGTAATCAAGACAATATAGTACTGGCACAAAAACAGAAATATAGATCAATGGTACATGATAGAAAGTCTAGAGATAAACCCACGCACCTATGGTCAACTAATCTATGACACTGGACTCAAGGATATACAATGGATAAAAGACAGTCTCTTCAGTAATTGGAGCTGGGAAAACTGGACAGCTACATGGAAAAGAATGAGATTAGAACACTCCCTAACACCATACATAAAAATAAACTCAAAATGGATTAAAGACATAAATGTAAGGCCAGACACTAGAAAACTCTTAGAGGAAAACATAGGAGGAACACTCCATGACATAAACCACAGGAAGATCCATTTTGATCCACAACCTGGGGAAGTGGAAATAAAAACAAAAATAAACAATTGTTTGTAGATTTTTTTGATGATGGCCATTCTGACTGATGTGAGGTGATACCTCATTGTAGTTTTGATTTGCATTTGTCTAATGATTAGTGATGTTGAGCATCCTTTCATATGTTTGTTGGCAATCTGCATATCTTCTTTGGAGAAATGTCTGTATAGGTCTTCTGCTCATTTTTGGATTGGATTATTTGTTTTTTTGATAATGAGCTGAATATGCTGCTTGTATATTTTGGAGATTAATCCTTTGTCAGTTGCTTCATTTGCAAATATTTTCTCCCATTTTCAGGGTTGTCTTTTTGTCTTATTTATGGTTTCCTTTGCTGTGCAAAAGCTTTAAGTTTCATTAGGACCCATTTGTTTATTTTTGTTTTTATTTCCATTCCTCTAGGAAGTGGGTCAAAAAGGATCTTGCTGTGATTTATGTCATAGAGTGTTCTGCCTATGTTTTCCTCTATGAGTTTGATGGTGTCTGGCCTTACATTTAGGTCTTTAATCCATTTTGAGTTTCTTTGTGTGTGTGTGTAGGGTGTTAGGGAGTGTTCTAATTTCATTCTTTTATGTGTAGCTGTAGAGTTATCACAGCATCACTTATTGAAGAGGGTGTCTTTTCTCCATTGTATATTCTTGCCTCCTTTATGAAAAAATGTGACCATATGTGCATGGATTTATCTCTAGGATTTCAATCCTGTTCCAGTGATCTAGATTTCTGTTTTTGTGCCAGTACCATACTGTCTTGATTACTGTAGCTCTGTAGTACAGTCTGAGGTGGGGGAGCCTGATTCCTCAAGCTCCGTTTTTCTTTCTCAAGATTGCTTTGCCTATTTGGGGGCTTTTGTGTTTCCATACAAATTATGAAATTTTTTGCTCCAGTTCTGTGATAAGTACCATTGATAGTTTGACAGGGATTGCATTGAATCTGTAGATTGCTCTGGGTAGTATAATCATTTTCACAATGTTGATTCTTCCAATCCAAGAATATGGTATATCTCTCCATTTATTTGTATCATCTTTAATTTCTTTCATCAGTGTCTTATCGTTTTCTTCATAGAGGTCTTTTGTCTCCTTAGGTAGGTTTATTACTAAGTATTTTTCTCTTTTTGTTGCAATGGTAAATGGGAGTATTTCCTTAATTTCTCTTTCAGATTTTTCATCATTAGTCTATAGGAATGCAAGAGATTTCTGTGCATTAATTAGTATCCTGCTGCCTTGCCAAATTCATTGATTAGTTCTACTGGTTTTCTGGAAGCATCTTTAGGATTCTGTATGTATAGTATCATGTCAGCTGCAGTGACCGCTTTACTTCTTCTTTTCCAATTTGGATTCCTTTTATTTCTTTTTCCTCTTTTATTGATTTCCAAAACTGTGCTGAATAATAGTGGTGAGAGTGGACAACTTAGTCTTGCTCCTGATCTTAGACGAAATGGTTTCAGTTTTTCAACATTGAGAACGATGATGCCTTTGGGTTTGTCATATATGGCCTTTATTATGTGGAATTAAGTTCTCTCTATGCCTACTTTCTGGAGGATTTTATCATAAATAGGTGTTGAATTTTGTTGAAAGTTTTTTCTGCATCTATTGAGATTATCCTATGGTTTTTATCCTTCAGTTTGTTAATACAGTGTATCACATTGATTGCTTTGCAAATATTGAAGAGACCTTGTATTCCTGGGATAAACCCCACTTGATCATGGTGTATGATCCCTTTACTGTGCTGCTCGATTCTGTTTGCTGGTATTTTGTTGAGCATTTTCACATCTGTTTTCATCAGAGATATCGTCCTGTAGTTTTCCCTTTTTGTGACATCTTTTTCTGGTTTTGGTGTCAGGGTGATGGTGGTTTCTTAGAATGAGTTTGGGCATGTTCCTCCCTCTGCTATGTTTTGGAACAGTTTGAGAAGGATAGGTGTTAGCTCTTCTCTAAATGTTTGATAGAGTTCACCTGTGAAGCCATCTTGTCTTGGTCTTTTGTTTGTTGGAAGACGTTTAATCACAGTCTCAATTTTGGTGTTTGTGATTGGTCTGTTTGTATTTTCTATTTCTTCTTGGTTCAGTATCGGAAGGTTGTTCTTTTCTAAGAATTTGTCCATTTCTTCCAGGTTGTCCATTTTATTGGCATATAGTTGCTTGTAGTAATCTCTCATCATCCTCATATTTCTTCAGTGTTACTTATTACTTCTCCTTTTACATTTCGAATTCTATTGATATGAGTCTTCTCCCTTTTTTTCTTGATGAGTCTGGTTAATGGTTTATCAATATTTTTATCTTCTCAAAGAACCAGCTTTTAGTTGTATTGATCTTTGCTACTGTGTCCTTCATTCCTTTTTCATTTTTTTCTGATCTGATATTTATGATTTCTTTCCTCTGCTAACTTTGGGGTTTTTTTGTTCTTCTTTCTCTAATTGCTTTAGGTGTAAGTTTAGGTTGTCTATTTAAGATGTTTCTTATTTCTTGATGTAAGATTGTATTGTTATAAACTTCCGCCTTAGAACTTCTTTTGCTGCATCCCATAGGTTTGGGGTCATCACGTTTTCACTGTCATTTGTTTCTAGGTATTTTTAATTACCTTTTTGATTTCTTCATTGATCTCTTCGTTATTTAGTGTGTTTTGCTTAGCTTCCGTGTGGTTGTATCTTTTCCAGGTTTTTTTCCTGTAATTGATGTCTAATCTCATAGCATTGTGGTCGGAAAAAATACTTGAAACTATTTCAATTTTCTTAAATTTACCAAGGCTTGATTTGTGACCCAAGGTATAATGGTCCTCATTTATTTTTATTTTGAATGTCTGTCCATGGGTGAAAGTGGAGTGTTAAAGTTCCCTACTATGATTGTATTAAGGCCAATTTCCCCTTTTATGGCTGTTAGCATTTGCCTTATGTATTGAGGTGCTCCTATGTTGGGTGCATTAATATTTACAATTGTTATATCTTCTTGGATTGATCCCTTGATCATTATGTAATGTCCTTCTTTGTCTCTTGAAATAGTCTTTATTTTTAAAGTCTATTTTGTCTAATATGAGAACTGCTACTTCAGCTTTCTTTCCATTTCAATTTGCATATAATATCTTTTTCCAACCCCTCACTTTCAGTCTGTACGTGTCCCTAAGTCTGAAGTTGATCTCTTGTAGAGAGCATATATATGGGTCTTGTGTTTTTATCCATTCAGCCACTCTATGTCTTTTGGTTGGAATATTTAATCCATTTACATTTAAGGGAGTTATTGATATCTATGTTCCTATTACCATTTTCTTCATTGTTTTGGGGTTTTTTTGTAGGTCTTTTCCTTTTCTGTGTTTCCTGCCTAGAGAAGTTCCTTTAGCAATTGTTGTAAAGCTGGTTTGGTGGTGCTGAGTTTTCTTAACTTTTACTTGTCTGTAAAGGTTTTGATTTCTCCATCTAATCTGAATGAGATCCTTGATGGGTAATCTTGGTTGTAGGTTTTTCCCTTTCATCACTTTAAATATGTCCTGCCAATCCCTTCTGGCTTGCAGAGTATCTCCTGAAAGATCAGCTGTTAACCTTATGGGGATTCCCTTGTATGTTATTTGTTGCTTTTCCCTTGCTGCTTTTAATATTTTTTCTTTGTATGTAATTTTTGATAGTTTGATTAATATGTGTATTGCCATTTTTCTGCTTGGATTTATCCTTGACTATATCCTTTCCCATATTAGGGAAATTTTCAACTATAATCTCTTCAAATATTTTCTCAGTTCCTTTCTTTTTCTCTTCTTCTTCTGCGACTCCTATAATTCGAATGTTGATGTGTTTAACGTTGTCCCAGAGGTCTCTGAGACTGTCATCAATTCTTTTCATTCTTTTTTCTTTATTCTGCTATGTGACACTTGTTTCCAATATTTTATCTTGCAGTTCACTTACCTGTTCTTCTGCATCAGTTTTTCTGTTATTGATTCCTTCTAGAGAATTTTGAATTACATTTATTGTGTTGCTCATCATTGTTTATTTGCTCTTTAGTTCTTCTAGGTACTTATTAAACATTTCTTGTATTTTCTCCATTCTATTTCCTAGATTTTGGATCATCTTTACTATCATTATTCTGAATTCTTTTTCAGGTAGACTGTTTATTTCCTCTTCATTTGTTTGGTCTGGTGAGTTTTTACCTTTTTCCTTCATCTGCTGTGTGTTTTTCTGTCTTCTCTTTTGATTAACTTACTCTTCGCAGCCTGCAGGTCTGTAGTTCCCGTTGTTTTTGGTGTCTGCCTCCAGTGGCTAAGGTTGGTTCAGTGTGTTGTGTAAGCTTCCTGGTGGAGGAGACTGGTGTCTGTGTTCTGGTGGATGAGGCTGTATCTTGTCCTCCAGGTAGGCAGGTCCACATTCACTGGTGCGTTTTGGGGTGTCTGTGACCTTATTATGATTCTAGACAGCCTCTCTGCTAATGGGTGGGCTTGTGTTCCTGTCTTGGTAGTTGTTTGTCATAGGGTGTCCAGCGCTGTAGGTTGCTGGTCATTGAGTGGAGCTGGATCTTAGTGTTGAGATGGGTATCTCTGGGAGAGCTTTTGCCTTTTTTTTTTTTTTTTAACATCTTTATTGGGGTATACTTGCTTTACAATGGTGTGTTAGTTTCTGCTTTATAACAAAGTGAATCAGTCATACATAAACATATGTTCCCATATGTCTTCCCTGTTGCGTCTCCCTCCCTCCCACCCTCCCCATCCCACCCCTCCAGGCTGTCACAAAGCACCGAGCCAATATCCCTGTGCCATGCGGCTGCTTCCCACTAGCTATCTACCTTACTGCATTTGTTAGTGTGTATATGCCCATGACTCTCTCTCGCCCTGTCACAGCTCACCCTTCCCCCTCCCCATAACCTCAAGTCCGTTCTCTAAGAGGTCTGCGTCTTTATTCCTGCTTTACCCCTAGGTTCTTCATGACATTTTTTTCTTAAATTCCATATATATGTGTTAGCATACGGTATTTGTCTTTTTCTTTCTGACTTACTTTACTGTGTATGACAGACTCTAGGTCTATCCACCTCATTACAAATAGCTCAATTTCGTTTCTTTTTATGGCTGAGTAATATTCCATTGTATATATGTGCCACATCTTCTTTATCCATTCATCCGATGACGGGCACTTAGGTTGTTTCCATCTCCGGGCTATTGTAAATAGAGCTGCAATGAACATTTTGGTACATGACTCTTTTTGAATTTTGGTTTTCTCAGGGTATATGCCCAGTAGTGGGATTGCTGGGTCATATGGTAGTTCTATTTGTAGTTTTTTAAGGAACCTCCATACTGTTCTCCATAGTGGCTGAACCAATTCACATTCCCACCAGCAGTGCAAGAGTGTTCCCTTTTCTCCACATCCTCTCCAGCATTTATTTTTTCTAGATTTTTTGATGATGGCCATTCTGACTGGTGTGAGATGATATCTCATTGTAGTTTTGATTTGCATTTCTCTAATGATTAATGATGTTGAGCATTTCATGTGTTTGTTGGCAGTCTGTATATCTTCTTTGGAGAAATGTCTATTTAGGTCTTCTACCCATTTTTGGATTGGGTTGTTTGTTTTCTTGTTATTGAGCTGCATGAGCTGCTTGTAAATTTTGGAGATTAATCCTTTGTCGGTTGCTTCATTTGCAAATATTTTCTCCCATTCTGAGGATTGTCTTTTGGTCTTGTTTATGGTTTCCTTTGCTGTGCAAAAGCTTTGAAGTTTCATTAGGTCCCATTTGTTTATTTTTGTTTTTATTTCCATTACTCTAGGAGGTGGGTCAGAAAGGATCTTGCTTTGATTTATGTCATAGAGTGTTCTGCCTATGTTTTCCTCTAAGAGTTTGATAGTTTCTGGCCTTACATTTAGGTCTTTAATCCACTTTGAGCTTATTTTTGTGTATGGTGTTAGGGAGTGATCTAATCTCATACTTTTACATGTACCTGTCCAGTTTTCCCAGCACCACTTATTGAAGAGGCTGTCCTTTCTCCATTGTACATTACTGCCACCTTTATCAAAGATAAGGTGTCCATATGTGCATGGGTTTATCTCTGGGCTTTCTATCCTGTTCCATTGATCTATCTTTCTGTTTTTGTGCCAGTACCATACCGTCTTGATGACTGTAGCTTTGTAGTATAGTCTGAAGTCAGGGAGCCTGATTCCTCCAGTTCCTTCTTTCGTTCTCAAGATTGCTTTGGCTATTCGGGGTCTTTTTTGTTTCCATACAAATTGTGACATTTTTTGTTCTAGTTCTGTGAAAAATGCCAGTGGTAGTTTGATAGGGATTGCATTGAATCTATAGATTGCTTTGGGTAGTAGAGTCATTTTCACAATGTTCATTCTTCCAATCCAAGAACATGGTATATCTCTCCATTTATTTATATCATCTTTAATTTCTTTCATCAGTGTCTTATAATTTTCTGCATACAGGTCTTTTGTCTCCTTAGGTAGGTTTATTCCTAGATATTTTATTCTTTTTGTTGCAATGGTAAATGGGAGTGTTTTCTTGATTTCACTTTCAGATTTTTCATCATTAGTATATAGGAATGCCAGAGATTTCTGTGCATTAATTTTGTATCCTGCCACTTTACCAAATTCATTGATTAGCTCTAGTAGTTTTCTGGTAGCATCTTTAGGGTTCTCTATGTATAGGATCATGTCATCTGCAAACAGTGACAGCTTTACTTCTTTTCCAATTTGGATTCCTTTTATTTCCTTTTCTTCTCTGATTGCTGTGGCTAACACTTCCAAAACAATGTTGAATAATAGTGGTGAGAGTGGGCAACCTTGTCTTGTTCCTGATCTTAGTGGAAATGCTTTCAGTTTTTCACCATTGAGGATGATGTTTGCTGTGGGCTTGTCATATATGGCCTTTATTATGTTGAGGAAAGTTCCCTCTATGCCTACTTTCTGCAGGGTTTTTATCATAAATGGGTGTTGAATTTTGTCAAAAGCTTTCTCTGCATCCATTGAGATGATCATATGGTTTTTCTCCTTCAATTTGTTAATATGGTTTATCACATTGATAGATTTGCGTATATTGAAGAATCCTTGCATTCCTGGAATAAACCCCACTTGATCATGGTGTATGATCCTTTTAATGTGCTGTTGGATTCTGTTTGCTAGTATTTTGTTGAGGATTTTTGCATCTATGTTCATCAGTGATATTGGCCTGTAGTTTTCTTTCTTTGTGACATCCTTGTCTGGTTTTGGTATCAAGGTGATGGTGGCCTCGTAGAAGGAGTTAGGGAGTGGTCCTCCCTCTGCTATATTTTGGAAGAGTTTGAGAAGTATAGGTGTTAGCTCTTCTCTAAATGTTTGATAGAATTCGCCTGTGAAGCCATCTGGTCCTGGGCTTTTCTTTGTTGGAAGATTTTTAATCACAGTTTCAATTTCAGTGCTTGTGATTGGTCTGTTCATATTTTCTATTTCTTCCTGATTCAGTCTTGGCAGGTTGTGCATTTCTAAGAATTTGTCCATTTCTTCCAGATTGTCCATTTTATTGGCATAGAGTTGCTTGTAGTAATCTCTCATGATCTCTTTTATCTCTGCAGTGTCAGTTGTTACCTCTCCTTTTTCATTTCTAATTCTATTGATTTGAGTCTTCTACCTTCTTTTCTTGATGAGTCTGGCTAGTGGTTTATCTATTTTGTTTATCTTCTCAAAGAACAAGCTTTTAGCTTTATTGATATTTGCTATTGTTTCCTTCATTTCTTCTTCATTTATTTCTGATCTGATTTTTATGATTTCTTTCCTTCTGCTAGCTTTGGGGTTTTTTTGTTCTTCTTTCTCTAATTGCTTGAGGTGCAAGGTTAGGTTGTTTATTCGAGATGTTTCCTGCTTCTTAAGGTGGGCTTGTATTGCTATAAACTTCCCCCTTAGAACTGCTTTTGCTGCATCCCACAGGTTTTGGGTCGTTGTGTCTCCATTGTCATTTGTTTCTAGGTATTTTTTGATTTCCTCTTTGATTTCTTCAGTGATCTCTTCATCATTAAGTAGTGTATTGTTTAGCCTCCATGTGTTTGTATTTTTTACAGATCTTTTCCTGTAATTGATATCTAGTCTCATGGCGTTGTGGTCAGAAAAGATACTTGATACAATTTCAATTTTCTTAAATTTACCAAGGCTTGATTTGTGACCCAAGATATGATCTATCCTGGAGAATGTTCCATGAGCACTTGAGAAAAATGTGTATTCTGTTGTTTTTGGATGGAGTGTCCTATAAATATCAATTAAGTCCATCTTGTTTAATTTATCATTTAAAGCTTGTGTTTCCTTATTTATTTTCATTTTGGATGATCTGTCCATGGGTGAAAGTGGGGTGTTTAAGTCCTCTACTATGAATGTGTTACTGTCGATTTCCCCTTTTATGGCTGTTAGTATTTGCCTTATGTATTGTGGTGCTCCTATGTTGGGTGCATAAATATTTACAATTGTTATATCTTCTTCTTGGATCGATCCCTTGATCATTATGTAGTGTCCTTCTTTGTCTCTTTTAATAGTCCTTATTTTAAAGTCTATTTTGTCTGATATGAGAATTGCTACTCCAGCTTTCTTTTGGCTTCCATTTGCATGGAATATCTTTTTCCATCCCCTTACTTTCAATCTGTATGTGTCTCTAGGTCTGAAGTGGGTCTCTTGTAGACAGCATATATAAGGGTCTTGTTTTTGTATCCATTCAGTTAATCTGTGTCTTTTGGTGGGAGCATTTAGTCCATTTACATTTAAGGTAACTATCGATATGTATGTTCCTATTCCCATTTTCTAAATTGTTTTGGGTTCGTTATTATAGGTCTTTTCCTTCTCTTGTGTTTCTTGCCTAGAGAAGATCCTTTAGCATTTGTTGTAAAGCTGGTTTGGTGGTGCTGAACTCTCTCAGCTTTTGCTTGTCTGTAAAGGTTTTAATTTCTCCATCAAATCTGAATGAGATCCTTGCTGGGTAGAGTAGTCTTGGCTGCATGTTTTTCTCCTTCATCACTTTCAGTATGTCCTGCCACTCCCTTCTGGCTTGTAGGGTTTCTGCTGAGAGATCAGCTGTTAACCTTATGGGGATTCCCTTATGTGTTATTTGTTGTTTTTCCCTTGCTGCTTTTAATATGCTTTCTTTGTATTTAATTTTTGACAGTTTGATTAATATGTGTCTTGGCGTATTTCTCCTTGTATTTATCTTGTATGGGACTCTCTGTGCTTCCTGGACTTGATCAACTATTTCCTTTCCCATATTAGGGAAGTTTTCAACTATAATCTCTTCAAATATTTTCTCAGTCCCTTTCTTTTTCTCTTCTTCTTCTGGAACCCCTATAATTCGAATGTTGGTGCGTTTAATGTTGTCCCAGAGGTCTCTGAGACTGTCCTCAGTTCTTTTCATTCTTTTTTCTTTATTCTGCTCTGCAGTAGTTATTTCCACTATTTTATCTTCCAGGTCACTTATCCGTTCTTCTGCCTCAGTTATTCTACTATTGATCCCATCTAGAGTACTTTTAATTTCATTTATTGTGTTGTTCATCATTGCTTGTTTCATCTTTAGTTCTTCTAGGTCCTTGTTAACTGATTCTTGCATTTTGTCCAATCTATTGTCCATTCTATCTCCAAGATTTCGGATCAACCTTACTATCATTATTCTGAATTCTCTTTCAGGTAGACTGCCTATTTCCTCTTCATTTGTTAGGTCTGGTGCATTTTTGTCTTGCTCCTTTATCTGCTGTGTGTTTTTCTGTCTTCTCATTTTGCTTATCTTACTGTGTTTGGGGTCTCCTTTTTGCAGGCTGCAGGTTTGTAGTTCCTCCTGTTTTTGATGTCTGTCTCCAGTGGCTAAGGTTGGTTCAGTGGGTTGTGTAGGCTTCCTGGTGGAGGGGGCTAGTGCCTGTGTTGTGGTGGATGAGGCTGCATCTTGTCTCTCTAGTGGGCAGGTTCACGTCTGGTGGTGTGTTTGGGGGTGTCTGTGGCCTTATTATGATTTTAGGCAGCCTCTCTGCTAATGGGTGGGGTTGTGTTACTGTTTTGCTAGTTGTTTGGCATAGGTTTTCCAGCACTGTGGCTTGCTGGTCGTTGAGTGAAGCTGGGTGCTGGTGTTAAGATGGAGGTCTCTGGGAGATTTTCGCCGTTTGATATTATGTGGAGCTGGGAGGTCTCTTGTTGATCAGTGTCCTGAAGTTGGCTGTCCTACCTCAGAGGCAGAGCCCTGCCTCCTGGCTGGAGCACCAAAAGCTTTTCATCCACAGGCTCAGGATAAAAGGGAGAAAAAGTAGAGGGAATTAGTAGAAGTATGAGGAAAGAAAGAAGGAAAGGAGGGTAGGAAGGAAGGAAGAAAGAAAGAAAGAAGCAAAGAAGGAAAGAAGGCAAGAAGGAAAGAAAGGAGGGAGGGAGGGAGGGAGGAAGGAAGGAAGGAGGGAAAGAAGGAAAAAAGACAGAAAGAAAGAAGATACAGTAAAAATAAAATAAAGTTTAATAAAGTTATTGAATTAAAAACTTCTTATTTAGGGAAAAAAAAAAAAAGGGATGGAAAGAACCTTAGGACAAATGTTGGAAGCAAAGCTATACAGACAAAATCTTATACAGAAGCATACACATACACCCTCACTAAAAGAGGTAAATGGGGAAAAATCCTAAATCTTGCTGTCAGAGACCACCTCCTCAATTTGGGATGATTCGTTGTCTAAAGGAGGGAAGGAAGGACGGAAAGAAAGAAAGAAAGAACGAAGGTAAAGTATAATAAGGTTATTAAAATTAATTATTAAGAAAAAAAATTAAAAAAAAAACATGGACGGATAGAACCCTAGGACAAATGGTGGAAGCAAGACTATACAGACAAGATCTCACACAGAAGCATACACATACACATTCACAAAAAGAGGAAAGGGGAAAAAATCATAGATCTTGCTCCTAAAGTCCACTTCCTTAATTTGGGATGATTGGCTGTCTATTCATGTATTCCACAGATGCAGGGTACATCAAGTTGATTGTGGAGCTTTAATCCGCTGCTTCTGAGGCTGCTGGGAGAGATTTCCCTTTCTCTTCTTTGTTCTCACAGCTCCCAGGGCTAAGCTTTGGATTTGGCCCTGCCACTGCGTGTAGATCGCTGGAGGGCGTCTGTTTTTTGCTCAGACAGGATGGGGTTAAAAGAGCCGCTGATTGGGGGCTCTGGCGCACTCAGGCCGGCGGGGACGGAGGGGCACAGAGTGCGGGGCGGGCCTGCGGTGGCAAAGGCCGGCGTGACTTTGCACCAGCCTGAGGCGCGCTGTGCGCTCTCCCGGGGAAGTTGTCCCTGGATCCCGGGAACCCGGCAGTGGCGGGCTGCACAGGCTCCGCGGAAGAGGGGTGTGGAGAGTGACCTGTGCTCGCACACAGGCCCCTCGGTGGCGGCAGCGGCAGCCTTAACGTCTCCCGCCCGCCTCTGGGGTCCGCGCTTTTAGCCGCGGCTTGCGCCCGTCTCTGGATTCCGCGCTTTCAGCCGCGGCTCGCGCCCTTCTCTGGATTCCGCGCTTTCAGCCGCGGCTCGCGCCCGTCTCTGGATTCCGCGCTTTCAGCCGCGGCTCGCGCCCGTCTCTGGGGTCCGCGCTTTCAGCCGCGGCTCGCGCCCGTCTCTGGGGTTCGCGCTTTTAGCCGCGGCTTGCGCCCGTCTCTGGAGTTCCTTTAAGCAGCGTTCTTAAACCCCTCTCCTCACGCCCCAGGAAACAAAGAGGGAAGGAAAAGTCTCCTGCCTCTTCTGCAGGTGCAGGCTTTTCCCCGGACTCCCTCCCGGCTAGCTGTGGTGCACTAACCCCTTCAGGCTATGTTCAAGCCGCCAACCCCAGTCCTCTCCCTGCGCTCCGGCCTCAGCTCGCAGCCCCGCCCGCCCCGGCGGGTGAGCAGACAAGCCTCTCGGGCTGGTGAGTGCCGGTCGGCACCGATCCTCTGTGCGGGAATCTCCCCGCTTTGCCCTCCGCACCCGTTGCTGTGCACTCCTCCGCAGCTTCGAAGCTCCCCACTCCGCCTCCCGCAGTCTCCGCCCGCGAAGGGGCTTCCTAGAGTGTGGAAACTTTTCCTCCTTCACAGCTCTCTCCCACTGGTGCAGGTGCCGTCCCTATTCTTTTGTCTCTGTTTTTTCTTATTTTCTTTTGCCCTACCCAGGTACGTGGGGAGTTTCTTGCCTTTTGGGAGGTCTGAGGTCTTCTGCCAGCCTTCAGTAGGTGTTCTGTAGGAGTTGTTCCACGTGTAGATGTATTTCTGGTGTATCTGTGGGGAGGAAGGTGATCTCCGCGTCTTACTCTTCCGCCATCTTCCGCCTTCTCCGAGCTTTTGCCTTTTGATAATACATGGGACTGAGAGGTCTCCGGTGGACCAGTGTCCTGAACTCAGCTCTCCCACCTCAGAGGCACAGACCTGCCAGCTGGCTCAAATACCAAGACACTGTCAGCCACATGGCTCAGAAGAAAAGTGAGAAAAAGTGAAAGAAAGACTAAAATAGAATATATTTATTAAAATAAAAAAATATTAAAAATGGAAAAGTAATAAAAAGAAAGAAAGAAAAAAGAAAGAGGAGAGCAACCAAACCAAAAAACAAATCCACCAATGATAACAAGTAATAAAAAACTACATTAAAAATATATATATATATAATATATATATGGGGAGAGAGAGAGACAGAGACAGAGAGAGACACACAGAGAGAGACAGAACCCTAGGACAAATGCTAAAAGCCAAGCTATACAGACAAAATCACACAAAGTCCCTCACCACAATTTTGGGATGATTCATTGTCTCTTCAGGTATTCCGTAGATGCAGGGTACATCAAGTTGATTGTGGGGATTTAATCTGCTGTTCCTGAGATTGCATGGAGAGATTTCTCTTTCTCTTCTTTGTTCGCACAGCTCCTGGGTTTCAGCTTTGGATTTGGCCCCATCTATGGTGTAGGTCACCTTAGGGTGTCTGTTCTTCGCTCAGACAAGATGGGGTTAAAGTAGCAGCTGATTAGGGGTCTCTGGCTCACTCAGGCTCAGGGGGAGGAAAGATTAAAGGATGCAGGACAAGCCTGCGGTAGCACAGGCTGATGTGATGTTGCACAGTCTTAAGCATGCCATGTGTTCTCCTGGGGAAGTTGTCCCTGGATCACGGGACCCTGGCAGTGGTGGGCTGCACAGGCTCTTGGGAGGGGAGGTGCAGATAGTGACCTGTGCTTGCACACAGACATCTTGGTGGCTGCAGAAGTAACCTTAGAGTTGCATGTCTGTCTCTGGTGTCTGCACTGATATTCACAGCTTGTGCCCTTCTCTGGAACTTGTTTAGGCAGTTCTCTGAATCCCCTCTCCTCGCGTACCCTGAAACAGTGATCTCTTGCCTGTTAGGCAGTTCCAGACTTTTTCCTGGACCCCCTCCCAGCTAGCTCTGGCACACTAGCCCCCTTCAGGCTGTGTTCATGCAGCCAACCCCAGTCCTCTCCCTGGGATCTGACCTCAGAAGCCTGAGCCTCAGCTCCCAGACCCCGCCCATCCCGGCGGGTGAACAGACAAGCCTCTCAGGCTGATGATTTTTGGTCGGCACCAATCCTCTGTGGAGGAATCTTCACTTTGCCCTCTGCACCCCTGTTGCTGCGCTCTCTTCCATGGCTCCAAAGCTTCCCCCCCCCATCTCTGCCAGTAAAGGGGCTTCCTAGTGTGTGGAAACTTTTCCTCCTTCACATCTCCCTCCCAGTGGTGCAGGTCCCATCCCTATTCTTTGGCCACTGTTTTTTCTTTTGTCCTACCCAGGTACGTGGGGGCATTTCTTGTCTTTTGAGAAGTCTGAGGTCTTCTGCCAGCATTCATTAGGTGTTCTGTAGGAGTTGTTCTACATGTAGATGTATTTCTGATGTATCTGTGGGGAGGAAGGTGATCTCCTTGTCTTAATCCTCTGCCATCTTGAAGGTCTCCCCATGTTTCTTCTTTATACAACCTCTAAGACATGGAAAAAATTCTTATGCATGAGAATCTATATCTGTATTTTGTAAACCTTATTTCCCATCCTTTACCACTCAGTTGCAGTGCCGGGCTCTGGGTATGAATGGCCCTGCCCCACTGACCACAAAGCCAGGGGAATCCACAGAGAGATGAGGAGACCTTCCTGGTACTCGCTCCTCTTCCAGCTCATCTAGCAAAGACCTAGGTATTCAAGAATATAACAGCCAACCACAGAACCTCTAAACCTAAGCTGAGTGCATCCCGTTTGTGTCCCTTAGCGAACCTCTAAATGCCCAAACCCACCCTAACACTGTTTTACTCCTCCAGGAATGTAAGAGCAGTGATCTTAAGGAATTGAAATTAAAATATCTAACTTGTGCAAATGTATGTGCAAACTTGTGTGCAATTGCTGTCGTCACCCCAAGGCCTTGAAAAAAGCATGTGAAAGGAGGAGGCTGAAGCCTTAGCTTCATTGGCTGCCCAGTAAGTCCTTCCCTGGAAAGAGAGGCTTCCCCCTTCACCTGTACAGGACACTATTTGCTGGGATGCTACATATTCCCAGGCCCACCTTCCTGGTTCCACTGCCCAGAACCCGGAGATCGTGGGGCCCTCCTTTCCCAGGTGTAGAACGCTAATGGCACTCTTGGTCTGCAGTCTGTCTAGGCTGCCTGATCAAGTTTCTTCCTCTCTTCCATGTTCCTTGGGCAGTGAGGGGTCTCCTTGGTGTTAGAGAGCAGCCTGCTTCTCCCAGCGACCATATGATAAAAGAAACCAGAGACATAGCCATTGTCTATTCAGTGAGAGTTCCAAATCTAGCACCATCTACACTGCCTTATAAAGCCATATTTATTTCATGTCTGCCTATTGATAACTATGTGTATGCGTGTGTGGCTTACTTTTAGCTGAGACCCTTAAAAGAAAACAAAATTTGTTGGTGGTGTAGTTTCATCAAGAATACCTCCCCATCCCCCACCCATTCACGCAAACACAATTCTCAGGTGTATAGGAAATGTCAGTGTCCCCAAGGTTGCATCTTGGAGAAACAGGGAACCTTATCAACCCTTTACTTACTAGTTAGTAATGACTTAACTACCTGGAAACACATCTTAGAGAATAACTGTGGTTGAGATTATACAAATATGTAGTCTTATTCTACATTTAAATTCCTGCTTCAGTAAAATCCAAACATTGCTAAACCTGTGGGATCTTCTTGGGTTTCCTGAATATTGATAAATTAATATTATTTAGTTGTTCCAATTATTACAAAATTTCTATTTTATTTTTATAAAACTTTTCTTTTTTCCCCAAACTATGACAGTTTCATGTAAAATTGTCAGGCTGCAAAATTAACTCCCTTGCACAGGAGAATTTATTAGCTGGCAAAGAAAACATGTGATGTGTTGATGTTTACCTTGAACAATTGATGCAAAGTTCAACCTTTCTCATGTTTCTTTGTAATGATAAAGAAATTTAAAATGTAACATGTACAAGTCATAATAAAATATTATATTAAATGAATATCTATACTGTTAATAATGTTTCTAATTAATAATTTTAGAAATCCTCACAAACTGGGAAAATGATTTTAAATTCAATGACATTTAAATTATACATCATTTATCATTACAGGTAGACAGTAAGAGAAACTATTTTACTTTGTCAAATCATCTAAGATTTTTTAAAATTACAATTAATATCACTTTCTGATTTTGAAGTAATAATTACAGGACAAGAAATTAAATTTATAAGTACTGCTATTTTCAAAGAAGTGGTTAGTCTCAACAATAGGAAGAAGTTAACTATGAAAACAAGAAAATCTAGCAAACTCTCCATAATTTAGCAACACCTTGTTTGAACAAATATATGCAATGCAGATTTCAGAGAGGGGGAGTAAGAAAAAAAGAAAAAAATGGGAGAAGATAGTTACCCCAAAGATTAGTACTTGAGCACCATATGATGCATGAGTGGTTGAGATGCTGAACCTGTATTTTCAGTTTTGCCTAATTCAATTTTGCATGTCTTACCCTAATATATTACATATAGGACTAATATGTTATTGCTATATTCACTAATGTATGATCATGCTTAGTCAAGGATATGAGGAAAAATTTCTGAATATGAGCAAATTCTTGACATTAAGTGACTACTCTCTAGTCAATAAAATAACAAAGGCACAAATCATTGCATTACAAAGCAAACTGTTTTATTTTCTGGGAAAGTGAAAGAAACTGAGTGCAACAATGGTACAGAGTGGAGTCAGGTCATCTGCTTGGAGAAATCAGGAAAGATTTCATGTCAAAGAGTGTTCTGTCTATGTTTTCCTCTGGGAAATTCTTGGATCCATCTACTGGAGCAAAGGAAATAAAAGCAAAAATAAACAAATGGGACTTAATTAAACTTAAAATCTTTCACATAACAAAGGAAACCATCAACGAAATGAAGACGGAATGGGAGAAAATATTTGTAAATGGTATGACCTGACTGATAAGAGGTTAAAGTCTAAAATATATAAACAGCCCATACACCTCAATATCAAAAATACAAACAACCCAATTAAAAAATGGGGAAAAGATACGAATAGATATTTTTCCAAAGAAGACATACAGATGGCCAACAGGCACCTGAAAAGATGCTCAATGTCACTAATCATCAGGGAAATGCAAATCAAAACCATCACTTCACACCTGTCAGAATGGCTATCATCAAAAAGAACACAAATAAATATTAGTGAGGATGTGGAGAAAAGGGAATGTAAACTGGTGCAGCCACTGAGGAAAACATTATGGAGGTTTCTCAAAAAACTAAAAATAGAACAACCATATGATCCAGCAATTCCACTCCTGAGTATATATCCGAAAGAAACAGAAACACTAATTGGAAAAGATACATGCACCCAGTGTTTCTAGCAGCATTATTTACAGTAGTCGAGATATGGAAGTAACTTAAATGACCATCAACCGATGAATGACTAAAGAAGATGTGGTACATGTATACAATGGAATATTATTCAGTCATAAAAAAGAATGGAATTTTGCCATTTTCAACAACATGGATGGATTTGGAGGGCTTTATCTTAAGTGAAATAAGTCAGACAGAGAAAGACAAATACTGTGTCATGTCACTTACTTGTGGGATATAAAAAATACAACAAAATAGTGAATATAACAAAACAGAAACAGACTCACAGGTATAGAGAACAAACTAAACTAGTGCTTATCAGTGGGGAGGGAAGAGAGGCAAGATAGGGGTAGAGGAATAAGAGGTACAAACTGTTGTGTATAAAATAAGCTAAAAGGTTATACTGTACAACACAGGGAATACAGTCAATATTTTATAATAACTATAAATGGAGTATAGCCATTAAAATTTGTGAATCACCATATTGTACAACTTATATAACATTGTACATCAACTATACCTCAATAAAAAAAAAAAAAGACCTCATAGAAGTGTCGATTTGTGAACCAGGCCTTGACACTTTGGAACTGAAGGAAGAGAAGAAACCAGCCTAGGGGGCAGAGGCAAGGTGGTACCAGTGGGAAAAGAGAAGCACCATGAGTGCAGAACTGCAGGAGTTATGAAAGGCAGACTTCCTGGAACAAAATAGAGGCTGAGAATAAAAGTGATGAAGTCCCCTGTGTGTTGGGGTGAAAGCACTGAGAAAAGTCATTTAATTTAAATGACTGGATGGCATTTTAAAGGTAATTAAATTTAATCCCACCTAAAATGGAATCCCCCTCCACCTTCTATTTATTCTCAGCTAAAAATCAACTGCTGCATACTACGCTAGTCAACGCTGGGCTCACACTGAATTTTGCTTTCTTCTCTTTCTTGTAGTAGATTATTCATGCCACTATTATTTTACCCTCCAGAATATGTTCTTCTGCACATTCTGAGTTTAGGCCAGCCTTCTTTAACATATATGATCTGTTTATGTTTTTTCTTTATTCACTACTTAGGAGGGGTCTGAGAGGCTCAGAATCTACTGTAAACAGGCAGGTGGATGGTACATTCAGGGCTGATGGTGGGGATGAGGGGGCGGGGGGAACCCAGGACCTTCCTACAGGCAGTCAGTAAATTACCGTTTGTTACTGTCTGTTTTCTGGTCCATGAGACCTGTTCTAGAAAGACAGCGCCTATTTCATAATGGTTGGTAAGCATTGCGGATACTTGTTTATTTTCTCAGATCTTAATGTGAAGAGTTAGATGTTGTACGTGTTTTCAGTTTCTGCTGTTTTGCAACCTTTTATTGTGTGCAATTCCATCTGCCTGAGGAAGGATCCCTCCATCTTACTGTCTGGTAATTATTACTGCATAATTTAAAGCGGTAGGCAAGTTACTTCATCTCTTACCAAAAACAGTGGGTTACACATACACACACACACACACACACACACACCAAACTCCAAATCACACCACCCACTTTACCTTTCCAGGCTCTGCCATTCCCTTATATCTCTTAACCCAGGGATCCAGCAAAGATCCCCCCTCATCCTGGTCCAGCAGCCCATCCCCCCAATTCTTGGAACTGAAGTACCTGAGCCTGTGCTGAAGCGCTGTCCACAAACACACCAAGCTGGGGAAACGCCCCACCCTGCAGGAGACGTCAGTGCTTAGTTCTGTCTTCATTCACGGACCCTCCCTTTTTATCTAAAAGAATCGGTAAGTCTTGGTTGGTAGACCTTCCTCCAGCTGACTTTCAGTTGTGCTGTTAAAAGCTTGCTCTGCTCCTTACTTTAGTGGTATTTCTCTGTGAAGGGGTGGTGAGGAATCGTGTTCAGAACCCCAAATTATTTGACTAATGCAAACATGCGGGGAACGACCCATCAAATTGTGTCTCTTCTAGCTAAAGTCCTATTTCAGTAACAGAAACAATTTGAAATATTTGAAGGGTATCTTCTTATCCCACCTTCTAGAGGTGTGAATTCCATTCCCAGCATGAAGGCAGGGTGACACTAGGCAAGAAAATGGATGGTCGTATTTCTCTTGGTGGAATTGTGTGATGCCTCACCCCCTACATAGTTTAACCACAGAGGGGGTCTCCTTAACCTCGGAAGCAGGAAAAAATGTGAGTTTTTACTTCTAAACTTGGCAATAACATGACGTTTCTCTAAATCTGAGTCTGGTCAATGCCAGAATTTGTATATGAGTGTTTCTTTTCAAAGTAAATTGATACATTTTCAAAAATCAAACACATTTTCTATTCCTTCACTTATGCCCTTTTTATTTACATTCTTTAATTTTCTTTCTTCTTTTTTTTTGTTTCTTGTTTCTTTACCTGTGCCCTTTTTTAGGTAACTGTTCTCAGCCTTCTCGGGGAACACAATAATCTCATGAAAGAGGATCCAATAGACAGATATGAAGTAGTAGGATGGACAGTTGGAGGCCATGATTTCAGAATATTTGTGGGGAAGTAGGGAGGGCGATATGTCTTTTCAAATACATTGGATAGCACTTAGGGAATTTTTCAACTATCAGCAAAAAAGATGTCTCTTTGTGGTGTTTTCTGACTGCTGTAATTTATGGAGGCTTTTTTCTCGATTATTTTGAAGCTGTGGACACTATTAACAATTTTAAAGTAACATACTCAAAAGTGACAGGCTTGAACTAGGAGAACAAAGTAAAACTTTCTATTTGGAGAACGATTTTTAAAAAAACTTTCAGTGTGGTGGCTATTTCCTATGCATTTATCATAGACTTTCAGAGCCAGCAGGAGGGTGGAGGTCAAGCCATCTACAGGAGATGTCTGAGGAGCTCAGAGCATCCTGTAAACTCTGTGGAGAAGAGACACAGGTGCTTACCTGCAGCAAAGGGAGCAGCTAGCTTCTCCCTCCCCCCTTCCTTCCTTCCTTCCTTCTTTCTTTCCTTATTTTCTTTTTCTTTTGTTTGGTCTCTCTCTCTGTCTCTTTTCTTTTTGATATTCTTCCCTCTGTTGTCTTCTTTAGTTAAATTCTATCTTTAGAACCCAGAAAAAATATCGAGTGATTCAAGTGATCACTTGCCTTTCATTAAATACATAAGTGAAAGGAGAATTAATTAATGAACTTCTTCCCTAGGAAATCGTGTACAGAAAGAACCCATGAGAACTGTTATTACAGACACCAAGAGAAGCAGTCCTGTGGAACACCACTTTAGCAGCTTTTGACAATGATCTGAAACCCAAGTAAAGACTCTGAATCCAATTTTGATGGTTGACCACTGACAGCTAGCTCACCACTCCACTTCACCTTCTGCTGGACACCTAAGCAAACTGATGGGAACGCTGGAGGTACCTTCCCCTGCTGCTCAAGCTTTGGTTCATGTGTGGGATCACTCATCCCAGTCCCATCCCCAGTCTCCTTGAAACCCCAAAGTCAGTCCCTTTTCCCCTCTTTTAAATCATGATTGGACCTGCTTAGAAAGCCTCCCTTGCTTTCTCCAGAAATCCTCAATGGGTGAGTAAATAACATTTTCAGTCCATAGAGCTTATTCAGCCTTTATCTGTTTTACATGTACTCACGTGCGTGCGTGTGTGTGTGTGTGTGTGTGTGTGTGTGTGTGTGTGTGGTGTGTGTAGTTCTATCCAGTTTTATCACGTGCGTCAGTTAGTCTAGCTAGTCAGCATGCAGAGCTGTCCTGTCACCACAAGTCCCTTTCACGGTGTTCATTAGTCACCACACTCACTCTTCCTGACACCTCCACCATTAAGCCCTGACAACCACTAATCAGCTCCCAGCTCTCTAATCCTGTCATTCAAGAGCATTATGTAAATGGAATCATGCAACAGGTAGCCTTTGAGACTGATTCTTTTCTCTCAGAATAATCTTTTTCAGATCCATCCAAGCTGCTGCATGGATCACTGGTTTGCTCCTTTTCAGTGCTGAGTAGTATCCCACCACCTGGGTGTTCCACAATTTGTTTAACCACTCCCCCATTGAAAGACATTTGTGTCGCTGCAGTTTTTTGCCTATTATGATTAAAGCTACTATGAACATTTGTGTACAAAATATTGCTTTTCATTTTGCTGGGATAAATGTCCCAAAGTGCAATAGCTGGGTTATCTGGTAAGTGTATGCTTAGCTCTACAAACAAACAAACAAACAAACAAACAAACAAAAAACCCCCCAAAACTGTCATCTTGATTCCCAGAGTGGAAAATTAAAAAAAGGTCTTATTCATACCCTCCCAATGTTTGGGTGGTGTGATCAGTCTTTACATCCAAACAAAATTTTGAGTTGGGTGTTAGTGAGGCCCATAATGTACTCAAGATCAGAATTCTTTCTTCTGTTATGGGAGATTCTTATGTGTCTGTAAGAAAAGGAAGGGACCATTGGTAAGGACTGAAACCACAGCCAAGCCGGACTCTAAGTGAAACTTAATTCTTTATTTAAAAAGGAACAAAAATCTTGTAGACCCAAACTTATAGTGTAAACTTCATGTCAATCATATATAGAGATGTTAAGTGCATGGTTCAGTGTTGCTGGGTCTAGGAAGGAGAAAAAGGAGGAAGAATGGGAATGAATGTCCCTGTGTCCTCATTCTTAAAGCTGCACAGAAAAACAGGATCAGATTTCCAAAAGCAGGTGTTTTTTTAATTTAAAGCCAGCCTACTCTAACATAATTACTATTATAAATGTGTTTCTAAGAATTCAGAAGAGTAGCCTGGGCAAATCAAAAATCTCAAATGACCTTTAAAAGAGAACTAGAGATAAAAATTCTATCTACTTCCATAGTTTGATCCGTAAAGAACATCAGATTATCATATGATGAACCAGATTCTGATGTTAAAAAATAAAGGACCAAGGAGAAGATTATATAGACTTTGAGAATCTCCTGAATCTAAGATTTATTATTCATTTATAAATATCTCAAATACTGAGCCTTCCTCTCCTGGTCTCCTTATAGGTGTAATGAATAATAATTCTTTTCTAAAGGTATTTCAAACATAAAAGGAGACCATGTGTTTGGAGATAGTAAGTAACATTTCACATGCAAAAGTAGTATTCCATGTTTTAAATATAATTTTGTATATACCAGTAAGATTTTCTTTGGGGGAAGGGCTTGCTTTCTCTATTTTTGATTTAACCTTAGAGTTCAAATGGCTTTAGTGGTCAATTTTAAAGATGAGAAGGTAGTATCATAAAGGAAAATAATTTATTAGAATCTAACAGGTTACAGGGTGTATCAAAAGGAGCCTGTTAGGTTAGAATAATTAAAAACAATATTCTAAGTACGTCAGATAATTCTTAATGAAAGATTGCCATCATTTTCACTTGAAAATTCATGTAGTTAAGAATATAAAAAATAAATAAATACACACATACACACATACCAACATACATAAATAAAATAAAATAACAAACCAATCCAAAACAAACACATAGATAAAGAGAACAGAGTAGTGGTCACCGGAGGGGAAAGGGGGTGGAGGAGGGTGAAATGGGTACAGGGGTCAACTGTACACTGATGGATAGAAACCCAGCCTTTAGTTGTGAAAACACTATAGTGTAGACGAAGTAGAAATATGTTGTGCATATGAGACATATAATGTTATAATCCAATAAAAACATTATTATCATGTTAACTTTGGGCATTACTGATAGAAATAATTTGTTCTATTCATGTTATGAATCACATACTCGTGTATTTCGTTTATGTTTCCAGTGATTTTTTCTATAGTTGAAGAACTGAGAGAGCTCAAGTTTAGAAGGAAATATTATTATTGTAATACCATAAAGCATCCTTACAACTTACCTGAGGTAAACTTTGATATTTATCTGACAGAAAGCATACAATTTAAACACATTCCTTGACTAGAAAATTATTTCTTGAATGAAAGTAATATGATCTATTGACCAATTGTATATTGCATGAATGGCTTAACTATGAATCTCAGATATGCATTCAGGAACAGAACAATCTTACCACAGCAATCTTCATTCTTTAAGAATCAGAACTGCTTTGATAAGGATGGGGATAAATTGACATTTACCAAACAAACAAAACTATCATCACTAACAAAAACCAAATGACTTCTCCAAACACGAGACACTGAAACATAAGCCCTTTGAAATATTTCTGAGGTCTGAAAGTGTCATGGAAGACAAGAAGATGCATGGACATGGTATGTTTTAGCTAGGGAATGCCAAGAGGCCCAATTATAAAAGCCTCTGTAAACTAGGCTCCTCACAACTCTGGAAAAAATGATGAAAGTTTCCTAGCTAATTTACATGTAATCTATCAATCAAAGAGAGGAATCTATTGGAGTTTTTAATTACTCTACAGACCAGAAGGACAGAGACAGTTGAGATTTTTGAAGCCTAGATATCTCTTTCCCAAACCTCCAAACCATTAGCTTAGCAATCTATTAATTTCCACCTTTCAATCATGTCATGATTTCAGATACACAAAGTGACTCAAATGTTTCAGATAAGTCAGGTGTTGGGCCACATTTTTAGGTCAATATTCAAATTCATTCAAGAGAAGTTTGTCAAAGCTCACACTCATGATACAACATTATAGCCTGAGTCTTACCTATGGTAATTTCATGTTTGTATTTGTCCTTTATTCCTTTTCATGGCTGAGTAATATTCCATTGTTGCATATACCACATTTGTTTATCCATTTCATCAGAGGATGAATATTTCTGCCTTTTAAATATGATGAGTAATTTTTATATGAACAGCAATGTACAAGTCTTTATATAAGAATATGTTTACATTTATTTAGGGTATACAGCTAGGAATAAAATGTCTGGGTCCTATTTCTGGGTAACTCTATGTTTTACTTTTTGAGTTCTGTCAAAAGTTTTCCGAAAAGGCTACAGCATTTTAAATACTCATCAGCAATGAATGAGGGCTCCAACTTTTCCACATCCTCAGCAATACTTGTTATTTTCTATTAACTTTATTCTAGTCATCCCAGGGTGTGTGAAGGGCTATTTCATCGCAATTTTGATTTGCATTTCTCTAACGACTAAAGATGTGCACATTTTCTTGTGCTTAGCGGTCATTTGTGTATCTTCTTTGGAGAAATGTCTTTTCAAATTATTTGACCTTCTGTTTTTGCATTGGGTTATTTGTTGATTTGTAAGAATTTTATAATATATTCTGGATACTAGAAAATTTTAATATATGACTTGCAAATATTTCTTCCCATTCTATAGAATGACTTTTCAGTTTCTTTACAGTGTCCTTCAATGCACAAAATCTTAAATATTGATGAAGTCCTATTATCTATTTAGTTTCCTTTAGTTGCTTGTGCTTTTGTGTCATAGCTAAGAATCTAGAATCTATCGCCTAGTCCAAGGCAACAGAGATTTATACCTATGTTTTTTCTAGTCATTTTATAGTATTAGCTCTTACATTTTAGGCCTTTATACATTTTAAGTTAATTTTTGTATATGGTATGAGGTAGGGGTTCAAAATCATTCTTTTGGAAGTGGATATCCAGTTGCCTAACATCAGTTCAATTTTGTGACTCTATTCAATGCAATACTGAATTGAAATGAGCCTACATGGTGGAGTGAGAAATTCCCATTTTAACAAGCCTACTTACATATGTATGCACACAGGCACACACAACCAGTTTACCTGATGAATTTTTGTTATTTTGAATTGTAAGCAATACTAAGTTATATACCATATTTATTTGTATGCATATGAAAATATATATAACACAAATATTCAATACCTAGTAGACATATTGTGGGGAAAATTGTTGTATACTGCATTTTATCAAGTTTAAGATGCTCTGTGACTGGACTATTCCTGATCTTATCAGACAGTGACAAAGGAAGATTTTCATAAGTTCTATAGGCTACAACTGACCCCTTATTGACTGAAATAGTAAGAAATTTATTTTAGTTTAAATAAATGCAAAAAAAATTAAATGATGCTTTCAATTCTTAGATAATCTTCATTTCAGAAATGTATAATGTGAAAAAATGTGCATTATAAAATTGGCAGAAAAGACAGAGTATTACCAAATACTCTATAAATTTACATTACCACCATTTGTGCATGACCAGTCCTGTTTTTCCTAAGCTCGCCAAAAGCAGCTATTAGATTGTTCTATAATTTTTCCTTCTGGCTGGCCAAATCTTATAACTCATTTGTATCCATATTTCTGTGATTTATACCATTATTATTTCATTTTTCTGAAATTATTATCAAGTTTAAGCAGAAAAAATTTAAAAATAAATGTAAAACTGAGGAAGAAATCTTAATATCAACAGTTGAAAATGTAATGGTATATCTAATAATCTCCAGGAAATAATTTTTTAAAAATCAGAAATAATAAAAGTTAATATTTTGGCCCATTTAAATAAAATATTGTACTCTTCTTATATTAATTAACTAGTTCAAAAGTGTAATGAGAAAAAGATTCAATGTTTCATAGAAATACAAATATATGGTAATTAAAATTATATTTTAAAATGCATGGTTGTTACAATATATAATCAGATACTCAATTTAAGACCATTGTGTTGAGATATGTAATTTTCTTGTATCAGAGGACTCAAAATCTATTAATTTAAGTCACATTACTGTAATTTTGTTATTAAATTTATACAGCATTTGTCGAAGATTTTATTAACATTTCTATAAATATTATTTGATTATCCAGCATCTCTAAGGCATTATTCTTATTCTTCTTATTGCTGTTGCTACTTAAAGATAGCAAATGGCAGAGGAGCAATATATTCTGGCTCTCAATTTAAAACCACGTGAGCGCTATCTCCAAAATATGTTAAATAAAACCAAACAAAATGATTATTTGGTTTAACTGGATGAATAAATGTGAAAAATACCTTGGAAGCCTCAGAAGTAAACGTTTTCCAAAGAAGAACCTGTTTTAACTGGTATTAGACATGATTAAAATCTGATCACCAAAATAACTTGTGTTGCTTACAAACTAGTCAGACAAATGGATGAAATCAAATAGTTACTCCAGAAGACATAAAGCTGTGTATGTGAAGAGGACCCATATAATCATCATTACATTCTAAAAAGAGGAGAGGACAATGTGTTATTCTGAAATACCATTGGAACAACTGGAAAATGAAACTCATCACACAGTTCAGCACAGACAACACTGGGTGAATCTCAAGACTGACTGATTTCAATACAGTTGGAAATACATGACCACTGGACACAAGCAAGCTTTCTGAAACATGTTACCAAAACTGAACTTCAAACTGACAAAATTGGTAGATTGGGCTAGATATATATTTTAAACCTCTCTATAGAACGTGACAACAAAATCACCTTTACAAAGGATGAAATGGCAAGCAGAAGCAAAACAAATATATGACAAACAGAATGCTATAATCCTGATTATGTTGAATTCCCATGAATCTGGAAGACAACAGATCAGTAGAAAGACATCCGGAAAAGACATGAACAATCAATTCAAAAAAAATTATATTTGAAATATAAGTATTATATAACAATATATTAACTTTTATCTAAGTAAATATCTAGCATTTTTCAATTATATCTGATATTAATATATTAATATTATCAATATAATTATATTTATTATAAATTCGAACTACAATTTTATACCCTAGATCAACCAGTAGATTGGCTAATATTAAATGGCATATTTAAATATAAATTTTAGCCATTTAAATTTTACCATATATATAAACAATTCTAAGGAATTTTTCTAAGTAATTCTAAACATTGGACCCCAAAATAGAATTTCCAGCAATAGTTGAATGTAATTCTTGATTACTTATTACATTATTTTATAATCCTGAAAATTAAAAAAAATTTTTTTCCATAAGAGTTAAAGAAAAATATTCTGTAGCCATTCACAGATTTTGTGTATATCTATGTATCTCAAAACAGAAGAATATTCCATAAATGAAAAAAAAATTATAAAATATGTTCCAATTATGTACAGTAGAGCAGGAGATCTCACTTTAGTTAAATAGTTGTAATAACTTACACACATACACACACATTTATGCATTAATGATGAAACTTCTGCAATTTTATACACATGTTTTTTTCTGGGGTATTGGTTTCGGTTCTATTTTCCTATATTTGCTTTTGTGTATAATGTAATATCTCTATAATGATTGTGTTTTTAGATAATTAAAAATCAAAGCCATAAATAAATGATTAACTTCAAATAAACCAGCTTTAACATCAGTAACTATCTCAACTCCCCCAAAAGCTAACAAGAGCAAACACACCAAAAGAAACGTCTAAGGAAACGCTGACCTGCTGAGGAAGTATTCCCCTCAATTATTACAACCATTAGTCCAGGTAAGGCTCTTCATTAGAGTTTTGTGATTTTTCTCTAAATATATTAGATATTTTATTGTAAGTGAATGCCATGTGTGTACATCCCTAAGCTTAAAATAGAGAAGTTTAGATGTTCTGGGCAGTTTTTCAAAGTACTGAAAAGCAACCCAGAAGAGGCACTATAATGTGACAATTACGCACCGCTTGGGGAAAGGACCCAGCACCTACTGTCTCCCTGTTTCTGTGTCCCTGGGCATTTGGTCCACAGGCAGCATCCTGAGGACACTCCTGTGAGCAGGGAGCCTCCAAGCCTAATGGCAACTTGGCTTACCTTCTCTTCTCCAATTCAAAATCAGCTCTTTCCTGGTGTAACTCAGACTACCACCACCAGAATCAGTTTCTCTGTTGGGAGCACAGCCACCACCCCTTTTGTCTGGTGGGCTGAGTTCTCTGAGAGCAAAAGGCAATGTGCTCCAGGAGGGTGGCAGCCACCAGGCCAGGCACCTGCTTTAGGAAATGACCGTTCACATCCTTTCAGCTGCTGCAAAGACGGTTTCTCTTCAGAAAGCAACAGGTTTTGTACCTTTCAGTCTCTAGCAAGAAAACAGGAAGGTATATATCTAATGTGAAAATAAAGTAAAACTTTTAGGCTTGGAGTGAAGTATTCATTACTGCTCAACATCTGGCAGGTAGCATCTTTGGTGCCCAGGCGTAACACCATCTATTCTTTGCATCCGTTTAAGCCAAACTTCAACTGGAAATAATTCCAGTCACTAGAGATAGGCATTTGGAGGCTTATTTCATTAGAGTAATATTAGCTCTTTTATCAGTTGTCTCTGAAAAAGTTTTTTAGTGATAAATTCTTGCTCATTCCATATTAGGTCCCTGTCATAATGCTAAGATAAAAACAAAAATAATCTGCTGTCGACAAACTCTTTATCATGAATTACAAAATGTTGTGTCTGCTTGAGAAGAAAACACAAATAGACTATTAAAGCTGTGTTAAGAATCATCAATATGTATTAATTTATTCATGTTTTAAATAAAGGACCTCCACATATTCGCTTTAATAAAAATATGACTTAAGCTCACAGATCATTGAAAGATATTCAAGAATATATGCTGAAACCCATTGAAGAAAAGTAAATGGAAAATCAGGTCAAACCTTCCTTGCAAGACTGACATCAATTAAATATTAAACCCTTTAATAGAAGGTAACTGAATATGGCCTAAATGCCTGATGGCATTATTTCAAATCTGAAATATTGTAATCAGATTAAATAGGTAGTGAAGCAGTTTTATTAAATTTCTGGGCAATCATTTTTTAAAGTATCTTTGTTTTTTCACCAGGGAGTTTGTTTAATATAAACTTATTTAAACTCTGTGAACATTTTAATGTTTTCCTTTCATTAACAAGTTCTTACTTGTCCCAGGTGGGACCCCCGCCCTCCCAGCAGGCTCCCTCAGATTACTGGCAGCTGGTGAAGGAGGAGCCTGGTGCTGTCTTCACTCATTCAGTCACTGAAGATAGAAACAGCAGCGGCTTCTCCCAAAGCAAGACCAGAGCTTTTCTCAACCTTCCCACCATATTTAACTAAAATTTGTAGACTGCAACTAAATCAGTGCTGAGGGAGAATTTTATAGCAGTAATGCATACACTGGAAAAGAAGAAAAGTCCCAAATCAATACTATAAACTCCCACTTAAGAAACTAGAAAAAGCAGCACAAAGTAAATGCAAAGTGAGCAAAAGGAAGGACATAATAAAGAGATAGGCAGAAATAATTAAAATTGAAAACAAATACAAGAGAAATAAAAATAAAAAGAGAAAGAAAAACATGAAACAAAAAGTTGGTTCTTAAGCAATAAAATGATCAAGGGTGTAGTAAGACTGGCATTTTAAAAGAGACCCAAATTACTAATAACAGGAGTGAAACAAAGGATAACACTACAAACACTGCAGATATCAAAATGATATCAAGGAAAGGTTACGAACAACTATGCACACATAAATCTTACAACAAATGGACCAATTCCTCTAAAAGCAGAAACTACCACAACTCACAAAATAGGAAACAGATTATTTGCATAGCCCGTAACTAATAACAAAGCTGAATTCATAACTTTAAAAAAATACAAAAACTAAATTTCCAGGCTGGAATTCATTGGAAAATTTTACCAAACATTCAAAGTAGAATTACAATTTTACACAATTTCTTCAAAAAAATACAAGAGGAGGTAACACGTCCCAACTCATTTTAAGAGACCAGTATGGCTTTGATATCAAACCCTGATATGAAAAGGATAGTACATCCACATACAAAAAAAATACGAATGAATATCTCTCATGAACTTACATGCAAAAATGTTCCATGCAATTTTAGCAAACTAAATCCAACCATGTATAAAAAGAATAATACCACATGACTAAGTGGGATTTATTTCAGGTATGCAGGGTTGTTTCTATATTCAAAAATCAATCACTGTGTTACACCATGTCAATGGCATAAAGAAGAAAAATCATATTATTATGTAAAATAAAGCAAAGAAAGCATTTAACAAAATCCACACATTCATGTTAAAATTTTTGTTACTATGTTAAAAGATAAACTGAGGCACATTAAATTCTTCAAGAGTTTATTTGAATCAGGCAGCACCAAACCAAAAGTGGTTAGGAGCACTCCACCGAAAGGAAGATGGGAAGAGGATTTATATGTTGGATGCATAAGATACACAAGGAAACTATTTTAATGGCTAGAGCTGAAATGGTTACATTATTTGGAAAAGCCTAGTAGGCCATGTGTGATTTGTTGTTAGATTCAAATGCCTTAATCTTGAGATTTGTATAAGAAATGACTGTAGCATAAGTTTGAGTTTGCTTGTTAAGGCGCTCAAGCCACCTCAGTCTAATGGCTTCTTGTTTGATTACTTTAACAATTAGGAATAGAGGGAAACATCCTCAATCTCATTAAAATTCTATTTCAAAAATCTTATAGATAACACCCTACTTTCTGGTTAAGACTGAACACCTCCACTCAAAGATCAGAAACAAGGCAGTTATATTTGCTCTCTCTACCCCATTCAATATAGTACTGAAATACTAGCCACTGCAATAAACCAAGAAAAATAAATGCCATATAGTCTGGAAGAGAAGAAATAAAATCATCTCTAGTTGCAGGTGATGGTCAGAATGTCTACATAGAATAACCCAAATTAACAAAATAAAATTCCTGGAACTAAGAAATGAGTTCAGTAAGGTCATGAGATGAACATTCAACACAAAAATCAATTGCATTTCTATATGCTAACAATGAACATGCGTCAGCAGAAATTTTAAAAACACACTACCGTTTACAATTGCTTTAAGAAAAATGAAATACTTAGGTATAAATTTAAGAAAACATGTCCAAGATCTGCATGTTAAAAATTATAAAATGAAAAAGAAAAGAAAGAAGACCTACATATATGGAAAGACATACTGTATTCATGAATTTGAAGATACACATTGGAAAGATGCCAATGCTCCTTAAATTGAATACAATTCCTGCAAAAATCTCAACAAACTTTCTTATAGACATACAAGTTCATTCTAAAATTTAAATGCACAGGGAAATCCCTAGAATAGCCAAAACAATTTTGAAAAAGGACAACAAAGTGGGAGGAATCATCCGTCCCAATGTTAAGGCTTACTATTGAACCACAGTAATGAGACAGTCTTTCACATGCAGAGGAATTGGGATGGGGAGGGGCCTGTGTCTACAAAGACATAGCTCAAGGGAGATTTTTACGGTAATGAAACTTTTCTATATTCATCTTACAAGATTCTATGCATGTGTGTATCCTTATATGAAATGATGAAATGCCTGAGAATTTCTGTAAAAAAATTCAGAAATATAGATTGGATCAATGAAGCAATGAACATATGTGGCAAAATATTGCTTTCATTGAATATGGGTGAAGGGCACTGACTTATATTATTCCTTCTAATTTTGTGTATGTTTTCAAATTCCCTCTCTCTGTTTCTCTCTTTACACAAACACACACACATTATTTTTTTCTGAACAATTTGAAAGTAAGATGCAAATATGTTGCCACTTCACCCTTAATGCTTACATTTATTTCTTAAATTAAAAAAACACTCTCCTACATAACTACAGTACAAAATTAAAATTAAGAAATTAATATTACTATCTAATCCACGGGCCCCATTATTTAAATTTCACAAACTGCTTTTTTTTTTATATAGATTCACAATCCGATGTGTGATCATATATTTTATTTAGCTGTTATATCTCTTTAGTTTGCTTCAATCTGAAATAATTCCTCAGTCATTTTCTCTTTGTTTTTCATTACTTGGATACTTTGATAACTATGGCAGTTTTGGGCAGAAGTTCCATAGAAATAATAGTTTGTTCTAATTGCATCAGGAGAACATGATGCTGAATTGTTCTGTTACCAGTGATATTCAATTTTTCACTTTGTTACAGTGATTCTGGGCTTTTCTGCATTGGTAAGTTAATTAATAATTACATTTTACTTATTAATAATTAAATAAAATTAAATAGAAGATTTTTGACACAATATAAATATCCTATTCCACATCAAATTTTGAGCCACTAATTTTAGCAGTTGATGCCAATTCTTTGTCTGAATCCATTATCCTTATGATAGTAGCCAAATGATGGTTTTCTATTTCTGTCATCCCATTTATATTTATTAGTAGGTACTCTACTGTAAGACAGAACTCACCTCTCTTCCTTATGTATTGATTTATATCAACATGGACTCATAGATTCCTATTTTACTCAATGTGTCACAATTCATTAATATCATTATTTATTTTGAAGCTCAGTATTTTCCAGACTTGGCCAGTAGGAAATCCTTCAAGCTAACTCCTATGCACTTGTGACAATTTTCATTATTTTTAAAACACTTCCTCACATTCTGACACAGCAAAATGTTCCAGGTTCATCTTGTACTTCCTCTGTTCCTGCTCTGGTGTCAAGGATCATTGATTCTTGGCTCTTGGGGTGGTACTGTTTCTGGTTCCTCTCATGAGACAGAGCTGGAAAAAAATTCATGTACCCACACTATCTATTTCTATTTCCAAATGTGTCTTCTATATAAATGTTAGCAACCTTGAGATCACACTTTGACCTTGGCATTCTAATCCACTGCCCCATGGTTAATCCTAGCCTTATTCATTTTTATACTTTTAACTGCCTTTTGTAACCTGGCTCCCATTATACTTGATATATTTACTTATATACTTTTTCTCCCTGTGCATAATCTCTTTACCACCAGAGCCATTTCCACAGCCCAAGACAAGCACCTGTCACCCTTTATCCCAGGATTGTTGCCCTATACACTGTTCTGGGCATGACTTCTCCACCCACACTAGACAGGTTGGCGAGTTGTTTAGACTCAACAAAGGGAAAGGTATTTAAAAATTTTATAATAAAAAAAGTACTTAACAGTGACAGTTTAAATTTTCTTTCCAATTTGGTTGCATTTCATTTATTGTTGTTGCATAACTGCTGTGGATAGGACTTTCAGTTGAATAAAAGTGGGGAGAGTGGGCAAACTTGTCTTGTTCTTGATCTTAGAAGAAAAGTATCAGAATTTTACTGTTGAATATAATATTAGATGTGGGTTTGTCATACAAGGCCTTGATAATGTTGAGGCGCATTGTCTCTATTCCTATTTTGTTGAGAGTTTTTATTGTAAATGGATGTCAAGTGATTTTTCTGCATCTATTGAGTTGATCATATAATTTTTATCTTTCATTTTGTTAATATGATGTATCATGTTGATTGACTTGTGGATGTTGAACTATCCTTGCATCCTCGGAAGAAATAGCACTTGATTATGGTGTATGGTACTTTTAGGCTATTGTTAAATTCAGCTTGATACTATTTTGTTGAGAACTTTTGCATCTATGTTCATTAGGAATATTGGCCTGTAATTTTCTTTTTTTGTGATGTCTTTGTCTGGTTTTGGTATCAAAGTAATGCTGGCCTCATAACAGGAGTTTGAAAGCATTCCCTCCTCTTCAAATTTTTGGAAGAGTTTGAGAAGGATACATATTAAATCTTTGAATGTTTGGTAGATTTCTCCAATAAAGCTGTTTGGTCCTGGGCTTTTGTTTTTTGGAATGTTTTGATTACTGATTCAATCTCTGTACTATTTAGTAATCAGTCTATTAAGATTTTCTATTTCTTCATGATTCAGTCTTGAAAGATTTTATATTCCTAGGAATTTATCCTTTTGGTTAAATTGATTAACAATTGGTTGTCCAAGTTCTTGACATTTAATTGTTCTCTCTTTCATTTTCAATTTTATTTATTTGAGCATCCTGTTTTTGTTTCTTGGCAAATCTAGATAAAGGTTTTATCAATTTATCTTTAAAAAAACCCAGATGTTAGTTTCATTCATCTTTCTTTTGTCTCTTTAATCTCAATTAAATTTCATTTATTTCTGCTGTGATCATTATTATTTCCTTCCTTCTACTAACTGTGGTCTTTGTTTTTTCTAGTACATTTAAGTGTAAAGTTAGATTACAGGCCAAAATATCTGACAAATATAGATGCAAAAATCCTCAACAAGATATTAGCAAACCAAATCCAACAACACATAAAAAGGATCACACACAATGATCAAGTTGGATTCATCCCAGGGTCACAAGGATGGTTCAACATAGGCAAATCAATCAATGTGATACACCACATCAACAAAAGAAAACCACATCATCATCTCAATGATGCAGAAAAGACATTTGATAAAATGCAACATCCATTCTTTATAAAAACTCTCACCAAAGTGAGTATAGAGGGAACATATCTCAACATAATAAAAACAATTTATGAGAAAATCACAGCCAACATAATACTCAATGGTGAAAAGCTGAAAGCCTTCCCACTAAAATCTGGAAAACGACAAGTATGACTACTCTCACTTCTCTTATTCAACATAGTATTAGAAGTCCTAGCCACAGCAATCAGACAAGAAAAAGAAAGAAAATATATCCAAATAGAAAGGGAATACATAAAACTATTATTATATGTAGATGGCATGATAGAAAACCCTAGAGATTCCACACAAAAACTATTATAACTGATACACAAATTCAACAAGGTAGCAGGGTAGAAGATTAACATACAGAAATCTGTTGCAATCTTTATTCTAACAATGAAATATCAGAAAGTGAAAGTTTAAAAAATTACTTTTAAAATTGTGTCAAAAAAATAAAATACCTAGGGATAAACCTGACCAAGGAGGTGAAAGACTTATACACTGAGCACTATAAAACATTGATAAAGGAAATTGTAGATGATTTACAGAAATGGAAAGACATACCATGTTCTTGGATTGTAAAAATGAATGTAGTTAAAATGGCCATACTACCCAAAGCAATCAACAGATTTAATGTGGTCCCTATTAAATTACCCATGACATTTTTCACAGAACTAGAATAAATAATCCTAAAATTTATAAAAAAACAGAAAAGACCCAGAATTGCCAAAGCAATCCTGTGGAAAAAGAACAAAGGAGGAGGCATAACCCTCCCAGACTTGACAATACTACAAAGCTACAGTGAAAAAATGGTGTGGTATTGGCACAAAATCAGACATATGGATCAATGGGACAGAATAGAGAGCACAGAAATAAACCCACACACCTATGGTCAATTAATATTTTGGCAAAGGAGGCCAGAAAATACAATAGAGAAAAGGCAGTCTCTTCAGCAAGTAGTGTCGAGAAAGCTGGACAGCTGCATGTAAATCAATGAAGTTAGAACACTCCCTCACACCATACACAAAAATAAACTCAAAATGGCTTAAAGACTTCAATATAAGAAATGACATCATAAAACTCCTAAAAGAGAACATAGGCAAAACATTCTCTGGCACAAATTATAGAAATACTTCCTTAGATCAGTCTCCTATGGCAATAGAAATAAAAGCAAAAATAAACAAATGGGACCTAATCAAACTTATAAGCTTTTGCACAACAAAGGAGACCATAAAAAAAACCCAAAAAGACAACCTTCAGAATGGGAGAAAACATTTGCAGATCATGTGATTGACTAGGGATTAATTTCCAAAATATACAAAGAGCTTATACAGTTCAATATGACAAACAAAAGCACAACTCAATCAAAAAATGGGCAGAAGACCTAAATATTCATTCCTCCAGACATACAGATGGCCAATAAGCACATGAAAAGATTCTCAACGTCTCTAATTATTAAAGAAATGCAAATCAAAACTACAATGACATATCACCTCAGAGCAGTTAGAATGGTCATCATCAAAGTCTGCAAATAGTAAATTCTGGAGGGACTTCCCTGGCAGTCTGGTGGTTAAGACTCCACACTTCCAATGCAGGGGGCATGGGTTTGATCCCTGGTCTGGGAACTAAGATCCTACATGCTGTGTGGTGGGGCCAGAAAAATAAAAAACAAGCTGGAGAAGGTGTGGAGCAAAAGGAACACTCCTACACTGATGGTTGGGATATAAGTTGGTGCAGCCACTATGGAGAATAATATGGAGGTTCCTTAAAAAATTAAAAATAGAATTACTATATGATCCACCAATCTCACTCCTGAGCATATATCTGGAGAAAATTCTAATTAGAAAAGATACATGCACCTCAGTGTTCATAGCAGCATTATTTACAATAGCCAAGACATGGAAGCAACCTAAATGTCCAGTGACAGAGGAATGGATAAAGAAGATGTGGTACATATACACAATGGAATATTATTCAGTCATAAAAAAGAATGGAATAATGCCATTTGCAGTAACATGGATGGATCTGGAGATTATCATACTAAGTGAAATAAGGCAGAGAAACACATAATAATATTAAGAGATATAATATTAAGAGATATTTGTAGAGAAATCTGTTTTAGCTGATCATCATTCCCCATTTTCCCCAGTGTTAAGCACTGTTTTAGCCCTCCGGAATCCTGAATTTCTACCTAGTGATAAAGTCAACTCTTTTATATTAGAATGTTTTCTGTGTAATATGCCCTTAGCTTTCATTAATGACTTCTTTAATTTTGGTTTTAGACTGGACATGGAATGATGACTCTAAAGCTGACTATGCTGAGGTATTCCACATTTCCTTTTGGAAGGTTTTCGAGTTTAAAATGGAATGCTGTAAGCCAAGGAACAATTAACTTGTTTGTCCATTCTTTCATTACTGTATTCAATAAACATGTATTCATCAGCGTCTATCTACTAAACATTGCTAAGTGCTGAGGTTAGAACAGTGAATGAAACAGATGAGGATGGTGCTTATGAAGATTTCACATGGTGCATAAAGACAGGGATGGGGGAGACTTCATCACGTCTCTGATAGCCTGTAACAGAGAGGTCCCAGCTCTCCTCTCAAGGGATGCAGTGGCTTGGATGATGAAGCATGAGGAATGCTGGGGTAAAAGTTAATTGTTTGAGCTTATTTAAATCTTAGTCAAAATGTTTTCCTTTGAGCTTTGTGTAAGGCCTGCACAGGAGAAAATGTTTCAATCCACACATTTCCTCTGTTCTCTATGTTAACAAGAATACACCCCCTCCAGGGAAGCTGCCTAGATGCCTATTAAAATGTACATTCTTGAAATAATAGCAAGGTGATAAAATGACATATAATCAGTGGAATTGCACCTTGTGAATACCTATATTATAGAACTTATACTGTATTGCACTTTACCCCTTCATCACTAGAGTGAAATCAACTAGAGCATATTATTCAGCTTTGAATTCACTGCTCCATCAAGCAGAGTGACTGCCAAAATATGGTTGCTCAAAATAAGTTGAAAAATTGGTGAACACATTCATTTATGGTTTTACATTAAAAACTTATTACATGCTAGAATAAAAGATATATCTACTGAAGAGAAGAAGTTTATCTGGGCCCTTAAAACTAAGTAATAATCACACTAAATTAAAATTTTGTGAATGAGCGTTATGTGCTAGAGGTAGGGTTACAGCAAGGTTTTCTCCAGATGTACCAAACACATTTTTTAATCTTTTGTGTCAAAGTATGAATATACTTCTGGGCTAATCGTATACATATCACAGTGGAGGAAAATAAACAATGACAAAGACTTAGAAGTTATTGTTATAGAGTGAATTGTGTCTCCCTAAATTTCATATGTTGAAGCCTTAATCTCACTGGGATGGTGTTTGGAGATGAGACCTTTAGGGAGGAAACTGAGGTTAAATCAGGTCACAATGGTGGGGTCCTAATCCAATAGAACTGGTGTCCTTGTAGGAACAGGATGGGACATCACAGAGTTTTTTTCTCCCTGTATGCACCAAGGAAAGGTCATGTGAGGACACAGCAAGAAAGACTGAAAGCCAAGAACAGAGTTCTCACCAGAAACCAACTTTAAATGTACCTTGATCTTGGATTTGTATTCTCCAGAACATTGTGAAAATAAATTTCTGTTGTTTAAGCCACCCAGCCTGTGGTAGCTTTTTATGGCAGCCCAAGCAGACTCATGCCTTTGTGTTCATGGAAACTATGAATTGCAAATCACTTTGGCAGTATAACTCATAAAATAATTAATCTCAGATGAAAATATTTAACATAACATCTAATGTTACATAAAACCTCTGGACAGAACTTTCCAAACTAGCAGTCTCACCTACACAGAATATCTAGTCACTCCTTAATGATGGCAGGAGATGAGGGTTTAGAGCATTTTAAGATAATAATTACTCTCTAATGACAGAGAATCTACAGCAAAGATGGGTTTTACATTTTGTTTTCAAAAGGAAAGAAGTAAAGAAGAAAGAGTAGGGAGAGAGGCAGGAGGGAGAAAGTCAAGGACGGAGAGAAGCAGGGAGAAGGAAGGAGAAGAAGGGAACCACTACTCATCAGTAGCCCACTTTTGCTCTGCCCCTCATGCCCCTCATGCCTTGTTTCCATTCTGCACCAGCTTTGCTCTAAGTTCTATCATTACAGTCATTCCCTCATCTACATCTTCCACCAATTTATCCCTTCTTTCCTTCATTATAATTCACTTGCATACAGTCATGGTTATTATGTCCTATAGTCAGTCAACTCTGTTTTAAAGGCACTACCCTCTTACTTTGGCTGGTGATCTCATTTTTTCCTGTGGGTACTGAATAATCTAAACTTCAGTGATATGGATAAGAGAGAAACACCCTCAAGCAGGAAACAAGGTGATGCCTGCCTGGAGGGTCTACCACAGCCATGACTGCCACCTGAGGTGAGACGGAAAGGATGAGATGAAGTGGTAGAGTTGTCTGGCCCAGTTCACCTCTTGCATCATCGAGATCCTCATGATCTCATGCATGTCCACTCTATTGATTAGACTTCCGATACTGACCAGCTGCAGTCTCTTAAAAGCACTGAATATCAAGTGTTCAGACATATAATCTACACTCCCCTTTACTGCAACTGATAATATTAATTATTTACCTCCTCCACCATTCATTCTAGATTTTCTTCATCTTTCGTCACTGTTTCCGTTGGTTTAGGTTGCTTTTCTGATGGGGCCACCCAGACCTTCCCTGAGGAGTCTGAGCCCTTGCCAGGCTTGGGTTATGGCAATTGTTTATTCCCATTACCACCAGTGAACACCTACTATTTAACAAGCCCCTGATAATAATCCTGGTCAATTACTCCTGCCAGATGTTTTTTTCTATCTTTGCCTACTAGTCTATCACCTTGGAGAGCTCAAAATGATTAGGTGGGAGTCATAGCTGAAGCTCAGTGGAAACATCAGAGTTTCCCCTTGGAAATATTCTCCTGATAGGAAAAAAGGATCTCCTATCCAGTAGATACTAAGGATGGAATCAATATTTATACACTATGGCAAAGATACTTATGATGAGAGGGGCTGTTTCTGCTTCTATCTTCCAATTTCTAGACTCAAGTGTTCTAGCTTTAGAGGACACAGCAGCATGGACTGCAGTTACCTCAGTGCCTGTTCCACATCTTTGATGACAGTGCCATCAGTCTTCAGTATATTGTCCCCAAGCGGGCACATTCGCTGAGCTAAGAGTTCATGCTATTGTTCTGAGACCAGATGCTTTCAGGTGAGCAGACACCCAACTGGCTGGAAGTTTTCCTTAAGGTGAGAGGTCCATGAGAACACCCTCAGATTCCATAATTTACTAGAAGGATTCACAGGACTCAGAAAGAGCTGTTATACTTGGAGTTATAGTTTATGACACTGGAAGATTATGAATTAAAATCAGCAAAGGGAAAAGGTGATGTCCAGGAGAAGCCAGGTGTGAGCAACAAGATGTCCCTCCCCAGTGAAGCTGCACACGGTGTGATGAATTCTCCCAGCAATAATGTGTGTCTACACATGCAAGTTCACCAACCAGGGATTCTCACCTGAGCCCAGGTGCTCAGTGTTTTCATCAGCAGCCAATCACCCCCAATGCTGCTGTAGGTAGCATCTCCATGACTGATCAGCTATTCACAGCTTAGCCTCCTGGAGCAAAAAGAGGTGTTCATCATAAATCCCATTGTTAGGATAAATTTCTCTCATCACACTGTTCTTTCATGGGAATCAGACAAGGGTCAGTGCCAAGGACAAGCCTTTCTTTTGAACATGTTTGGTTTAAGCAACGCAAGCCTGCTGAGTTCACCCTTTCTTGCACCATCTCCTTACGTGTAAAATGGGTCTCCCGGTCTAAAATGATATTATGTGATTTATACCATAATTAAAAATGTGATTCTGATATTGGTAAAGTGGGACTGTTGTAAGCTCTCTGAGGGTGGCAGTAGCAGAAGAGTCAGAGGTGCCCAAGGACAGAAACAACATGATGCATCCTTAAAACAAGACTCACAGAGTGTGGTGAGTGAACCCCACCCCCAGAACTGTTCAATCCTGACACCGCTGAAACCAGAGACAGAGCAGGAAGATCAGAGTCAGATAGAGGATGGGGGTTGGAGAAGCACCACACAACACCCATCAGATTTCTTCACCTTTCCTCTGGTGTGGGGGCTGAACACCAGCTCTGACTGCCCTGAGGAACTGGTGGAGGAGAAGCAAAGAACAAGACTCCACGCTCCTTTCCTATTCATCCTCCCATGGGTCCAGGGAAGCTTGCGCCAGGCTCCAGCAGCTGTAACCTTAGTGGGGGTTGCTGAGGTGGAGAGCAGGCAGAAGTCGTACCGTTCAGCACATGGATCAGAGCCAGGAGTGAACTCACCAGCCCTAGTTTCAATCAGGTGATAAGTAAATACTATATTGTTATGTGCTGCCTTGAGACTGAATGCAGAGCTCTTTCAAAGAAGGATACGTGTCATAGGCAGGAATGGAATATCCATGTTCTAAAATAATTGAGAGAATAAACAGGGAATCTTGGGGTCAGGGGGGATAGTTACAACCAATTGCCAAAGAGTCATTGGGATACTCTGGGTGCAAAAAGCAGAAAAATGATACAAAATCACAGATATCATCGACAACTCGTTGGTCTCCAAATGGAACCAGTTGCAGCTAACATGTCTTCTTACTTTTTCTTTCCCTGTGTAAGACAGGTTTTTGTCTAGAGACCTAAAAATTTGCAGTTTGTAAATCTGTGTCTAGTGACCTCGTAGGAAACTCAATGTATCCTGGCCATGAAATACTCAGTTAAACTGCCCAGATGTTGCCATGGAAAAGAGTTCCCAAATTGTAAAATGTTTATGTCTGCACCACATTTTATTTGTAGTTTTTGTGGTACAATGAGCATAAGTTCTCAGGAGGGTTCCTTCATAAGGCTGCTGTTCAGAACTTAGTTTCACACACACACACACACACACACACACACACACACACACACAAGCACACAGCATCCTGGTGAAGCGTAACAATTTTTTTCACAAGGTAGTTAGAGTTCTGAAGAATCTGTAGACATTTGCTACAATTCTACATGTAATTTCCATTGTATGCCTAATTGCAATTTCATTTTTAAGTTATAATATTTAAAACAAATTAATCTTCTAGTTCTATGTTAAATTATGCCTTTATTCTCTTTGGAGTGATGCATAGTTGTAAATATCAGTCTAGTGCACCCATTACTTTGTACTTGCCTTGCCTTAGTTTATCATGTACCAAATTGTGGCAACAAGTTCCTAATTTACCACCTGCTTTCTTTCTGGGGTCCCTTCTATGGGCCTTTGTATCATTCCCAAGCTTAGAAAACTCTCATGTGGCTTCTAATCACGTGTACAGTACGTCTTGAACCCATCATAACCCAACACTAGCTGCCTTTACTCAGAATATTCTCCATCTACCTCACCACGGTGCTCATGCACACCTCCAGAACAAGAGTGTCTCTTACAGCTTAGAACATCTTCTTTCCTTCACGTCAACTCCAGGCTTTATCTTTTAGAACATAAATCAAATACCAGGTCATCAACACCCCTTGCCTTATTCTTCAGACAATTTTCTGAGCCCTTCATATGCTGCTCCTTTGCTTGATTTGGTATCTGACAAAACAATTTTCTGATATCGGGATTACTTACCCTGGGGTTCCCCACAAGCTTACAGACTCCTGGAGTAGAAGGACCATGCCTTGGTCTTCACTTAGAACCTTCACAACTTACTGGTATGTCTGACTCCGTCACTTTATGAGAAATTACTCTTCATGGGACTTGGTTCACATCATGATTAAGGGGATAACAAGAGGAAAAGTTTTATGATTTTTGTGCTTCAGTGCTTTCACTGAGCAATTCTGTGGAATTTTCATAAAGGAAGATCGACGTTATGCTCTAATGAATTTGCATGTGTGCCATGCATATTCTCAGAACAATTTTAAACCCGGCATCTCCCTGACTCACTGCAGTGGTGGTTATTATCACAGTTTTCAAGAAGACACTGAGACATAAAGAGGAAAATGATAAATAATATGACCTTGGAGATAGAGCATAAGTTAGTTTTGCTCATGTCAGCATCTGGATCCTTAATGTAGTCAAAATAAGTTTGGGAAAATTATCATAAGCTGTAATTTTACATTGTGTCAGCAATTCTCTAGAGTATTATATTATGCTATTAACTATGTTGCATTAATTCTTGTTACTCTGTAAACATATGGTTATTAGATTAGAATATTATTAGCATAAATACAGTCTCAAGTAACATGAAAATTAACATGAGAAACTTAGAATCAGCCAAGAAACACCATTTTCATGGGCTCATTGAAACCTCCCCTATTTGCATAAAGGACCAAGCAAGTGATTGGTGTTTTAGAAATAGTAGGACAGCCACACTGTTTACAGGGCAAAACATTATGCAATAATAAGAAGCAAGTCATACTTTGACAGCCATTAAAAATGTCCTTTACTTCTGCTTCTTCAAAGCTCTTAAGCTAAATTTGTTATATTTGGGGGCAGCCATTATTATTATTTTGTTTTACTATTCTGACCCTCTTGTAGATCCCTGCAAAGAGTGATTACCCAAAGGTAAGAATTTAGAAAAGATATTTTATCTTCTATACCACAGCTCAAAATCATCCTGGTACCCACTGACTTTGTTCAGAATTTCACAGACATTTCAGAAATAAAATTTTATTACATTTTATTTATATTTATTTTATATTTATATTATTTATATTAATATTATTATATTATATAAAAATATATAATTAATAATATATAATAATATATAATTAATAATTATATAATATATTAATATATATTATAATATTATTATATATTAATTTATATTATATATTATTATATATTATATTTATTTATATTTTATTTTTATTATATTATATTTTATTTATTTGATTATATTGCACTGCACTATAAACTTCCACTGTGAAAACAATTTGGAAGAATCCTAAGTGGATAAACTATGAAACTGCAGGCAGACTGACATATTTCCCAGTGAAGGAACCGGATTATTTTTGAGAAAATCAATATTATGCCCACACTGATGTCATTTTTATTCAACAAGAGGTAATACAAGCAGAGACACCTTAAAGTAAGTGAGGATACCTTGAAATTATTGAAAAGTCATGCTTGGCCGAGTTCATCTCTGAGGTACTCACAGCGAGAAGTTGCATGCCAAAACGTAGCATGAAGAGTACAGGAAATGAACGACCTTTCAGAACTTTTTTAGAAAAATGGTATTTAAGTTTAGAGAATCTTGACATTTTGGAAGCACAGGCACAAATAGTGAGTAATATCAGAATTAGGTATTTTTAAATCTGAAGAATTTTAAGCCAACTTTTCAAAAGAAGTAATTTTTTTGGACACATGTCACTGAATCATTATTCACATAGAGACAAAAAGCCTTGTAGCCAGTGAAAAAGACATACTCCTTCTTAGACTCTGAAATTTTAAATATATGAATGGAGCCCTGATATTCTCTTAAAACGTTAAATAACCAAAAAAGGTATAATACCATGTACAAAAACTTCCCTCACTAAAAAAAAAAAAAAAAACCTCTTTGGTCCTTGGTCTTCTTTTCAATTTTTATTTTTTCTAAAATGATTTCTTTTTTTAGGTTAGTTAAAAACTTTCAAACTAGAATGTTAAAAATGTTAACACTAATTAGTTATTTAGTGCTTTCTATGTAGTAGACCCTGTGTTAGGGACATCATATCATAATTGATTTTGTGTTCTATTTCCCATGATCATCTTCAGATGAAACCTATCATGGGGCGTGGGGAAGGGAAGAGGGTGCAATGTTGCCTGGACTAGGGGGGCCTGAGTGGCATCACTCCTGTTCACTGTCTTAAATTATCCGTCACTAGTTCTGGAGTTTTGGGGATGAGGTTTTACTCTCAGTCTCTTCAGTTGTGAGTCAGAGATTGAATTAACCAAATATTTCCATTACCAAAACATTTTAAGTGATGGTATTCACTTTTAATGATTTTTTATAAAAAGCTTTATTTTTACAAATAGCAATAATGATATTGTGAGCTCTTAGCTTTTGTCTCTGAACTTCTCTTCTAATTTATATTTACTCTCATTCTCATTTTGTATTATTTGTTTTATTCAGCCATATTATTGTATTGTTTCTGCTGTAAGGCAAATAAATCATTGTAGAAGAAAACAATATATACACATATACATAACCAGGTGTATATATGCATATAAATTAAACTGCAAACTTTACAGCAGGGAAGACAAAAGCTGTTGCTACTTTATTTTATTTTTCTTTTGATAGTGGTTGTTACATAAATGAGCCAAAGATGGGCTCCAAATATTTGTGTACTTTTTCACAGTGGGCTGCTACCTATTAGCTCAGAAGCCCGCTGGCACCAAACTCAAATTTTTACACATCCAATTGTTTAAAATGCAGTCAAAATAATCAGATTTTCAGCCTGTTAGAGCCCACTTGGTTTTCATACCCCATGACACTGCACTCAATATGTACTGGCCATAGGTGGGATAAACCCAAGGACTCTAAGCCCCCGCTGCCCTCCAACCCAGAGACTCTCGCTGGGCTGCTTGCTGAGTGACATTGCCTGGACATGGAAGGCCCTCTTGGACTCCCCTCTCCTCTGGAAGTTCCCTCCCCCTCCTCCCCTTCTCCTGATGTTAAGGACCTTCTCAGGGTACAAACTTGTCAAAGCATCCCCTCAATAAACCTTACTGTGTGCTACTGCCCCCTGATGGTCATATCTTTTTCCTTGTTCAGCACCTGCATCCTTCACTCTCATTATCGTGGTGAAACAAAAATAAGACATGGAACCAAATATATATATTTTGCATCCTCTATCTAATATACACTGTACTGAGCATTTTTCATTCACTCTATTATTTTACCTTATGAAATTCTTACTCACTGGGTAAAGGTGTTATTATCCCCTGACAAATAAGAAAATCAAAAGAGCACATCAAGTCTTCCACATCTAGGAAGAAATGTAACTTAAGTGGTGATGAAGAACAAACTCAACCATCACATTCCATTCTTTTTCTGGTTATAAATCACCAGCCCATCTACTTTGAGCTCTCTACTTTTATTTTTAATTCATTATGAAGTCCTGTTATGCCATCCTGACATGTATCAGGGATTTAATTTTTTCCAAGACTCATTTTCTTTACTTGCAAAACAAATTCAAAAAAATCCGTTCTAAATGTACAAGCCCACATGAAAAGAAGCATAAGTAATTACTTTATCATCTATGAGGAGTTCATACATATAAAAGCATTATTTCTTTTTTTAATTCTGAAATGACAGTGGGCAGTGGATCCATACATTGTGGACATCATGATATAGATACCAAATAATTCAAATGGTGATGTGAACCATTATTACAGAACTTACTTGTGCCAAGGCAATATCTGATGCATAAATGGTAAGAATTCATTATTTTGAATCCATTAACAAAATACTGATTTGATAGGTCGCTGAAGACATGGATGAAAAAACTACTCCTTAGCAGTCTGAAAAGAAGTAGTTTTCCAAAGGCAATTTAAGTCTGAATTAAGTTTTTTTTACATTAGAAAATAATGCAAGAACTGAAACATTTTCCTCATTTAGAAAGTATTTTTATTTTAGCAGTACCATTATCTTGCAACATAGGTTAAGAAAGATAGCAGAATAGTTTTTAATTTTAAATTTATTTTTAAAAATAAGAAAAAACCTAATAAAATAATATTTGTAAAGCTAGTGTTACAAGTACAGATATTTTCAATTAATTTTTCACTGTTGAATTGATTGCCCATGGTCAACAGGAGTGAGATTCCCAGCTGCTGCTGCAGTTATATGTCACTATTTGTCCTTATTCTGCCAGATGCATGATTAGGTAATTTATGAAATAACAAAAGGAGGTCATAGTTCATTTAAACAGAAAATTGTAGAAGAATTTCTTTGAGAAATTGAATAATTCAAAAGAAATACTCAACCTCATTTTCTATTGGGAGGTAACAAGAGGTGCATTTACATCAAAATTTTAAGGGGTGTGTTTGTGTGTGTGTGTGTATTTATACCTATATTTTAAGACAGAATTTTAAAGCAGTAATAAATTATGAATTTGGCCCCTAATGGAAGTTTGTTAGAATATCAGAAGTTTGCACAGAACAAGTTTTTCTTATTGAACTCAATTGCCTGCCTTCATTTAGACTTGAAAGGTCAAATCTCAAGCTTTCTCTTGTAAAGATATTGGCTTACAGAACCTCTTGCTTATTGTAAGACAGCATATCTGACATGGACTTTGTGAATTTAGAGTCAAAATGTGCATTTAGGACCCTACTAGAATTTTGTTCTCAATAAAATTCTTATAAAATAGCTTTATAAATTTAATGAATGTCACATTGTAAAACAGTGACATAAGACCCCTGAGAATCACATCCTGCTGGTTCTCCTCTGGCTCTTCCTACTTCTCGCCAGTCTCCCTGTGGACGACTTTTCTACAAAATGCCTCTTAAGTATTCCTGCTTTCCCAGTGTTCAGACTCACTTTGCTACCCACTTTGAATATTCTCAAAACACTGCTAAGTCTACCAGAGCCACCTACATGCTCATGATCTCCAAATTAACTGTATGCACTGCTGTCTCCTTACCAGCAGTGATTACCCATCTGCCACCTTTCTATGTCCTGATGTTAGAGTCTGGGCCACCAGAGAGGGACTGGGAGAAAGGCAGAGGGAGGGATTTTATCCCCATGCAGATTTCAAAGGTTATCTCTTTCTGCTTCCTCCTAAAATTTGGGTTCCATCTATGTTGCTCTATTTATAATTACTTTAATAGTCTATGTTCCCTTCTTATATTGTACATGGTGTTTACTCTGCATTGAACACATTTTTCCACTCATTTAGTTGGTTGATTTATACTCATTCTAGGTTCAAACATGACCTTCTCTTGGAATATTGTTTAAAAACCTATACATTGTTTAACAAGGACCTAGAAGACCTAAAGAGCAAAAAAAACAATGATGAACAACACAATAACTGAAATTAAAAATTGTCTAGAAGGGATCAATAGCAGAATAACTGAGGCAGGAGAACGGATAAATGATCTGGAAGATAAAATAGTGGAAATAACTACTGCAGAGCAGAATAAAGAAAAAATAATGAAAAGAATTGAGGACAGTTTCAGAGACTTCTGGGACAACATTAAATGCACCAACATTCAAATTATAGGGGTCCCAGGAGAAGAAGAGAAAAATAAAGGGACTGAGAAAATATCTGAAGAGATTATAGTTGAAAACTTCCCTAATATGGGAAAAGAAATAGTTAATCAAGTCCAGGAAGCACAGAGAGTGCCATAAGGATAAATCCAAGGCAAAACACACCAAGACACATATTAATCAAACTATCAAATATAAAATACAAAGAAAAAAATATTAAAAGCAGCAAGGGAAAAACAACACATAACACACAAGGGAATCCCCATAGGGTTAACAGCTGATCTTTCAGCAGGAACTCTGCAAGCCAGAAGGGAGTGGCAGGACATTTTTAAAGTGATGAAGGAGAAAATTCTACAGCCAAGATTACTCTACCCAGCAAGGATTTCATTCAGATTGGATGGAGAAATTAAAACCTTTACAGACAAGCAAAAGCTAAGAGAATTCAGCACTGTCAAACCAGCTTTAAAACAAATACTAAAGGAACTTCTCTAGGCAGGAAACACAAGATAAGAAAAAGATCTACAATAACAAACCCAAACAATTAAGAAAATGGTAATAGGAACATACATATCAATAATTACCTTAAATGTAAATAGTTAAAATGCTCTAACCAAAGAACATAGACTGGCTGAATGGATACAAAAACAAGAACGGTATATATGTTGTCTACAAGAGACCCACTTGGGACCTAGGGACACATACAGACTGAAAGTGAGGGGATGGAAAAAGATATTCCATGCAAATGGAAATCAAAAGAAAGCTGAGGTAGCAATTCTCATATTAGACAAAATAGACTTTAAAACAAAGACTATTACAAGAGACAAAGAAGGACACTATATAATGATTAAGGGATCAATACAAGAAAAAGATATAACAATTGTAAATATTTATACACCCAACATAGGAGCACCTCAATACATAAGGCAAGTACTAACAGCCATAAAAGAGGAAATTGACAGTAACACAATCATTGTAGGGGACTTTAACAACCCACTTTAACCAATGGAAAGATCATCCAAACTGAAAATAAATAAGGAAACACAAGCTTTAAATGATACATTAAACAAGATGGACTTAGTTGATATTTATAGGACATTCCATCCAAAAACAACAGAATACACTTTCTTCTCAAGTGCTCATGGAACAGTCTACTGGATGGATCGTATCTTAAATCACAGATCAAACCTTGGTACATTTAAGAAAATTGAAATCATATCAAGTATATTTTCTGACCACAACACTATGAGACTAGATATCAATTACAGGAAAACAACTGTAAAAAATACAAACACATGGAGGCTAAACAATACACTACTTAATAACCAAGAGATCACTGAAGAAATCAAAGAGGAAATTAAAAAAATACCTAGAAAAAAATGACAATGAAAACACAATGGACCAAAACTTATGGGATGCAACAAGAACAGTTCTAAGAGGGAAATTTATAGCAATACAATCCTACCTTAAGAGAAAAGAAGCATCTCGAATAAAAAACCTAATCTTACACGTAAAGCTATTACAGGAAGAAGAAGAAGAAGAACAACAACAACAACAAAAAACAAAGTTAGCAGAAGGAAAGAAATCATAAAGATCAGATCAGAAATAAATGAAAAAGAAAGGAAGGAAATCATAGCAAAGATCAATAAAGCTAAAAGCTGGTTCTTTGAGAAGATAAACAAAATCAATAAACCATTAGCCAGAGTCATCAAGAGAAAAAGGGAGAAGACTCAAATCAATAGAGTTACAAATGAAGAAGGAGAAGTAACAACTGACCCTGCAGAAATACAAAGAATCATGAGAGATTACTACAAGCAACTCTATTGCAATAAAATGGACAACCTGGAAGAAATGGACACATTATTAGAAATGTACAACCTTCTGAGACTGAACCAGGAAGATATAGAAAGTATGAACAGACCAATCACAAGCACTGAAATTGAAACTGTGATGAAAATTCTTCCAACCAACAAAAGCCCAAGACCAGATGGCTTCACAGGTAAATTCTATCAAACTTTTAGAGAAGAGCTAACACATATCTTCTCAAACTCTTCCAAAATATAGCAGAGGGAGGAATATGTCCAAACTCAATCTACAAGGTCACCATCACCCTGATACCAAAACCAGAAAATGATGTCACAAAGAAAGAAAACTACAGGCCAATATCATTGATGAATATAGATGGCAAAATCCTCAACAAAATATGAGCAAACAGGATTCAACAGCACATTAAAAGGATCATCCTCCATGATCAAGTGGGGTTTATCCCAGGAATGCAATGATTCTTCAATATACACAAATCAATCAATGTGATAAACCATATTAACAAATTGAAGGAGAAGAACCATATGATCATCTCAATAGATGCAGAGAAAGCTTTCAACAAAATTCAACACCCATTTATGATAAAAACCCTGCAGATGGTTTCCCTGGTGGTGCAGTGGTTGAGAGTCCACCTGCCAATGCAGGGGACACAGGTTCATGCCCCAGTCCAGGAAGATCCCACATGTCACAGAGTGGCTAGGCCCGTGAGCCATGGCCTCTGAGCCTGCACGTCCGGAGTCTGTGCTGCGCAATGGGAGAGGCCACAACAGTGAGAGGCCTGTGTACCAAAAAAAAAAAAAAAAAAAAAAAAAAAACCTGCAGAAAGTAGGCATAGAGGGAACTTACCTCAACCTAATAAGGGCCATATATGAAAAACCCACAGCCAACATCATCCTCAATGGTGAAAAACTGAAAGCATTTCCACTAAGATCAGTACCAAGACAAGGTTGCCCACTCTCACCACTATTATTCAACATAGATTTGGAAGTTTTAGCCACAGCATTCAGAGAAGAAAAAGAAATAAAAAGAATCCAAATTGGAAAAGAAGAAGTAAAGCTGTCACTGTTTGAAGATGACATGATACTATACATAGAGAATCCTAAAGATGCTACCAGAAAACTTCTAGAGCTAATCAATGAATTTGGTAAAGTAGCAGGATACAAAATTAATGAACAGAAATCTCTTGCATTCCTTTATAGTAATGATGAAAAATCTGAAAATGAAATTAAGAAAACACTCCCATTTCCATTGCAACAAAAAGAATAAAATACCTAAGAATACACCTACCTGAGGAGACAAAAGACCTGTATGCAGAAAATTATAAAACACTGATGAAAAAAATTAAAGATGATACAAATAAATGGATAGATATACCATGTTCTTGGATGGGAAGAATCAACATTGTGAAAATGACTATAATACCCAAAGCAATCTACAGATTCAATGCAATCCCTGTCAAACTACTAGTGACATTTTTCACAGAACTAGAACAAAAAATTTCACAATTTGTATAGAAACACAAAAGACCCAGAAGAGAAAAAGCAATCTTGAGTAAGAAAAACAGAGCTGGAGGATTCATGTTCCTGACTTCAGACTATACTATGAAGCTACAGTAATCAAGATAGTATGGTACTGGCACAAAAACAGAAATATAGAAAGCCCAGAGAAAAACCCATGCACATATGGTCACCTTATCTTTAATAAAGGAGGCAAGAATATACAATGGAGAAAAACCAGCCTCTTCTGTAACCGGTGCTGGGAAAACTGGACAGCTACATGTAAAAGAATGAAATTAGAACACTCTCTAACACCATACACAAAAATAAACTGAAAATGGATTAAAGACCTAAATGGAAGGCTAGATATTATCAACCTCTTAGAGGAAAACATAGACAGAACACTCTATGACATCAATTACAGCAAAATCCTTTTGACTCACCTCCTAGAGAAATGGAAATAAAAACAAAAATAAACAAATGGGACCTAATGAAACTTAGAAGCTTTTGCACAGCAAAGGAAACCATAAACAAGATGAAAAGACAACCCTCAGAATGGGAGAAAATATTTGCACATGAAGCAACTGACAAAGGATTAATCTCCAAAATTTACAAGCAGCTCATGCAGCTCAATATCAAAAAAACAAACAACACAATCCAAAAATTGGCAGAAGACCTAAATAGACATTTCTCCATAGAAGATATATAGAGAGGCAACAAACACATGAAAGAATGCTCATCATCATTAATCAGTAGAGAAATGCAAATCAAAACTACAATGTGATATCATCTCACACTGGTCAGAATGGCCATCATCAAAAAGTCTAGAAACAATAAATGCTGGAGAGAGTGTGGAGAAAAGGGACCCCTCTTGCACTGTTGGTGGGAATATAAATTAATACAGCCACTGGGGAGATCAGTATGGAGGTTCCTTAAAAACTAAAAATAGAACTACCATACGACCCAGCCATCCCACTACTGGGCATATACCCTGAGAAAACCATAATTCAAAAAGGGTCATTTAACACAATGTTCATTGCAGCTCTATTTACCGTAGCCAGGACATGGAAGCAACCTAAGTGTCCATCGACAGATGAATGGATGAAGAATATGTGGCACATATATACAATTGTCTATTACTCAGCCATAAAACGAAACAAAATTGAGTTATTTGTAGTGAGGTGACTGGACCTAGAGTCTGTCATACAGACTGAAGTAAGTCAGAAAGAGAAAAACAAATACCATATGCTAACACATATATATGGAATCTAAAAAAACCCACAAAATAACAAAAAAGAATAGTCATGAAGAACCTAGGAACAAGACAGGAATAGAGACACAGTCCTACTAGTGAATGGACTTGTGGACACAGGGAGGGAGAAGGGTAAGCTGGAGCAAAGTGAGAGAGTGGCATGGACATGTATACACTACCAAATGTAAAATAGATAGCTAGTGGAAAGCAGCTGCATAGCACAGGGAGATCAGCTCAGTGCTCTGTGACCACCTAGAGGGGTGGGATAGGGAGGGTGGGAGAGAGGGAGATGCAAGAGGGAAGAGATATGGGGGTATATGTATATGTATAGCTGATTCACTTTGTTATAAAGCAGAGACTAACACACCATTGTAAAGCAATTATACTCCAATAAAGATGTTAAAAAAAAAACAACCTATCCATTTACTCTCAAATACACTGGGCATATCTCTTTCATAGTCCTTACACACTATATGCAATTGTCTGGGTAATTTTATATTTCTGCTACCAGTTGTTTGGCTATTTGATATGAATGACTACATTGTATTCATATTAGCATCCTAACGACTATACTAGTTTTCACATATGATTAACTGAATATTTCTTGAGCAAAGAAATTAATAGACCATAGAATGAGCAAATTGGTGAATGACGATGTCTGCTAAAAACACATTGCTTCTTGGGAAAATAGTTTCTGCTACTAAAGATATGTAGCTGTGCCCTTAGAAAATATAATTATCTACGAAGTTTGCTTGAGACATGCCGAACAGTCTTTTAATCTTGTCTAAAATAAAATGATGCTTGTCTCTTAGAACCGTGTTTCTGGTTAGGTAGTAGATGAAGATGTCATAATTGCTGGCCAGTACAATGAAGGTCTCTGTCAATGGGGAACTCGTCTATATGCCAATGACCCACAAGTTTCAATGTGGTGATCAAGGTGATTAATTGCCTTGGTGGTAGTTAGTTGGTCAGGATACCATTTAAGGTCCCAGCTAATATGTAGAACAAATATTTCTTCCTGATGTATCAAGAAAGGTTCCAAAGACACTTGAGGTAGTCCTTGAAAAAAAATGTTGGAATAAACAAGATAACAGAAGAAAAGTTTAGAAAACAGAGTTACAAGGAGAGAAAATGGAATAATTGGTGAAAGGAGACCTGAAGATTTAAGCAGTTGTGAGTAGTTCAGGGTGACATTGTCATGGAAACATAACATGAATGATGGCGGGTGGCAGACACTGTTTAGGCAAGAGGAATGAAAAGGAAGCTGGAAAAGTAAATCCTAAAGTCCAAATATGGCACAAGGTGAAGAAGACTCTTTACTGCTACTTTTACTGCTATCTAGAAGTCATTGAGATTTTACTATGTATCAGAGATAAGGCTAAAACCATTAAACTTATTACCTCATTTAATTTCCTCTTGAATCATATAAGACAGAAGATTATTTTTAAGATTGTTTTACAGATGAGGAAACTGAACTTTGGTCAAAATTAGTGACTTTCTGTAAGTCACCCTGCTAGCATACGGTAGAGTCAGAATTTGAAGCCAATGTTCTTAATGACTATATTCTACAGCCACATTTTCAAGTCTGGCTTTAACTCAGTTTACCCATGGAGATGTTTCCAGGTAAGGATTTGCCAGTCATTGACTGGAGCTATGCTTTGCCTTCAGCTCAACTGACTGCACATTGATTCCTCCTGAACAGATACTGCTGTTCATTTGGACACTTAGCTTATGTTCACATCCACTGAGTCCCATATGACACACACCCAAACTCACACACGCACACTGACCCTTCACTCTCTCACCTGGAGAATTTCTACACTTCTCCCTGTAGATTCAGGTCTCTGACCTCTGAGGTCTTCCTCAGGCCCCACTCACTCAAGAGGCTTTCTCTGACCACTTTGTTTTTTCGTGTTTTATCATTGAGTATATGGCAGGAACAGTGATAACTAGGCTTAATGAGTGTTGAGTTTTTAAACCAAAATTACTTGCCAGAGATATGCATTATCAAAAGTCACATATATTTAGGTTTGAATGGAAGTGCAGTTAGCTGTGTGGAGTGGCCAATATAAGGTCACATCTCTTCAGAAGGTACAGTGATTATAGGAAAGTCCCCTACTGAGTCCAGTGTCAGTAGGAATTATCTTCACATCACTCCTTGCTTGGTTCTGCCACTGGCACCATCTTCCTCCTCATTTCTATTATGATTGATGTTTCTTTCATCATCCTTTCCAGTATTGGGCTTAAGATATTGCTCCCAGGAGTCACTTGAGACCCAGGAACAAAGGTGATGATTCAGAGCACTCCCTGGGGTGAGGCATGCATCTCCTCAACCACATGCTCTGAGGAAAAAATGTCATACACAAGCATGCACTAAGTCTAACTTTCAGTCCCCTTTTATAATGCTATGCAGAGCTGGGGTGTCATCTGAGGGGAATGTCACCTACCAAGGCCTGCTGTTACACCCTTTTCATTCTGAACTAGACCATCTTCTACAGGAAACCCAGGAATGATGGCTTCAAGGTTTGCCTTTAGCATTCTATTTTCAGGGTTCTTGTTGCTTAGTTCTCAAGAAGGGATATTCATTGATCAAGTAGGGCCCTAAAGTGATTAAGCTTACTCTTCCTGATCATGATGTCTACCAATCCTTAAATTCAAGGGGGCCCCAGAGACGACCAAAATAGACCACAGTTACAGTTGAAATGGACGACAGTTATGTGAGGGTACTAGCCCAGCCACCTCCACCTGTGAACTGAGTGAGCTGTCTTCCAACTCCCCAGTGGAAGAAGAGTTTACAGGGAGCAGCTACCCACAGACTCAAGACCTGTGTTTTCTGGAAGGCCCTTGTTTTGCACGGCTTCCTTGAACCATGGGTCTGTTCTCAGCCTGAATGTGGCCCAGGCTGGAGAGCAAATTGACAGGTGAGGAAGCCCAGGTCAGTTTCTGTCACACCTTCTGTTGTGGAACATTCCATTCTCCAAATCCTAGGTCCTCAAGTCAAATCATCTCACTTATATTGACCCAAATGTTCTAAGTGGTATCATGCTAAGTCTTGTCTTAACTCAAGTGACCTAGGAGCTCCAAGCACCCCAATCCTAGCTACTGTCTGTCTACACCAGCCAGTGATGTTTGGGTTTTATTTCTCCCAGTGCTTCAGTTGTAGCTCCCATAGGATGGAAATTCTACACCGTATCTCACCTGACTACCTAATACTCAGGCAACATTAACCTACATTCTGTTCATGAAAAGCCTGAAACCCTCACGCACCTGTGCCTTCAAACACACCCCCTTCTTCTCACTGGGATGGCCTTTCCCATATCCTGTTTCGGGACCTAATTATTTCCTTCCTTTCAAAATGCATCTCAGGTGTCATCTCCTCGAGGTAGACATTCCTGGTGCTCCCAGGTCAACTGGCTCTCAACTTGGTCTCCTTAGTATGTACTTCTACATTCTGAACTTTTCTCACCATCAATATTTTCATAAATGCCTGATTTTTCTTTATTTTCCACTAGAATTTTATGTTCTTGAGGTCATGAATATGTTTCATTGTAATTTTTATTCACCATATGTATTTCAGGATTAATCAATAAGCTTTGTTTGTTCATTAATGATTTTACTTCTTGTCAGTAAACCTGTTCATAAATATTATCCTAATGATATGAATAATAATTAAGTAAAAAAGAAATAATTGATAACCTATTTCTAATGTGTTCTGCTTAGAGACTTAAGCTCCTTATGTGCTTTGTCTCACCAAATCTTCTTAACAATCACTGCAAAATGAATTATTATTAGTCCCATTTTACCTGTGATTAAACTGGGATATTCAAATAACTTGCCTGATGTTTCATATCAAGTAAGCAGCTGAACTGGTATCTTAATCTAAACACCCATTAAACTAATAATTGGTTGAAACCAGCAGAGTTCATTTAGAATATGAATTTTGACATCTTCCCATGTAAATATACAATTAATTATTGAGACATTACAAGTGCTGATGAATCAGTTGATAATTTTCTTCTTACATAAGTATTTTGTACTTAGAAAAAGTATACCACATGCAATCTATATTCAGATGCCAAGTTATAGCTGTGCTTTCATCAGATGAATCAATTTCATATTTGTTTCCTAGATTAGCTGTGAACTCTGTCGGTAATTAAATTGCATTTAATCAATTTGGGAGAGAAAAACCATCTGTCAGGTGTGTGAACCTAATTAGCCACGGTGTTTTGAATGGACCAGTATATAATGGTAGTGATTTTACTATCAAGAGTTACAATTCAAACAAACAAAATTTTATCATTACACTTTATGTGAATCTCAACAGCTCATCAAAAGTCTATTTCTGGGAAAATCTTCATACTTTGGCTTGGAAAATAACATTTTATGGGAGATTGCATTTGAATGAAGACATCTGTAGTGGGGCTAGAATTTATAGAATGCCTCTCATGGAAGATAATAGCCAGATCATCCAAACACATTTGCATTGGATACATATCCTGGGCATGACACACATTTGTCGGGCACCCCTGTAATAGGTACTGTGCAGGGTACTGTAGTACTCAAGGATGAGAAAGATACCGTCCCTACACACAGTGTTGTATAGTATAGTCCAGGGTGGTAGTTTTGTGGATTAACAAAAGAAATCTAAAACTTCCTGAGCTCTATCTAACAATTTCTGTTCTAAATCCTCATTTAATCCTCACAGCCTTCTCACGGTGGTCATTTCTATTTTACACAAAGACACTCCAGTTGATGAGGGCAGAGACATAATAACAAGAGAGAGAGAGTCAGCAAAACTGGCTTCCAAAAGGTAATCAAACCTTTGAAATAATGGTGAATTTTCTCATGTGGCACTGAATTAGATTTTACTATAGTGCCCAAAGTCATAAAGGTTTACAAAAACCCTTTGAACAGAAGCATGAAAAGAAGGTGCTCTCCAGAGTAAAAGAAAATTTTATCACTTGGGAAATAAGTGAAGTTCCAGAATTTTCACAGATTTTTTTTAACAAAAAGAAGTATCTAGACAACTGGCATGTAGATGATTAGATCTGACATTTACAGGCTGAAATTTTGTAATTTCAGACAACGAGGCTAAGATATTATGGAGTCAGAACTCTACTGTAAAACAAAAAATGACTTACTTGACATATGGGAACATGTATAAGGTAGGAGGAAAATAGGGGCAGTAGATGACAAAGTGATAATTCATCGAAGGACATGGAACTCTGGCGTTAATCATCCTCAGTCATCTGAGCACTGCTTTGCCTACAGGAAGAATTACAAATTCCCTTGCATGGTCTGTAAGTCTCTTCATGTGTAAACTCTGGCTCCCTCCCCAAAGACTTGCTGCCTCCCAGAAACAACTGAATGTCCTAAAGCTAAACAGTAAGCTATTTTTTTTAGTGGACAATCCATTGTTCTTTCTTTCATAAGAACTACTAAGATTTATAGAAGAATTATTATTAAGAATTATAGAAGAGGTTAATTGAATGTCTTGTGCAATTCACTATGAGAGCTGCAAGGATGCCCATATTTCCTAAGACCACAAAGCCAAGGTCACTTTTAGGTATCATTATCACAAAGAAACAAAGCTTTTATCACTTCAAGAGTTAATGCCAGCATTTGCAGTGTGCAAGATTCAACTTCATGCCTCAGCAAAATTACAAATGGCATTGCATATTGATTTATGAATAGACAAAACTTGGAATACTAAGTCTGCAAATGTCAGGGGTTTACTCTATTACAAATGACAACAACTGAACCTAATTCCAAGCAATCATATTCCTTGAAATTTAAATTCAATACCTGTACCTTCCACAACAAGAACTAGTACTTGTCTTTGTTGACAGCATCTCACTACATCACAAAGGTGCTATCACTAATGGACTCACTTTGTGAAGTTACGGCTTTCCTTTACAAGGCAAGACATTTATGAATGAGAAATGTAACCATTCCAAAATTCTGATCAAAGGAAAGAGGTTCTGTCAACAAACATAACGGGGGAAAATCTGAGAGACAAAAGCATATAAATGGAGTCAGGGAGTGGAATGAGGGGTGTCTTGAGGACTTGCAGAAAATGGGTCTGCAGGGACCCTGGCTTATTTTGTATTAGGTTGCGATAACACAAACATATCCATGGAGACCATTCTTCACTCCCCCAAGGAATTCTATTATTCCAGGTTCTTTTTTTCATTAAATAAATCATTCAAATTATATAAGTGACCCAGAGCAGGCAAAATGTTGTGTCCAAGTCCTCCATCTCTGCCTTCATCAGCTCACTTCTGGGGGTCCCCATGGATAACTATGCTCTCAGGAGCATTAACAAACTTTAACTGGACCATTGTAAAGTCTTTTCTTCCTTGATTCCATCATTAACATAATACATAGACCAAGCCCTCGAATTCCATAATCCCTCAGTAATATATTCGACTCAGCTCTTCTTCTAAGAAGAATGTAGCAGACACGGTGTAACACTGATATTTATATAACATTTACATAACATATACAAATATATAAATTGTTTATATAAAAAATTTGCATAACATCTATGTAAATATTATTACATATTATCTATGCTCCATAATTCTTAAATATTATTATCCCCACTGAAATATAAAAAAGTAAAACAGATTAAATAATTGCTCAGGGTTTATCACCACATAGCAACAGCTGAGAATCAAATGGCTGTCCATCTGATTTCAGAGTCAGTCTACTTAATTACTCTATATTACTCGCTCTTGTGAAACTGGTTTGAAGTGATATATTCCCAAAAGACTGGCCCACACTCTATGTTTGAAAAAAAGTTGAACTTTTGGTGCTGGAAAAGCAGAGAATCACTGTGTACTTTAGTCTATTTATGACCTGAACTGGAATGCAGAAACTTCTCCCTTCTGCTTGTTTGCTTTTTTCTCCATTTTATAAATTTTGCTTAAAATCTACTCTTTCATGGAAACCTCATTCATTCATTCCACAATTTTATATTAAATCAGTTCTTTGTATTGGGGAATGTGTTAGACACTGGTCATGCCTAACAGTGTGTAAGATGGACTCTATCCTGTCCTCACAGATTTCAATTTAGAAAGATTAAGTATAGGGGTGAGGAAATAGCTTTAAAATATATATGTGTGTGTATATATATATATATATATATGCATGTATACATATTTTAATTATTTAATCAAATTATACTATATTTGATTAATACTTTTGTGATCCTCTCTTATAACCCCAATATTGGATCTACAGAATTTCTTTAAAGACTCCATCCCATACAATCCTATATCAATTAATGATATAACAGCACTGTTTACAATGCCCTGTTCTATGCTCAGATCATTGCTGTATCCAAATTAAGAAACATTACTATATGGAAAATATTTAAAATCAGAGTAGCAATAAAACATATTTTTTATAAGAAAGAAGAAGAATTTAAAATATATATAAATGAAATATATATGTAACAATATGTGTTTATTATATAAAATGAAATATTAAAATAATATAGGTAAACTAATAAAATTCTTAATTATAAGCAGCAGAAGGAATGAGCTTGAGGCTTCTTTGAGCATACATTTTTAAATAGTTTTGCTACTGTACTACAAAAATATTTTAGCTGTTTAAAAAATTAAATTATATGTAAATAAAAAAATGAACATAACTTTAGAAAAGAATATTTTTATACCAAAATATTTTAATAACTATAGGGAGGAAATAATTGTTTCTGGTGATCTAAAACATAAACTACATTTATGACATGTTAGTAGGATATATACTAAGGGGCCAAAGAACAGTAACATTAAATTACACTGTATATACTGTAGTCTCATTATTATTAGAACTATTGGTATCATTATTTTGATATTATTTTTATAGTGTATGGTAAAGCAAATTAGTGATTGTGTTACTGTTATAGTATAGAGAGAAGAGCTACAAATATAACACTAAAAACTTATGCCAAATCTCCCCAACCTAGTTGGAATTTTTATTACAAATTCAGGATTTTCTAAAATTATACAGTTTGTACTTACAGAAAAGACCTAGAATCCATGACACCCAACAGCAATGAGTAGGAAAGCAATAATAATCCTTAAGGCTGCCTTTTTATTCTAATCATATTTCTCCACTGAGAGGAACCAGAGCTTGTCAGAGAAATCCAACTCTAGTCTGGATGGGGGATGAACACAGGGAAGTTCTGCAGTGCCCAGAAAGGATCGTCTTAGGCTAAACTCTATAACCAGACTCACCAGATTATAACAGGCCACACATGGGACCAGTATGCTAGTGGGATATGAGACTGATATAAGCGCTTGCCCATAGTGTACCCTGGGCGTTGGTCTTGATTGGGATTCTGCAGCCATATATCAGACAGCTCAGGTGCAGGGAGACAGATGCACATGACAGGTGTGGAACCTGCACTATCTTAAGGGCCTTATTTCTGAGGGAAGCTGATATCTCTTGCAACACCTCTACAAACATAGATCCCATGGTCTCTCCAGAAGGATTCAGTCCCAAGAGTGACCACACCAAGGGAAGCAACAGATACAGCTTCCTATCATATATTTACTATTCACCGAGGCCAGATACGGTTTGCCAATGAAAGGTAATTTTTACTATAAGCAATGTCACTCAATAACTTACCTTCTTTATCTGTTTTCAAGGATACAGACCTAAGAAAAGTTCAAATCCTCATGCATCAGGGGAAAGGGTTTTATTAACATTTTGCCCACAGAAGTATTCAAATATTAATGCTGTTTAAAGAGTAGAAAAAATAATGGTTTGTTACTATTTGAGATGACTATTATTTTATACTTTAATCTAAAAGTTGGTAATTAAAAGGAAAAAAAAAAAAGGTCTTTATCCATGGAATCCAAGTAGTACCAGCTATTAAGAATGACAGCTAACAGGGGCTTCCCTGGTGGCGCAGTGGTTGAGAGTCTGCCTGCCAATGCAGGGGACACGGGTTCGTGCCCCAGTCTGGGAAGATCCCACGTGCTGCGGAGCGGCTGGGCCTGTGAGCCATGGCCACTGAGCCTGCATGCCCCGGAGCCTGTGCTCCGCAACAGGAGAGGCCACAGCAGTGAGAGGCCAACGTACCACAAAAAAAACAAAAAACAAACAAACAAAAAGAATGACAGCTAACAAATGTAGGCAATTCAGCTCATAGCATTGGGATAGTAGAAGTTTTCCATTCTTAAGGAGAATTCGTTCAAGGCAAGGGTCATTGATGAGAGCTAAAATCATCAAGTGAAAGAGGATGGGGGAGTGGACACTTGCAGGATTGTTGAAGGGGGTCATCAAGAGGACGTGACTGTTGGACCCTGGCGATCGGAGGCTCCTCATCCCTCCTCTGTACTTGGAATGTATGTCTTCCTACTGTCCCCACAGTTAGAGCTGTTTCAAGGATACAGCCTTGAGGGAGTAATGTGATGTTGAGACCATCTGGACAGTATATGTGACTGAACCAAGTTAAGTCCTCTATGTAAACTTTAAGATTCTGGCAGGTGGGAACTGAGATCTACTACACTTAAGTTCCCTGTTTATGAAGCCAGCCACCTCCCAGTCTGGAGAGGCTGCCTCTTTCTTAGGTCTCTCCTTGTTCTGCATGTAAGGGGTCCAGTTTCAGATCTCACCCGGGAAGCTCCAAGGTTAGGAACCAACAACTGTGCATAAACATCACCCACAGAGGACTTGATATTCACAAGGACTCACTCCTCTACCATGCAGGGGTTTGTGTGTCCTCACTGTAACCTGGCAGTTAAGTCAGTTTAAGGTTCCTTGCCCCTTATCCTTAGAGGGGAAATATTGTATGTTCAGCATGTCTGGGAAAGGAGATTAAGCTTCCATGGTTCAGCCATTCCTTCTCCACCTTCATGGGTTTGATTACAGGTAGGGGGCACACATTCCCTGTTCCTCTGAGTCATATTCTTTGCAGAATAAGTTTAGGGAAGGCTGTCCTGTGGGTTTTCAGCAAAGTACATGACTAGATGGGTCAATCGAATTTGGAATGCAATAGTAACATAAAGCTGGGAAGCATATTTGTCCCAAGTGTTTCGAAGAAGCATTAGTCATTTTGCTGGGACTTCTCCATTTGTTCCCATAGACCAACCCCCTGCTCTCTGCAGTCTGTATTGTGTTAATTGTATGCATTGTGCTCACCGCTCCTTAGTGCTCTAGCTTCCAGCGGGTTCAGCCAATGGTGAGTTTTGTAGGAAATCAGAGAAAGGGCAGGAGAATGAGGTGGAGTATTTATTTTCCTAGAGGCTTCCCAAAATATTGCTTTGGGCTGACTTCTTACCTCTACCAAGGTCACAAAGGTGTAAAAAACTTGGGATTTCACATATGGATACTTGTTGGTTTGGGTATTGCTACAGCTTGTGTCCTGGAATTTTGATAAATTCTATTATATGAGATTCCTGTTAAAAAAGAAAACCATAGTATGTTTAGAATCATATATACTGTGTTATTGAACATACCTCTCAAAGAATAGATGCCGTTTTGACTAGGCAGCGATGGAAACTGACTCTTGTGCTTACAATTAACAGTCTGATGCTTGGACAAGTTCTTTTGTTTTTGATTTTTGAAATGTTTTCTAATTAAATGTTACTTTATTTTTCAAGTTTTAAAAAGCAAAACTTTGAAATAAAACACTTAGGAAATAAAATTAAAATGTAAAATGTTGACAAAATTCCATCATTATTAATATCACTAATACAATTTTTATTTCATTTTGTCTTTTCTGTGCATATTTTACATAGCTGCATTTCATTGTATCTTTCATTGCATCTTTCTTTTTCTCTTATCATAATAGAACTCATTTTGCAAATCATTTGCAAACACTGGTTGGCTAATGGCTATTATTGAGAATATGTGCTAAAATTTATTTAAGTGTTACCCCATATTTTGACAGTTTGGTTACTTCTGATATATTGTTAGTTTACCTAGTTCTTCAATAAGTACTTTTCTATATCAATTTTGTTTTATATTTATAATTATTACTGCTGATAGAGTACAAATAGTATTTATTAACTAGGATAAATTAGCAAATAGAGCTCAGCCATCCAGAAATACTGTATAAAATAGAACTTCCTAAATCACTAATTATAAAGCCAAGCTGGAATGAAAGAATGGGAAGAGGGGCACAAAATCGGGGTGGAAAGGTCTGGCTGAGGCTGTGAGAGATCATAGTTGGGGAGCAGCCATTTCAGGACAGGCTCATGTCAGAGGCAGAACTGATGTTACTGACTGTCACCTTTCCCGATGCTCCTGTGTGCCTTTGTTAAGTTTATGAACTGTAGGTTAGAAAATGGGTGTGTCAGACTGTTTAACTAAGGTTCTCTTTAAAAAAAAAAAATTTAACCATATCTAAACACCATCCTGGGGATTTCCCTGGTAGTCCAATGGTTAGGACGCTGTGCTTCCACTGCAGGGGGCATGGGTTCAATCCCTGGTCGGGGAACTAAAATCCCCTGCATGCCACGAGGCGCATCCAATAAATAAATAAACACCATCCTGCAACAAAACATCTGCAGCCTTGCCACTCTTCTGAGATGGGTCAAGGGTCAAGGGACTCGTCTTCAGGCTACCTGGGCACCTTGTAAACAACTTGCAGCTCATTCTTTTTTTTTTTTTTTTTTTTTGCTGTACGCGGGCCTCTCACTGTTGTGGCCTCTCCCGTTGCGGAGCACAGGCTCCGGACGCGCAGGCTCGGCGGCCATGGCTCACGGGCCCCACAGGCTCACGGGCCCCCCACGGGCTCTGTGAGTGGACAACTAGGGGGTATGGGTGGAAGCCCCTCGCCCACATCCTCTCCACGTCATGCACTTAATCATGCACTTACCTGCTTCGTATGTCAGCCTTACGTGCTTCTACATGACTGAAAAAGGCTCCCAAAACAGCAACTGAAATGTTAGAAGAAAAAGTGGAAATTCCAATACTATCAATATTAATCTTTTTGGGCCCCTGTCACGCAGAATTCTACCTGTGTCCTCTCTAATTCCCTGAGTGTGTGTTCCTTTTCCCAGTAAGGAAATACAAACTTCTTTCCTATTTATGATTCCAAAACAGAAGAAGAAAGATTAATTGTATGTAGACCCAAGCATTCTCAGGGCCAGACTGTGAAAATCAAAGACATTTGCATTTGCCGACATTTCTTCTCATACAGAAATATTAAAAATTCAATCACAAACACTTGGATGTGTTGCCTGTGTCTCAGTCTGTGAATGCACCTCCCAAAAACCTTACCTGCTTGGTCATTTAGAAATGGAATATTTTCTAACTGTAAAAAATGTCAGAGTGTTTCAGGAGGTTTTGTGATTTAAAATAAGATTTTCTCAAGATACTTACCCTTCATAATTCTTTTACTCGATTTTAGATTTGCAAAAGGAGGCTTTTAGATGGAGGTTTCTGAACTTTTGTTCAGACACTGTACAGCACATTCACCTGGGATGTCTGTGCATTTTATCTGTGACATAGGTGATACCTGTTTCTTATCCATCCATCTCTACCTTTTCATTCAAAGCACTCAGTCCCTGTCTTTGTTACTTAGAGGTGAAACACCCCTGCCAGAATTACTGAGGATGATCAGCATGTGTCTCATTTAAGGTTCATGGGGAGAGTTTCCAACCCAAAGTCCTTGGCTCAAATGCACCCAAATGACATTCCACCCCAGGCAGCCCAAGCCTGGACTCCTCCGGGATCGTGATGGGACAGCCAGGGCGGTGTATGGCAGCCCTAATGAACTAATACAGTCATTAATGTTTCATGGGCAGTCGTCTTTGGCAATATCCCTTACCTGCCTGGACGCTAGACTAAGAGAGTTTTTATCATTTCTTAGGAATTTACCAGTTGCATTTTGTATTTCAGCTTGTATCCACAATGTGTTTAATACTGTAATTCCAGTGGAATAATCTTTTTTTCTCTCTAAATAATGTTTACAGTTTTAGTTGTTGATTTTTCTAGTTGCTACTAAATTTGATTGAAAGAGGTCCTTTGTACACTGAGTGCTCTGCAAAGCACCTACACTGACATCGCACATGCCTGCCATCTGGAAAAGTAGCACATCATTCTCTCTCTCTCTCTCTCATCTATCTCTCAAACAAGGAGTTTGACTGATTACGTTAGATGTGCTGCCATAGACTTGATTAGGAAATTTCAAAGTTCTCTAAAGTATACAGAGTTTTCTAGGGTGTTATTACAATCTCCTCTTCCAGAATACAGAAAGACTTTGCTAATAGTTACTTTCTATATCTCACTGTTAAGTATTTCCTATTTTGCTATGAACTTTTCTATGAGAGCATTTGTGTGGCATACAAGTTTTTCAGCAAATAGGTGTAGATTTTCTTAAGTGAAGAATAGGAACACTGTAACCTTGACGGCTTCTGTGATTCTCTGTAATCAAGACAAAACTAAATAGTTGCACTACTGTGATATTATTTTGCTTTCAAAAACAAAATTAAATAGTACCCAGGTGTTATGCTGAAGAATCAAATTTCTAACATTCTGGATCCCTGAGAGCCATTTGTTAGATCCACCTAGCTGAAACAAGTGATTTGATGAAATATGGAGAGACAAGTAAACATCAAAGAGATTTCAAAGTGCAGGAAATTGTAGCTCAATTATGTTTATCATAATTTCAAAATCCACAAGAGAAAATCAAAACACAAGGATATAATCACACATTTTAGCTGCTAGAATCCCTAGAATAGTTATCACTTTTTTGTGATAAAAACCAAATATTTGGTATGACTATATTTTTGTAAAAATAAGCATATATACACAAAATTTATACAATGGAAATTAATGCTCTTAAACTTTGGTCACATCTCTATGTTGCATGGAATTCTGGTGATTTTTTTTACCTTCTTATCCTGATTTATTATTTGTCTACAGCAAAGTACTGTCTCTTGTGCAATAATATTTTAAAGCCTGTACAAATAAGAACCAAGTAGTTTTAATTAATTAAATGAGCACAGACCCAATGTAATTAAAGATACCCAATGGAGGCATTCACTTGGGCACTGTATCATATTATCCATGAGACCCTGTATTGGAGCAACTTCAATGAAAACCATTTGGCAACATTTCATTCAAAGCTCTGAAATATACAGGTACTTTCAAAATGTAACTTAATCTTGTTTAACTTAATTTAACTTAATCTTTGCCTCATAAGCAATTCTGGATATCAGCAAAAAATTAAATACAAGGATGTTCTGTTCACCAACACCTATTTAAGTTGGGAACAATTTGAATCACCTTTAATACTCAACAATGATGGAGAGGTTTGAGAAAGTAGGAAACGCTCATGGTAATTTAAGGTATTACAAACATTGCAAATTATGTCATAGAAGAATTTTTAAAGACACAGAAAATTGAAAAATAGGGTTTTTAAACATTTTGTTTTAAATTAATTACTGATACACAGAAAGTTGCAAAGGTAGTGCAGAGAGATTATGTGCACTTTTCGCCCGATATTTCCCAGTGATTTCTACTTAAATATACATGGGATAATATCAAAACCAGGAAACTGACATGAATATAAATGTCCGTGTATTGTTCTACGCCATTTTATCACATGTAACAGCCATGACACACAAGGTATAAAACTATTCCATCCCAATAAACATTTCCTTCTTGCTAACCCTTTATAGTCAACACCCACACTCTACCCCCCACACACTGCTGCCATCCCTTATCCCTGGTAACCACTGATCTGTTTTCCATCTATATAATTTTGTCATCTCAAGTAGGTTATAAAAAGGGAATCATATAGCATGTAAATTTTTGAGATTGGCTTTTGAACTCGGAATAATGCCCTTGGGACCCATCTAAGTCGTTGCAGGTATCAATAGTCTGTCCCTTTTTACTGCTGTGTAATATTCGATGGTATGAATACCACAGTTTAGCCATTCACCTACTGGAGGACATTTGGGTTGTTTCCAGTTTTTCACCATTACAAATAAAGCTGATATGAACAAAATTGTGGGAAATTCCCTGGGATTCTTTATTTTATGACAGTTTTTTTTATCATAAATGGCTGTGAAATTTGTGAAATGCTTTTTTTTGCACTTGATCATATGATTTTTCTCTTTAGCCTATTAATATAGTGGTCTACATTGATTTTCAAATATTGAACAAACCTACATCCTTGAAATAGTCATAGTGTATAATTTTTGTGTGCACATATTATAGCTTAATTCTATTTGCCAATATTTTTTAAAGAATTTTTGCATCTATATTCATGAGTGATACTGGTGTGTCATATTTTCCCTTTATACTTTGTATGTTGGGATTTGGTGTATGCTAGCAGTATTGACTTTGTTAGAAGGAATTGAGAATTGGTCCCTCCTCTTTTGTATTTTCTGGGAGTGACTGTGTAAAATTGGTGTTATTATGCAAATATTTTGGAGAATTCTCCAGTGATGTCATCAAGTCCTGGAGTTTTCTTCTTTGGAAATCTTTCTAACAATTTACCTTAATTCCAATAGGGCTATTCAAAGTACTTATCTCAAACTGAGTTTGTTGTGGTAGTTTCTGCTTTTTGTTTCTTCCTAAATTGTAAAATATATGCATTTAGAGTTGTTCATAGTATTCCCTTGTTACCCTTTTGACATCTGCAGGGTGTGTAGTGATATCCACTGTTTCATTACTGATATTAGTAGTTTGCATCTTCTACTTTTTTCCTTACTAGATTTTTGTCAAATTTATTAATTTTCTTAAAGAACTGGCTTTTTATTGTTGTTTTTTTTTCTCTACTGATTTTCTGGTTTTAATCATGGATCCTTTTGAAGCTTACTTTTAACTTCTGGGTGTTTAGATTTCCTCTCTTCTTTCTGTTGGTGATATCTAGTTTGCTTTCTTGTGTTCAGAAAGCACACTGTGTATGATTTCAATATGGAAAATTAGTTGAGCCTTGTTATAAGGCCCAGGACGTGGTCTATCTCATTATATATTCTGTTAGCATTTGAAAAGAGTGTGTATTCTGCTCTTGTCAGGAAGAGTGTTCTCTAAGTGTCAGTGAGATCCTGTTGACTGATCAAGTGTCATTGAGTTCTATATCCTTAGTGAATTTCTGTTTACCTGTTCCATGAATTGCCTACAGGAGTCTTGAGGTTATCGACTATAATTGGAGATGTGTCTATTTCTCCTTTCAGTTCTATCAGCTTTTGCTTCATACATTTTGCGAGCTATTGTTTGGTACATACACATTAGGACAGATATGTATTCTTGGTTGATTTATTATTTTATTATATAATTTTCCCCTCTCTCCTTGAAAATTTTCCTTGCTCTGACATCTCCTTTATCTGATATTAATATAACCACTCCTGCTTTGTGTTCATTAATGAGTGTGTTGTATAACTTTTCCCATCATATTACTTTTAAAGTATCACTATACACTGCATCATTATATTTGAAATGAGACTTTTTGCCGATAATATATATTTGGGTGATGTTTTTTTAATCCATTCTACCAATGTCTGTCTTTTAGATGGTGTATATAGACCATTTACATTTAATCTGATTTCTATATAAAAGGTGTAAGTATGTCTTTTTATTTTTTGTTTTCTGTTTGTTCTCCCTGATTTTTATTTGTTTTCTTTATCCTAGCTTCCTCTGAGTTACTTGAACATTTTTTCAAATTCCATTTTGATTTAGGTATAATGTTTTTGGATGTACCTCATTGCATAGTTTTCTTAGTGGTTTCTCTAGGTATTATAGTACATATACATGTATAACATCACAATCTACTGGTGTCAAATTTTTTCCAGTTTAAATGAAATGCAGAAAACTCACTTCCCTTTACATGCTTTTTTCTTTTTTTTTAAATTGAAGTATAGTTGGTTTGCAGTGTTGTTTTACCCTTTACATTCTTTTAATCTCCCTATTTATAATATGATTTGTGTAAATATTTCCACTGCAAACATTGAGAACTACATCAGGCAGTGTTATAATTTTTGCTTTGACCTCAAATATAATTTAGAAAACTCAAGAGAAGGATATTATATTTACCCATTTTTAAAAATCCATTATTTTTTCATTCTTCATAATGTCCTAAGATTCCTTCTTTGATCATTTCTTTTCTTATTAGAAAACTTCCTGCAGCCATTATTTTAGGGTAGCTCTTTTAGAGACAAATTCCTTAGCTTTCCTTTTTCATAGATATAGAATTCTGGTTCTATAGTTCTTTTCTCTCAGCACTGAAAAATTTTGTGCCACTACATTCTGGTCTTCATGGTTTGTGATGACAAATCCATTGTCATATGAATTGTTTTTCCCTACACCTAATGCTTTGTTTCTTTCTGGATGCTTTCATGATTTTTTCCTTTGTCTTTAGTTTTCAAAATTTAATTATGATTTGTTATGGAATGTTTGTTAGGGTTTACCATGTTTATTGGTTCACTCAGTTTCTTGACTCTGCAAGTTTATATCTTAGAATAAATGCGGTAATTTTTAGCCATAATTTCTTGAAATATTTTTAGTGCACTATCTTTATCTTCTCCATCCAGAATTCTAAGGACATGAATGTTAGATATTTTGTTATACTGCCACAAGTTCCTCATGATTTTCTTAAGTATATGTTTTCTCAGTTGGGTGATTGGGTGAATTCTGTTGTTTTTGTCCTCAAGTTCACTAACTCTATACTTTGTCCACTCTGTTCTGCTATGGGGCCCATTCAATGAGTTTTTCATTTTGGTCACTGCATTTTCTAGTTATAAAATTTCCATTTGGTTCTTCTTTATATTTTCTATTTCTTTGATGATAGATTCTATTTCTTTGCTGAATCTTTCTGTTTTCATTTGTTTCAAAAATGTTTGTCACTGCTTGTTGAAGCACTTTTATTCCTTTAAAATTTGTGGGCTTCCCTAGTGGCACAGTGGTTGAGAGTCCACCTGCCAATGTAGGGGATTTGGATTCATGCCCCGGTCCAGGAAGATCCCACATGCCACGGAGCAGCTGGGCCTGTGAGCCATGGCCGCTGAGCCTGCGCATCCGGAGCCTGTGCTCTGCAATGGGAGAGGCCACAACAGTGAGAGGCCCGCGTACCGCAAAAAAAAAAAAAAATTCATGTCAGATAATTCTAACATTTGTGTCATTTCAGTCTTGACATTTGTTGATTTTTTTTCTTTTTCACAATGAGATCTTCCTGTTCTTTTCTATGTCATGTGATTTTCTATTGAAATCTGAATATTTGGTTATTATATTATAAGATTGGATCTTATTTAAATCTTGTATTTTTAACAGGACTCTTCTGTCACAACTCCGGTGGGAGAAGGGCAGGATGCTGCCTTTTTACTTACATGTGAGACAAGGCCAGGTTTCCAACTTGGCTGCCACTAAAATCTGGGGGAGGAGAGGATCCTTATTCCAGTGGGCAGTGGTGGGAAGCTCATTTCTCCTCTTGAGCTCCACTTTAAGATCCCTACTACATCTCTGGTGATACCACCCTGGCAAGGAGTTATAAGGATGATGCATTATGCCTCCCTACTATGCCTCTACTAACCCTGTGGAAAGAGTTAGCCTTATTACTTCTGAGTGATGGTGAAAGCCATGAAGCCCCTCTAGGTCTCCTCTAACACCACTCCATTGAGGAGGGGTAGAGGTACCTCATAATCACTGGGTGGGGCTAGTGGGGCAGGCTTCCCACATAATTACCATTGACACACAGGTATGGTGTCTTCTTACTTATCAGTGAGATGAGAATCCCTGATCCCGAGTGGGTCTGCTCTAATACCATCCATTAAGTGTGGTTACAGTGCCTCATTCTTGCCTGGTAAGTGTGGAAGTCTAGGTTCTCCACTCAGTCTGTTCTAGTGAAGTGGTAATGGGACTGCAGTTTTTTGTGTGTGTTGGGCTGGAGTAGAGTGATTATTTTCTGAAAGTTGTCTGTCTTGTGAGGTGTCTATTTCCTTATACTGTGACTAGAGAGAGTAGGTTTAATCTGGACTGTTTATGTTTGTGCTCACTGAATTTTCCCGGTTTCTGGTATCACTGGTACCAAATAGGGAGGTATAAGCCAAAAATCAAACACAGGGAATTCACCATGATGTTGTTCCACAGGTCCTGGGGTCCTTTGTCAGTCTGCCCTATTATCTGACATTACAGAATTTTTTTCTGATTGTTTAATCATAATGTCCAGGGTTTTTAAGCTGAAATTGGAGGCAGAAATAGGGAAAATTAAGTATACTCCATCAGCCCAGAAGCAGAAATCTCTATACAATATAGTTATAAGAACTATGAATGAGTAAATGACTGAGGAAAGGATAATAGTGATAAACATAAGAGCATGTGGAGAATGGCTCCATTCCTATTAAAAAGTTATATATGATATATCATAGGTTGTTTACACACGTGTATGTGTATTTACACATACATACACACATACATGCATAAATACATACACAGAAATTATATCCGAATTTTAACATTTTTTTTTTTTTGCGTTCGTGGGCCTCTCACTGCTGTGGCCTCTCCCGTTGTGGAGCACAGGCTCCGGACGCACAGGCTCAGCGGCCATGGCTCACGGGCCCAGCCGCTCCGCAGCATGTGGGATCTTCCCAGACCGGGGCACGAACCCATGTCCCCTGCATCGGCAGGCGGACTCTCAACTGCGCCACCAGGGAAGCCCCGAATTTTAACATTTTTGCCTTATGTCGTATGATTGCAGCTTTTATTTTTCTTCAGTATATATTTTCTTCTTTTTTTAAACATCTTTATTGGACTATAATTGTTTTACAATGTTGTGTTAGTTGCTGATGTGTAACAAACTGAATCAGCTATATGTATACATATGTCCCCATATCCACTCCCTCTTGAGCCTCCTACCCACCCTCCACATCCCACCCCTCTAGGTGGTCACAAAACACTGAGCTGATCTCCCTGTGCTATGCAGCTTCTTCCCACTAGCTATCTATTTTACATTTGGTAGTGTATGTATGCCAATGTCACTATCTCACTTCATCCCAGCTTACAATCCCCCCTCCCGTGCCCTCAAGTCCATTCTCTACGTCTGAATTTTTATTCCTGTCCTGCCCCTAGGTTCTTGTGAACCTTTTTTTTTTTTTTTCCTAGCTTCCATATATATGTGTTAGCATACGGTATTTGTTTTTCTCTTTCTGACTTACTTCACTCTGTATGACAGACTCTAGGTCCATCCACTCTGCTTCAGATAACTCAATTTCATTTCTTTTTATGGCTGAGTAATATTCCATTGTATATATGTGCTACATCTTCTTTATCCATTTATGTTTTGATGTACACTTAGATGGCTTCCATGCCCTGGCTGTTGAAAACAGAGCTGCAATGAATATTGTGGTACATGACTCTTTTTGAATTAAGGTTTTCTCAGGTTATATGCCCAGTAGTGGGATTGCTAGGTCATATAGTAGTTATATTTTTAGTTTTTTGAGGAACCTCCATACTGTTCTCTATAGTGGCTGTATCAATTTAAATTCCCAACAACAGTGCAAGAGGATTCCCTTTTCTCCACACCCTCTCCAGCATTTACTGTTTGTAGGTTTTTTGATGATGGCCATTCTGACCAGTGTGAGGTGATACCTCATTGTAGTTTTGATTTGCATTTCTCTAATGATTAGTGATGTTGAGCATCCTTTCATGTGTTTGTTGGCAATCTGTATATCTTCTTTGGAGAAATGTCTATTTAGGTCTTCTGCCCATTTTTGGATTGGGTTGTTTGTTTTTTGGATATTGAGCTGTATGAGCTTCTTGTATATTTTGGAGATTAATCCTTTGTTAGTTGCTTCATTTGCAAATATTTTCTCCCGTTCTGAAGGCTGTCCTTTCGTCTTGTTTATGGTTTCCTTTGCTGTGCAAAAGCTTTTAAGCTTCATTAGGTACCAATTGTTTATTTTTGGTTTCATTTTCCTTACACTAGGAGGTGGGTCAAAAAGGATCTTGCTGTGATTTATGTCATAGAGTATTCTGCCTATGTTTTCCTCTAAGAGTTTTCTAGTATCTGGACTTCCATTTAGGTCTATAATCCATTTTGAGTTTATTTCTGTGTATGGTGTTAGGGAGTGTTCTAATTTCATTCTTTTACATGTAGCTGTCCAGTTTTCCCAACACCACTTATTGAAGAGACTATCTTTTCTCCACTTTATATTCTTGCCTCCTTTGTCAAAGATAAGGTGATCATAGGTGCATGGGTTTATCTCTGGGCTTTCTATCCTGTTCCATTGATCTATCTTTCTGTTTTTGTGCCAGTACCATACTGTCTTGACTACTGTAGCTTTGTAGTGTAGTGTGAAGTCAGGGAGCCTGATTCTTCCTGCTCCATTTTTCTTTCTCAAGATTGCTTTGGCTATTCGGTGTCTTTTGTGCTTCCATACAAACTGTGAAATTTTTGTTCTAGTTCTGTGAAAAATGCCATTGGTAATTTAATAGGGATTACATTGAATGTGTAGATTACTTTGTGTAGTAGAGTCATTTTCACAATGTTGATTCTTCCAATCCAAGAACATGTTATATCGCTCCATCTGTTTGTATCATGTTTAATTTCTATCATCAGTGTCTTATATTTTTTTGCATACAGGTCTTTTGTCTCCTTAGGTAGGTTTATTCTTAGGTATATTATTCTTTTTGTTGCAATGGTAAATGGAAGTGTTTCTTTAATTTCTCTTTCAGGTATTTCATCATTAGTGTGTAGGAATGCAAGAGATTTCTGTGCATTAATTTTGTATCCTGCTACTTTACCAAATTCATTGATGAGCTCTAGTAGTTTTCTGGTAGCATCTTTAGGATTCTCTATGTATAGTATCATGTCATCTGCAAACAGTGACAGTTTTACTTCTTCTTTTCCAGTTTGGATACCTTTTATTTCTTCTCTTCTATGATTTTCAGGGCTAAAACTTCCAAAACTATGTTGAATTATAGCAGTGAGAGTGGGAAGCCTTGTCTTGTCCAGATCTTAGTGGAAGTGGTTTCACTTTTTCAACACTGAGAGCGATGTTAACTGTGGGTTTGTCATATATTGCCTTTATTATGTTGAGGTAAGTTCCCTCTGTGCCTACGTTTTGGAGGGTCTTTATCATAAATGGGTGTTGAATTATTTTGAAAACTTTTTCTGTGTCTATTGAGATGATCATATGGTTTTTATCCTTCAGTTTATTAATATGGTATATCACATTGATTGGTTTGCATATATTGAAAAATCCTTGCATTCCTGGGATAAACCCCACTTTATCATGGTGTACGATCCTTTTAATGTGCTGTTGGATTCTGTTTGCTACTATTTTGTTGAGGATTTGTGCATCTATGTTAATCAGTGATATTGGCTGGTAGTTTTGTTTTTTGTGACATCTTTGTCTGGTTTTGTATAAGCATGATGGTGACCTTGTAGAATGAGTTTGGTAGTGTTCCTCTCTCTGTTATATTTTGGAAGAGTTTGAGAAGGATAGGTGTTAGCTCTTCTCTAAATGTTTCAAAGAATTTGTCTGTGAAGCCATCTGATCCTGGGCATTTGTTTGTTGAAAAATTTTTAAACACAATTTAATTTCAGTGCTTGTGATTGGTCTGTTCATATTTTCTATTTCTCCCTGGTTCAGTCTTGGAAGGTTTTACTTTTCTAAGAATTTGTTCATTTCTTCCAGGTTGTCCATTTTACTCATATATAGTTGCTTATAGTAATCTTTCATGATCCTTTGTATTTCTGCAGTGTCAGTTGTTACTTCTCTTTTTTCATTTCTACTTCTGTTGATTTGAGTCTTTTCCCTTATTTTCTTGATGAGTCTGGCTAATGATTTAACATTTTTTTTATCTTCTCTAAGAACCAGCTTTTAGTTTTATTGATCTTTGCTATCGTTTCCTTCATTTCTTTTTCATTTATTTCTTATCAGATTTTTATGATTTCTTTCCTTGCTAACTTTGAGTTTTTATGGTTTTTCTTTCTCTAATTGCTTTATGTGTAAGATTAGTTTGTTTTTTGAGATTTTTCTTTCTTGTTTTCTTTTTCTTGTTTCTTTCTCTCATTGTTTTAGGTGTAAGATTATGTTGTTTATTTGAGATTTTTCTTGTTTCTTGAGTTTATAGCAAAACAATTGGATTGCATTGCTATAAACTTCCTTCTTAGAACTACTTTTGCCACATAACTTTTAGATCGTCGTGTTTTCATTGTTGTGTTTTTTCTAGGTATTTTTAAATTTCTTCTTTGATTTCTTCAGTGATCTCTTGGATATTTGGTAGTGTATTGTTTAGCATCCATGTGTTTGTATTTTTTAGTTTTATTTTTCTGTAACTGATATCTATTCTCATAACGTTGTGGCCAGAAAAGATACTTGATATGATTTCAATTTTCTTAAGTTTTCCAAGCATTGATTTGTGACCCAAGATATGTTCTATCCTGGAGAATATCCATGAGCGCTTAAGAAAGTGTATTCTCTTGTTTTTTGTTAGAATGTCCTATAAATATCATTTAAGTACATCTTGTTTAATGTGTCATTTAAAGCTTGTGTTTCCTTATTTATTTTCATTTTGTTTTATTTGTCCATTGGTGAAGGTGGGGTGATAAAGTCCCCTACCATGATTGTGTTAAGGTCAATTTCCCCTTTTATGGCTGTTAGCATTTGCCTTATGTATTGAGGTGCTCCTATGTTGGATGCATAAGTATTTACAATTGTTATATTTTCTGCTTGGATTGATCCCTTGATCATTAGGTAGTGTCCTTCTTTGTCTCTTGTAAAATAGTTTTTATTTTAAAGTCTATTTTTTCTGATATGAGTATTGTTACTCCATCTTTCTTTTGATTTCCATTTGCATGTGATATCTTTTTCATCCCCTCACTTTCAGTCTGTATGTGTCCCTAGGTTTAATGTGGGTCTCTTGTAGACAGCATATACACAGGTCTTGTTTTTGTATCCATTCAGCCAGTCTATGTCCATTGGTTGGAGCATTTAATCCATTTCCACTTAAGGTAATTATTGATATGTATGTTCCTATTACCATTTTCTTAATTATTTTGTGTTTGTTATTGTAGGTCTTTTCCTTCTCTTGTGTTTCCTGTCCAGAGAAGTTCCTTTAGCATTTGTTGTAAAGCTGGTTGGTGGCACTGAATTCTCTTAGCTTTTTCTTATCTGTAAAGGTTTTAATTTCTCTGTCAAATCTGAATGAGATCCTTGCTGGCTAGAGTTTTTTGGTTGAAGTTTTTTCCCATTCATCACTTTAAATATGTCCTGCCACTCCCTTCTGGCTTGCAGAGTTTCTGCTGAAAGATCAGCTGTTAACCTTATAGGGATTCCCTTGTATGTTATTTGTTGTTTTTGCCTTGCTGCTTTTAATATTTTTTTCTTTGTATTTAATATTTGATAGTTTGATTAATATGTGTTTCAGCGTGTATCCTGGATTTATCCTGTATGGGACTCTCTGTGATTCCTGGACTTGATTGACTCCTTCCTCTCCCATATCAGGGAAGTTTTCAAGTAAAATCACTTCAAATATTTTGAGTCACTTTCTTTTTCTCTTCTTATTCTGGGACCACTATCATTCAAATGTTGGTGCATTTAATGTTGTCCCAGTGGTCTCTGAGACTGTCCTCAATCTTTCCATTTTTTTTTTTCTTTATTCTGCTGTGTGGTAGGTATTTCCACTATTTTACCTTCCAGGACACTTATCTGTTCTTCTTCCTCAGTTATTGTGATATTAATTCCTTCTAGAGAATTTTTCATTTTATTTATTGTGTTATTCATCCATCATTATTTGTTTGCTCTTTATTTCTTCTAGGTCTTTGTTAAACTTTTCTTGTATTTTCTCCATTCTATTTCCAAGATTTTGGATCATGTTTTCTATCAATACTCTGAATTCATTTTCAGGTAGACTGCCTATTTCCTCTTCATTTGTTTGGTCTGGTGACTTTTTACTTTTTTCCTTCATCTGCTGTGTATTTCTCTGTCTTCTCATTTTGCTTGACTTACTGTGTTTGGGGTCTCCTTTTTGAAGGCTGCTGGTTCATAGTTCCTGTTGTTTTTGGTGTCTGCCCCCAGTGGGTAAGGTTGGTTCAGTGGGTTGTGTAGGCTTCCTGCTGGAGGGGATTGGTGCCTGATAGATGAGGCTGAATCTTGTCTTTCTGGTGGGTAAGACCACATCCAGTGGTGTAGTTTGGAGTATCTGTGAACTTATCATGGTTTTTGGCAGCCTCTTTGGTAATAGGTGGGGTTGTGTTCCTGTCTTGGTAGTTGTTTGCCATGGGGTGTCCAGCACTGGAGCTTGTTGGTTGTTAAGTGGAGCTGGATCTTAGTGTTGAGATGGAGATCTCTGGGAGAGCTCTTGCTGAGTGATATTATGCGGGACCAGGAGGTCTCTGGTGGTTCAATGTCCTGTACTCGGCTCTCCCACCTCAGAGGCTCAGGCCTGGCACCCATCTGTGGCACCAAGACCCTGTCAGACACTTGGCTTAGACTAAAAGTGAGAAAAAAGAAAGAAAGAAAAATAAAATAAAATATTTAAAATAAAAAATATGATTAAAATAAAAAGAAGATAGCAACAAAACCAATAATCAAATCCACCAATGATAACAAGCAATAAAATCTTTACTAAGATAAACATAAAAATCAGAAACTAGTCAGCCGCATACAACAAACCCCAATTCTACAGTTGGTCCCAAAATCCACTGCCTTAATTTTGGATTTCTTCATTGTCTATTCAGATATTCCACAGATGAAGGGCACATCAAGTTGTTTATGTAGATTAATCCAGTGCTCCTGAGGTTGCATGGAGAAATTTCCCTTTCTCTTCTTTGTTCACACAGCTCCTGAGGTTCAGCTTTGTATTTCTCCCCGCCTCTGCATTTAGATCACCTGAGGGGATCTGTTCCCTGCCCAGACAGGACAGGGTTAAAGGAGCAGCTGATTAGGGGGCTCTGGCTCACTCAGGCCTGGGGTGTGAGGGGTACAGAATGTGGGGTGAGCCTGTGGTGGCAGAGGCTGGTGTAACATTGCAACAGCTTGCGGAGTGCTGTGTGTTCTCCTGGGGAAGTTGTTCCTGAATCACGGGACCCTGGCAGAGGCAGGCTGCACAGGTTCCCAGGAAGGTGTGGTTAGTGACCTGTGCATGTACACAGGATTCTTGGTGGCTGCAAAAGCAGCCTTAGCATTTCATGCCCATCTCTATTGTCTGCGCTGATAGCTGAAACTCACGCCTGTTTCTGGAGCTCATTTAGCCGGTGCTCTTTATTCCTTCTCCTTGTACACCCCAAAGCAATGGTCTCTTCCCTCTTTTGCAGGACCAGAATTTTCCCCAGACTCCCTTCCAGCTAGCCATGGTGCACTAGGCCTCTTCAGGCTGTGTTCATGCAGCCAACTGCAGCTCTCTCCCTGGGCTCTGACCTCCAAAGCCAGAGCCTCAGCTCCCAACCTCCACCCGTCCCAGCAGGTGAGCAGACAAACCCTTCAGGCTGCTGAATGATGGTCAGCACTGGTCCTCTGTGTGGGAATCTCTCCGCCTTACTCTCTGCACCTCTGTTGTTGCACTCTCCTCCATAGTTCCGAAGCTTCCCCTCTGCCCACTCAGAGTCTCCACCAGTGAAGGGGCTTCTTAGTGTGTGGAAACATTTCCTCCTTCACACCTCCCTCCCAGAGGTGCAGGTCCTGTCTCTATATTTTTGTCTCCGTTTTTCTTTTTTTCTTTTTCCCTACCCAACTGCGTGAGAATTTTCTTGCCTTTTGGGAAGTCTGAGGTCTTCTGCCAGCATTCAGTAGGCGTTCTGTAGGAGTTGTTCCACATGTAGATGTATTTTTGATGTATTTATGGGAAGGAAGGTGATATCCATGTCTGACTCCACTGCCATCTTGAAGCTCTCGAGAATCGTTTTTCTTAAATATTTGTGCACTTAAAAGTCATGTGGGAATCTCATGCAGATTCCAAGGTACTATATCAAGAAGTTCAACACAGTAAATTTGACTGTTTGCATTTTTTTTCATCTTTATTGGAGTATAATTACCGTACAATTGTGTGTTAGTTTCTGCTTTATAAGTAAGTGAATCAGTTATACATATACATATGTTCCCATATATCTTCCTTCTTGCATCTCCCTCCCTCCCACACTCCATATCCCACCCCTGTAGGTGGTCACAAAGCACAGAGCTGATCTTCCTATGCTATGCGGCTGCTTCCCACTAGCTATCTATTTTACATTTGGTAGTGTATATATGTCCATGCCTCTCTCTCACTTTGTCACAGCTGACCCTACCTCCCCCCCATATCCTTAAGTCCATTCTATAGTAGGTCTGTGTCTTTATTCCTGTCTTACCCCGAGGTTCTTCATGACATATTTTTTCTTAAATTCCATATATATGTGTTAGGATAACGTATTTGTCTTTCTCTTTCTGAGTTACTTCACTCTGTATGACAGACTCGAGGTCAAATCCAACTCATTACAAATAGCTCAATTTAGTTTCTTTTTATGGCTGAGTAATATTCCATTGTATATATGTGCCACATCTTCTTTATCCATTCATCCGGTGATGTACACTTAGGTTGTTTCCATCTCCTGGCTATTGTAAATAGACCTGCAATGAACATTTTGGTACATGACTCTTTTTGAATTATGGTTTTCTCAGGGTATATGACCAGTAGTGGAATTGCTGGGTCATATGGTAGTTCTATTTGTAGTTTTTTAAGGAACCTCCATACTGTTCTCCATAGTGGCTGTACCAATTCACATTCTCACCAGCAGTGCAAGAGTGTTCCCTGTTCTCCACACCCTCTCCAGCATTTATTGTTTCTAGATTTTTTGATGATGGCCATTCTGATTGGTGTGAGATGATATCTCAGTGTAGTTTTGATTTTCATTTCTCTAATGATTAATGACGTTGAACATTCTTTCACGTGTTTCTTGGCAGTCTGTATATCTTCTCTGGAGAAATGTCTATTTAGGTCTTCTACCCATTTTTGGATTGGGTTGATTGATTTTTGTTATTGAGCTGCATGATCTGCTTATAAATTTTGGAGATTAATCCTTTGTCAGTTGCTTCATTTGCAAATATTTTCTCCCATTCTGAGGGTTGTCTTCTGGTCTTGTTTATGGTTTCCTTTGCTGTGCAAAAGCTTTTAAGTTTCATTAGGTCCCATTTGTTTATTTTTGGTTTTATTTCCATTTCTCTAGGAGGTGGGTCAAAAAGGATCTTGCTGGGATTTATGTCATAGAGTGTTCTGCCTATGTTTTCCTCTAAGAGTTTGATAGTTTCTGGTGTTACGTTTAGATCTTTAATCCAGTTTGAGCTTATTTTTGTGTATGGCGTTAGGGAGTGATCTAATCTCATACTTTTACATGTACCTGTCCAGTTTTCACAGCTCCACTTATTGAAGAGGCTGTCCTTTCTCCACTGTATATTTCTGCCTCCTTTATCAAAGATAAGGTGACCATATGTGTGTGAGTTTATCTCTGGGCTTTATATCCTGTTCCATTGAAATATCTTTCTGTTTTTGTGCCAGTACCATACTGTCTTGATTACTGTAGCTTTGTAGTATAGTCTGAAGTCAGGGAGCCTGATTCCTCCAGCTCCATTTTTCGTTCTCAAGATTGCTTTTGCTATTTGGGGTCTTTGGTGTTTCGATACAAATTGTGAAAATTTTTGTTCCAGTTCTGTGAAAAATGCCACTGGTAGTTTGATAGGGATTGCATTGAACCTGTAGATTGCTTTGGGTAGTAGAGTTATTTTTACAATATTGATTCTTCCAATCCAAGAACATGGTATATCACTCCATCTATTTGTATCATCTTTAATTTCTTTCATCAGTGTCTTATAATTTTCTCCATACAGGTCTTTTGTCGCCTTATGTAGGTTTATTCCTAGATAATTTATTCTATTTGTTCCAATGGTAAATGGGAGTGCTTTCTTTATTTCACTTTCAGATTTTTCACCATTAGTGTATAGGAATGCAGAGATTTCTGTGCATTAATTTTGTATCCTGCTACTTTACCAAATTCATTGATTAGCTCTAGTAATTTTCTGGTAGCATCTTTAGGATTCTCTATGTATAGTATCATGTCATCTGCAAACAGTGACAGCTTTACTTCTTCCTTTCTGATTTGGATTCATTTTATTTCCTCTTCTTCTCTGATAGCTATGGCTAAAACTTCCAAAATTATGTTGAATAAGAGTGGTGACAGTGGGCAACCTTGTCTTATTCCTGATCTTAGTGGAAATGCTTTCAGTTTTTCACCATTGAGGATGATGTTGGCTGTGAGTTTGTCCTATATGGCCTTTATTATGTTGAGGAAAGTTCCCTCTATGCCTACTTTCTGCAGGGTTTTTATCATAAATGGGTGTTGAATTTTGTTGAAAGCTTTCTCTGCATCTATTGAGATGATCATATGATTTTTCTCCTTCAATTTGTTAATATGGAGTATCACGATGATTGATTTGCGTATATTGAAGAATTCTTGCATTCCTGGAATAAAACCCACTTGATCATGTTGTATGATCCTTTTTATTTGCTGTTGGATTCTGTTTGCTAGTATTTTGTTGAGGATTTTTGCATCTATGTTCATCAGTGATATTGGCCAGTAGTTTTCTTTCTTTGTGACATCCTTGTCTGGTTTTGGTGTCAAGATGATGGTGGCCTAGTAGAATGAGTTTGGGAGTGTTCCTCGCTCTGCCATGTTTTGGAAGAGTTTGAGAAGTATAGGTGTTAGCTCTTCTCTTAATGTTTGATAGAATTCACCTGTGAAGCCATCTGGTCCTGGGATTTTGTTTGTTGGAAGAATTTTAATCACAGTTTCAATTTCAGTGCTTGTGATTGGTTGTTCATATTTTCTAATTCTTCCTGATTCAGTCTTGGCAGGCTGTGCATTTCTAAGAATTTGTCCATTTCTTCCAGGTTGTTCATTTTATTGGCATAGACTTGTTTGTAGTAATCTCTGATGATCTTTTGTATCTCTGCAGTGTCAGTTGTTACTTCTCCTTTTTCATTTCTAATTCCATTGATTTCAGTCTTCTCCCTTGTTTCTTGAGTCTGGCTAGTGGTTTATCAATTTTGTTTATCTTCTCAAATAACCAGCTTTTAGTTTTATTGATCTTTGCTATCGTTTCCTTCATTTCTTTTTCATTTATTTCTGATCTGATTTTTATGATTTCTTTCCTACTTCTAACTTTGGAGTTTTTTTTGTTCTTCCTTCTCTAATTGCTTTAGGTGCAAGTTTACATTGTTTATTCGAGATGTTTCCTGTTTCTTAAGGTAGGATTGTATTGCTGTAAACTTCCCTCTTAGAATTGCTTTTGCTGCATCCCATCGGTTTTGGGTCATTGTGTCTCCATTTTCATTTGTTTCTAGGTATGTTTTTTATTTCCTGTTTGATGTCTTCAGTGATCACTTCGTTATTAAGTAGTGTATTGTTTAGCCTCCATCTGTTTGTATTTTTTACAGAACTTTTCTTGTAGTTGATATCTAGTCTCATAGTATTGTATTCAGAAAAGATACTTGGTACAATTTCAATTTTCTTAAATTTACCAAGGCTTGATTTGTGACCCAAGATCTATCCTGTAGAATGACCTTTCCTGGAGAATGTTCCATGAGTACTTGAGAAAAATATGTATTCTGTTGTTTTTGGATGGAATGTCCTATAAATATCACTAAAGTCCATCTTGTTTAATGTATCATTTAAAGCTTGTGTTTCCTTATTTATTTTCATTTTAGATGATCTGTCCATTGGAGAAAGTGGGGTGTTAAAGTCCCCTACTATGAATGTGTTACTGTCGATTTCCCCTTTTATGGTTGTTAGTATTTGCCTTATGTATTGAGGTGCTCCTATGTCGGGTGCATAAATATTTACAACTGTTATATCTTCTGCTTGGATCGACCCCTTGATCATTATGTAGTGTCCTTCTTTGTCTCTTCTAATAGTCTTTATTTTAAAGTCTATTTTGTCTGATATGAGAATTTCTACTCCAGCTTTCTTTTGGTATCCATTTGCATGGAATATATTTTTCCATCCCCTTACTTTCAGTCCGTATGTGTCTCTAGGTCTGAAGTGGGTCTCTTGTAGACAGCATATATATGGGTCTTGTTTTTGTATCCATTCAGCCAATCTGTGTCTTTTGGTGGAGCATTTAGTCCATTTACATTTAAGGTAATTATCAATATGTATGTTCCTATTCCCTTTTTCTTAATTGTTTTGTTTTTGTTATTATAGGTCTTTTCCTTCTCTTATGTTTCTAGCCTAGAGAAGATCCTTTAGCATTTGTTGTAAAGCTGGTTTGGTGGTGCTGAACTCTCAGCTTTTGCTTGTCTGTAAAGGTTTTAATTTCTCCATCAAATCTGAATGAGATCCTTGCTGGGTAGAGTAATTTTGGTTGCAGCTTTTTCTCCTTCATTGCTTTAAATATGTCCTGCCAGTCCCTTCTGACTTGCAGAGTTTCTGCTGAAAGATCAGATGTTAACCTTATGGGGATTCCCTTGTGTGTTATTTGTTGTCTTTCCCTTGCTGCTTTTAATATGTTTTCTTTGTATTTAATTTTTGACAGTTTGATTAATATGTGTCTTGGCATATTTCTCCTTGGATTTATCCTGTATGGGAGTCCCTGTGCTTCCTGGACTTGATTAACTATTTCCTTTCCCATATTAGGGTAATTTTCAACTATAATCTCTTCAAATATTTTCTCAGCCCCTTTCTTTTTCTCTTCTCTTCTGGAACCCCTATAATTCGAATGTTGTTGTGTTTAATGTTGTCCCAGAGGTCTCTGTGACTGTCCTCAGTCCTTTTCATTCTTTTTTCTTTATTCTGCTCTGCAATAGTTATTTCCACTACTTTATCTTCCAGGTCACTTATCCATTCTTCTGCCTCAGTTATTCTGCTATTGATCCCACCTAAAGTATCTTTAATTTCATTTATTGTGTTGTTCATTGTTGCTTGTTTCATCTTTAGTTCTTCTAGGTCCTTGTTAAATGTTTCTTGCATTTTGTTTATTCTATTTCCAAGATTTTGGATCATCTTTACTATCATTATTCTGAATTCTTTTTCAGGTAGACTGCTTATTTCCTCTTCATTTGTTAGGTCTGGTGGGTTTTTATCTTGCTCCTTCATCTGCTGTGTGTTTTTCTGTTTCTCATTTTGCTTATCTTAGTGTGTTTAGGGTCTCTTTTTTGCAGGCTGCAGGTTCGTAGTTCCTGTTGTTTTTGGTGTCTGTCCCCAGTCTCTAAGGTTGGTTCAGTGGGTTGTGTAGGCTTCCTGGCGGAGGGGACTAGTGCCTGTGTTCTGGTGGATGAGGCTGGATCTCGTTTTTCTGGTGGGCAGGTCCACATCTGTTGGTGTGTTTTGGGGTGTGTATGTACTTATTATGATTTTAGGCAGCCTCTGTGCTAATAGATGGGTTTGTGTTCCTGTCTTGCTAGTTGTTTGGTGTAGGGTGTCCAGCACTGTTACTTGCTGGTTGTTGAGTGAAGTTGGGTGCTGGTGTTTAAATGGGGATCTCTGGGAGATTTTTGCCATTTGACATTATGTGGAGCTGGGAGTTCTCTTGTGGACCAGTGTCCTGAAGTTGGCTCTCCCATGTCGGAGGCACAGTACTAACATCTGGCTGCAGCACCAAGAGCCTTTCATCCACATGGCTCAGAATAAAAGGGAGAAAATGTAGAAGGAAAGAATTAGTAGCAGTAGAAAGAAAGAAAGAAAGAAAGAAACAAAGAAAGGAGGGTGGGAGGGTGGGCAGGAGGGAGGGAGGGAGGGAGGAAGGAAGGAAGGAGGGAAGGAAGCAAAAAGAAAGAAAAAAGATAAAGTAAAATAAACAAAATAAAGAATAAAATAAAGTAAGATAAAATAAAATAAAGTTATTAAAATAAAAAATAAGACTTCCCTGGTGGTGCAGTTGTTAAGAGTCCACCTGCCAATGCAGGGGACACGGGTTCATTCCCCAGTCCAGGAAGATTTCACATGCCATGGAGCTGCTGGGCCCATGAGCCACGGCCGCTGGCCCTGCGTGTCTGGAGCCTGTGCTCCGCAATGGTAGAGGCCACAACAGTGAGAGACCCGCATACCACACACACACGCACAATATACACACACACAAAAAAAAATTATTAAGAAAAAAAATTTAAAAAAACAACAAAAAAAATGGACAGATAGAACCCTAGGACAAATGGTGGAAGCAAAGCTGTACAGACAAAATCTCACACAGAAGCATACACACTCACAAAAAGAGTAAAATGGGAAAAATCATAAATGTTACTCTCAAAGTCTACCTCTTCAGTTTGGGATGATTCATTGTCTAAAGGAGGGAAGGAAGGAAGGAAGGAAGGAAGGAAGGAAGGAAGGAAGGAAGGAAGGAAGGAAGGAAGGAAGGAAGGAAAGAAAGAAAGAAAGAAAGGAAGGAAGGAAGGAAGGAAGGAAGGAAGGAAGGAAGGAAGGAAGGAAGGAAGAGATAATGAAAGAAAGAAAGAAAGAAGATACAGTAAAATAAAATAAAGTAAGATAAAATAAAATAACGTTATTAAAATAAAAAATAATTTTTAAAAAAAGAAAATAAAAGGATGGATAGAACCCTATAACAAATGGTGGAAGCAAAGCTATACAGACAAAATCTCACCCAGAAGCATACACATACACACTCACAAAAAGAGGCAAAGGGGAAAATATCATAAATGTTGCTCTCAAAGTCCACCTCCTCAATTTGGGATGATTCGTTGTCTATTCATGTATTCCACAGATGCAGGTACATCAAGTTGATTGTGGAGCTTTAATCTGCTGCTTCTGAGGCTGCTGGGAGAGATTTCCCTTTCTCTTCTTTGTTCGCACAGCTCCCGGGGCTCAGCTTTGGATTTGGTCCCTCCTGCGCCTGTAGGTCACCGGAGGGCATCTGTTCTTCGCTCAGACATGACGGGGTTAAAGGAGCAGCTGCTTCGGGGACTCTGGCTCACTCAGGCTGCGGGGAGGGAGGGGTATGGAGTGTGGGGTGAGCCTGCGGTGTTAGAGGCCGGCGTGACGCTGCACCAACCTGAGGCATGCCGTGCGTTCTCCCGGGTAAGTTGTCCCTGGATCCCGGGACCCTGGCAGTGGCGGGCTGCACAAGCTCCCTGGAAGTGGGGTGTGGATAGTGACCTGTGCTCACACACAGGCTTTTTGGTGGTGGTAGCAGCAGCCTTAGCGTCTCATGCCCGTCTCTGGGGTCCGTGCTTTTAGCCGCGGCTCACGCCTGTCTCTGGAGCTCCTTTAAGCAGTGCGCTTAGTATCCTCTCCTTGCGCACCAGGAAACAAAGAGGGAAGAAAAAGTCTCTTGCCTCTTCGGCAGGTCCAAACTTTTCCCTGGACTCCCTCCTGGCTAGCCGTGGTGCACTAACCCCTTGCAGGCTGTGTTCAAGCTGCCAACACCAGTCCTCTCCCAGAGCTCCGACCGAAGCCCGAGCCTCAGCTCCCAGCCCCACACGCCCTGGCAGGTGAGCAGACAAGCCTCTCGGGCTGGTGAGTGCCAGTCGGCCCCGATCCTCTGTGCGGGAGTCTCTTCGCTGTGCCGTCCGCACCCCTGTGGCTGCACTCTCCTCCAGGGCTCCGAAGCTTTCCCCCTCCGCCACCTGCAGTCTCCACCTGCGAAGGGGCTTCCTAGTGTGTGGAAACCTTTCCTCCTTCACAGCTCCCTCCCACTGGTGCAGGTCCCGTCCCTATCCTTTTGTCTCTGTTTATTCTTTTCTCTTTTGCCCTACCCAGGTACGTGGGGAGTTTCTTGCCTTTTGGGAGGTCTGAGGTCTTCTGCCAGCGTTCAGTAGGTGTTCTGTAGGAGTTGTTACACGTGTAGATGCATTTATGGTGTATCTGTGGGGAGGAAGGTGATCTCCGCGTCTTACTCTTCCGCCATCTTCCCCTCTTCCTGACCGTTTGCATTTTAACTGCAAAGTGACTGCGAGCGACTTTCTAGCAGGTAGTCCACTGACTGCACATTGAGAACATTGCTCTACAGTATTTCATAGACGTGCTAAAGTTAAAAATTTGGGTTCATGATTTATGGCATTCTAAGTTAAGAGAGCAAATAGGGCTTTGCTTTCTCAACACTAGTGATCCTTACAATCTATTAAAGGTAATGGCTACTGTCCATGAATCCATCGTAAAACTAGTTTGTTCTTTCTTCAACCAGGCACTAAGCATAGACTACATGCCCAGGGTCTTAATGTTGCTGAGGAATTCCCACCCCACCTTTTCTTGTTTTAATTACCTTGATCCCCTGAATAATAATCTCTGCACACATAACAGGCACACAATACATGAACTACCACTTTAATTAATTTGGATCCTCTGATAACACAAAAACTAAGCCTTGTAAATGTAACAAGAAATAAGGAAAATTTCTAAGAAACCAGAAAATATACTGATTTAAAGCCAGAAGTCCAGTAATATAGATGTAGATGTAAATGTAGATGTAGATGCAGATGTAGTGTATCAGTCTGCTAGGGCTGCCAAAGCAGAATACCATAGATTGTGTGGTTTAAAATATAACAGTTTATTTTCTCACAGTTTTGGATACCAGAAATCAAAGATCAATGTGCCATTGGGATTGGATTCTGGAGGGACTCTCTTCCTGGCTTCTAAACAGTGCCTCAGCCCTTATCCTCATGCGGCATTTCCTCTGTGTTTAGGTAGAGGAAGCAAGATTTCTCGTGTTTCTTCTTCTTTTAGACACCAGTCTTATCAGATTAGGACTCCACCCTTATGATCTCATGTAACCTTTATTACCTCCTTAAAGGCCCTGTCTTCAAATGTAATCACATTGGGAGTTAAGGCTGTGATAGATGAGTTTTGGAAATCTATAACATAGATATACACACAGGTATATATTTATATGTAGCTTTACATTTTAGACAGAAGCTCTACATATTTTAGTTTATTTTAGTTTTACAACATTCCGTGTTTCTTCTATAAATACTGTTTTATGTTAGGTGCCCCTCTTTCTTACATCTTTCCCAGGAGATACATATCTAGACCAGAGATAATATTTTATTCCGATGTGTGTCCCTACAGTTGTGCTGGAAAACACCCTCTATTCTTTTTTCATAAAGGATATGGGAAAGGCAAACTTTTGTGCCTTTGAATATTGGAAAGTACCTTAATTTTGTCCTCACTCACTTGAGTGATTAGTCTTGGAAAATGGCAGGCTTTTGTTCTCAATTGCCATTTTATACAAAGGGAGCTGAGACTCTGAGAAATTGATGTAATTGCCCAATGTCACTTCAGTGGGAAGAAGTGGATTCTAGAGACAGAACTCAAACCCTAGTGTTTGAACTAATTTATTCATGAAACATTCATTCTTTTACTCAGTTGGGACTTGTTGAATATCTATTATTTTCATGGTTCTATTGCAACAAAGATAAAGATTTTTCTCTAATGCTGAGAATGTTATAGTATAATTATGGACACACAATGTTCTCCCTTTATTCTTTCACTTTTCCCACCTTCCAACCAAACAGAAGTGTTACTTACCTTCTGTGTCCTGCATTTTCCTGAGTCCACGCACTGGAACATGCATTCCAACACCTCCCAATCCAGCTACTCCTAAAATCTAAGCTTGACCTTCAAGTCTCCATGTTTCCCATGCGGCCTCTTCTCTAACGTGGAAATCCTCTCTCTCTGCCATATCCCCAAATACTATTTCTACTGCTCGGATCACTATCGCTTTCTCCTTGCCCTTGCATGTATGAATTTATAACCTTGCTGAATAGACAAAACCTGTAATAACTTACCCATGTCTAGTCATTTTTTCCCCACCTGAGCTTAGCAAGCCCCCTTCCATATGCATCAGCTGCCTAGTGTCTTTAATCCATTGCTACTTCACACTCCCTCATCTTCTTCTCTGTGAGAACAACAGTTTCTCAGACATGCTTCTCCTAAAATAGTTGTTGCTGCCATTATCTGTCCATGGTCACTGCTAGCTGTCTTTAAAACCCCTGATTTATATTATATCATATTATATTATATTACTATTTTCTGTAAGGTACAGTAGACTTTATTCTCCTTAAAAGTAAGATCCTGGGTTATATTCATCTCTCATGATGTTAACAGTATGTAACATTTAGAAAGCACTTGAAAAAATATTTATGAGTAAGTGAATTGATTACTATTGACATATATGAAAAAATTCTTCAGTGTGACATTCAAAAAAAAAATCTGAGTACTAGCAATAACTTAGAGGTATCACATAAATTCAGTGACAAAATGTCCTTTTATTAGTTAAACATTTTCCCTGTCCTGCTCTCCATGATTGAGTATGGGGTGAACACCTGCTGATTTCCACCTGGCAAAGCTTCGATGATGAATGAATATATTTTTTATAGCATTAATTACAGGGCTTAAGTTTTTCTATTCAGAGCCAGAGGCACTACACATAGCAGATAGAAGTTGGAGCTTATAATAATCCAAAAACTATCACTAAAGAGAATTCTTGTGTCAAAAGTAAGTATGATGTTTTAGAAAATAAGTATGCTACCTGCCAAGATGTTCATAGGAAACACTGTCATTTCAACTTCAGAAATAATTGAAGAAAATATTTTTCAACAAATATTTATTGAACACTTGTTATGGACAATGACCCAGGTGACTTTTGAACAACTCACTTAAGCATTAAATAGAGTCCATCCTTCACATGTAGGAACTAAAGTGAGATTAACTGACTTGGCAGGATTTACAGAGCTAGTTCATAGCTGCAGAAAAATCAAGTTATTTACAAAATAACTATTTAACTTTCTTTTTAATTAATCAGCAACCATTTCCTACTCTGTGTTGTAGTTATGCTCTTAAGAAGTTATGGATGCACAGACACAGAAAACAAGCTTATGGTTACCAAAGGGCAAAGACAGGGGAAGGGTATATTAAGAGTTTGGAATTAACAGATACACACTACTATATATAAAGTAGATAAACACCAAAGACCCACTGTATAGCACAGGGAATTATACTCAATATTTTGTAATCTGAAAAAATGGGTACATATGTATGTATAACTGAAACACTGTGCTGTACACCTGAAACTAACACAACATTGTGAATCAACTATACTCCAATTTTAAAAAGTTGTGGAGCAGAAACCTGTGAGTGAGCAGCTGGGTCTTCTGGGGATCTCTGGAGTATGATTTGTGATAAGAAATATTACCAGAGATATTACTGTGGAGTCACAAGCTCATATTATTAGCAAGTAATTTTGGTCCAGGACTCATCAAATCCCATCGATTTTGCTTCTCTCCTGCTCACGAGCTTTGAGTTTTCATCCCACACTCTGATCATCACAGAAATGCATGCTTGAAGGAAGGGACATGCCAAGATGAGCTGGTCTTCTCTCAACATGTGAGTGCATTACCAAGGTGTGTGTTTTAGTTTGGGTTCTCACGTGGAAGCAGACTTTGAGATAAGGATTTAAACCAAGGAATTTATTTAGGAAATTATCCTGGTAGCGGAGAAGTGAGACAGGTAAGAAAGGAAAGCCCATGTGCATTAACTCATATTACTTGCTGGGGGTGATCCCAAATAGGGACCTGCACAAAACAGTCCTCAGAGTTATCCAAGATGAGAGGCGAGGAAGCTGGAGTATTGATTTTTCATTGGTTGAGGGCTGCTTCTGGGTCATTAATATCCAGATACCTCCAGCCGACCCAGTGCATGGGGTGAGACTGTTCATATGGTCAGAAGCCTTCAGGCAGAAAAGCACATGTGCTTGAGGTAGGAAGTCAGCTCTGTGCCTGGCAACAATTTGGGGAGAAGGGTGATATACCACGTGCATTTCCATCCACTTTCATTTACTTCTGTCTGAAAGCTGATCAATAGAATCATTCAGATCCGGGTACCCCAAGGCCCTCTTCCATTGCAACTTCATTCCATCAAAAATCATTCAGAACATATTCATTGAGATTCTATGCCAATCTGATCTCTCTGTTGGGCATTGATTCTGTAAATGTGAATGCATACATTCTTGTCCTGGAGACAGGAAAATGAGAACACACCATTTTACTAATCTTTACCTGACATCTCATGCTGCAGTGGGACACTGAAGAAGAAGACATGAATGCTTTCAGAGAACACTTGGATGCTTTTGTTGAGTTTACATTCAAACTGAGTCTTGGAACATAATTAGAGGTTTCCAACATGCCCAGCTGAAAGGACATTTGAAATGGAGATCGAATTGTTTGTTAATACATAAAAACTCTGTTCAAGAACTTATACAGCAGGATTTCAGACCAGAAAAGGAGTCAGGAGTGAAGTTATTAGGGTACTCAACACCACAGCAAGAAAGTGAAGTATCAGCTAAGATAATTGAGAGCCTCCTGAAGATTAAATTTGAGCAGCGTGAATGTAGCAAAGACTTCCTGCCTCAGCTGCCTCATTTGGAAGATTAAATGAAGAGATTTCAACCAAGTTGACCAGTTTGGATGCTAAAGCCTCAGACCAGATTTTAACAGTGATATAGTCTCATCTACAGCGGGGTCAGTGGGGGTAAAGTACAGGGGGCAACATTTAGATATGTTTAATTCATAGAAAACTTGTTTTTGTGTTTTATCAGACTGATTGAATTCAGGTTTAGTTCTTGCAATTTATTAGCTATGTAAACTTGAGCAGATTAATTGTTCTTTCAGTTCTCTCATTGGTTAGGTAGAGAAAAGAATGTCATTAACCTCCTAGGGATGTTGAGAGGATTGTATTAAAAACTCCTCATTTATCATGTGGCACCTGGCACTCAGTGAGTGGTTAATAGATGTCAGATAATGCTCTTATTGTCAGGTAAATTATTATCCTATTTGTTTCCACAAGAACTATCATAAATAAAAAAGTCAATTACAATGTGCACATTAATTACACATTGGGTAGAGTATTATTTTCTCAACTAATTCTAGTTCTTTCTAATCAGACACAACCATACAATTGTATAATCATATATCAAATTAGTAGAAACATAATGTAACTTCATTAATGTATTTTTGCTTATTATGAAAGTACAGAATATTTTTCATTGTTGGTATAAAAAATTAACAGTTAATAGATCATTAAAATTCCTCAACATGGTGATAAGCTGACCATCAGTGGCTCACCCACTTTCCCACATAAAATCCTTAAGAAAAAATAAATACTTAAATTTAATTGCATAATTAAGAATTTTCTGGATTTTCAAAATAATTCAGAATTGTTTAATATTCAATTTTAAACTAAAAGTTTTTGTTTTATCACAACGGCTATGAATCAAGGGTATTTAAATGATTTGATGGTTAAGTAAGTTCCTACAAGCTCAATTCCTTTACTTATTTTTACTCTGACTCTTTTCAGGAGCTTTAACAAGATATATGTATATCAAAATATTAATAAAATGGTCCTTGCCATTGACATAGAAATAAAAGACTCAGAAAAGAAAGAAAAAGCATGAACTACCAAAGAAATAATATATGTATAAAAAAGTATCAGATGTGGTATAGTTTTAAGGTAGCAAAAAAAAAAATCATATGACCATCTCAATAGACAGAGAAAAAGCATTTGGCAAAATTCAACATTCTTTCATCATGGAAACTCAACAAATTGGGTATAGAAGAAAGGAACTTTGGCCATATATAACAAACCTATGGCTAACATCATATTTGACAGTGAAAGGCTGAAAGCTTTTCTTCTAAGACCAGGAATATGGTAAATGTACCCAATCTCACCACTTCTATTCAACACAGTACTACAAGGACTAGACAGAGCAATTAGGCAATAATTAATTACTTAATTATTTAAAAATTAAAAGGCATTCAAATTATAAAAGAAGGAGTAAAATTGTCTTGTTTGCAGATTACCTGATCTTATATAGAGGAATTTCTAAAGACTCACTAAAAAAATGTTGGAATTAATAAATTCAGTAAAGTTTCAGGATACAAAATCAACTATAGAAATCAGTTGCATTTCTATACATTAATGGTGAGCTATCTGAAAATGAAATAAAGATACAATCCCATTTACAATTGCATCAAAAATAATAAAATAAGAATAAATTTAAACAAGGAGGTGAAAGATCTGTACACTAAAATATATAAGACATTAACGAAAGAAATTAAAGAAGACACAAATAAATGGAAAGATATCCCATGTTCATGGATTGGACGAATTGATAATGTTAAAATGTGCATACTACCCAAAGCCATCCATAAAGTAAATGCCACTCATCAAAATTCCAATGGAATTTTTTCACAGAAATAGAATAAGCAATCCTAAAATGTGTATAAAACTGCAAAATATCCCAAGAAGCAAAAGGAATGCTGAGAAAGAAGAACAAAGCTGGAGGCATCAAACTGTAGTAAATAAAACAGTATGATTTACAGCATAAAAACAGACACAATGGAATAGAATCAAAAGTCCAGAAATAAACCCATGTGTATACAGTCAACTGATATTTGAGAAGGGATCTGGAAATAGTTGATAAGGAAAGAAGACTCCTTAATAAATTGTTATGGGCAAACTGGATATTCACTTGCAAAAGAATGAAATTGGATCCCTATCTTACACCCTACATAAATACTAACTCAAAATGGATTAAAGGCTTAAATGGACTAAAGATCTGAAACTATAAACCTTCCAGAAAAAAAAACACAGAGAGCAAACTCCTTGACATTAATCTTGGCTATAAATTTTTGTGTATGACATAAAAAGCACAAGCAACAAAAGCAAAAATAAATAAGTGGGACTACATCAAACTAAAAAGCTTCTACATGGCAACAGAAAAAATCAGGAAAATGAAAAACCTATGAATGGGAAGAAATATTTGCAAACCATATTTCCAATGCAGGGTTAATATTCAAAATGTATAGGAAACACAAACAACTCAATGCAAAATAAATAAATAACCCAATTTAAAAAATGGGCAAATAACTTAATAGACATTAAAAAAAGAAAACAGACAAAGGGTACATGAAAATGTTCTCAATCATCAGGGGAATGTATATAACAACCACAATGAGATATCATTAAACACCTGTTAGAATTGCTATTGTTAATAAAATGTGTGGTGAGAGCTAGTGAGGATGTGGAGAAAAGGGAACTCATGTACTCTTGGTGGGAATATAAATTGGTACAGCCACCATAGAAAACAATATGGAGGTGCCTCAAAATATTAAAAATATAATCCAGCAATCCCACTTCTAGGTATATAGGTATCTCTGTTTCAAAGAGATACCTAGACTGCTATGTTCATTGCAGTTCATAGTAAGTATTTCTATATACATATATATGAATAACCTATATATAAATACTACTCTGTTATAAAAAATAAGGAAATTCTGCCTTTTGTCACAGTATGGATGGAACTTAAGGGTACTGTGGTAAATTTATAAAGTCAGACAGAGAAAGACAAATACTATATGATTTTACTTACATGTGGGATCTAAAAAAGCCAAATTCATAGAAACAGAGAGTAGGTTGGTGGTTAACAGAGGCTGGAGGGTTGAGAAAATAGGGAAATTTTGGTCAAAGGATACACGCTTCCAGTTAAAATATAAATAAGTTCTGGAGATCTAATGTACAGAATGGTGAGTATAATTAACAATACTGTCTTGTATACTTAAGAGAGTAGATCTTAAACTTTCTCACCACATAAACAAAAAAGGTAATTATGTGAGATGAATGTATTAATATTATCATGGTAAACATTTTATAATATAATATTTGATAAAATATAAAATACATTTAATAATATTTGATACATATATCAAAACATCACATTGTATACCTCAAACTTACACAAAGTTATGTGTCAATTATATCTCAGTAAAGTTGGGGAAAAAAAGAGCCAGCTTTTGGTTTTGTTGATTTTCTCTATTGATTTCTTGTTTTCAACTTCATTGTTTTCTGCTGTAATTATGAATATTTATTTCCTTCTTCTCATTTTATATTTAATTTGCTCTTTTTTCAAGTTTACTAAGGTGGAAACTTAGATTATTGATTTACATCTTTCTTCTCTCCAAATATATGGATTTAATGTTATAGATTTCCCTCTGGACACTCCTTCTATTGCATTCCACAAATTTGATAAGTTGTGTTTTCATTTTCATTTAATTCAAAATATTTAAAAATTTTTCCTGAGATTTACTCTTTGACCCATGTGTTATTTAGAACTATGTTGTGTAATCTCCACTTATTTTGGAGTTTTCCAGTTATCTTCCTGCTATTGATTTCTAGTTTTATTCCATTTTGGCTTTAAAGTAGACATTGCATGATTTATATTATTTTAAATTTGGTAAGTCATGAGATTGTTTTTTCGCCAGGAAAGTAAATATTCTATGTGAGTTTGAGAAGGATATCTATTCTGATTTTGGAGGTAGTGATCTATAGATATTGATCATAACCAGTTGATGGATAGTGTGGTTGAGTTCAGCTATGTCTTTACTGATTTTCTGTCTGCTAGGTCAATCCATTTCTGGTAGAATGGTGTTAAAATTCCCAGCTATGATAGTGGATTCATCTATTTCTTCTTGCATTTTTATCAGTGTTTGTCTCACTTTCTATCAGTAGTTTGACAATTTGTTGTTAGGCACATACACCTTAAGAGTTGTTATGGCCTCTTGGAAAATTGATTTCTTATTATGTAATATGTTTATCTCTGATGACTTTTCTGAAAATATGTTCTGTCTGCAATTAATATACCTACTCCTGCTTCTTTCTGAAGGTATGATATATGGTATATTTTTCTTAATACATTTACTTTTAATCTGTATGTATCTTTATATTTAAAGAGGATGTCTTGTAGATAACGTATAGTTGGGTTTTCTTTTTTGATTCCCTCTGACAAATCTCTGTATTTTAACTGAAGCGTCTAGACTACTGATATTCAAAATGATATTCAAAATGATAATTGGATTAGTATCCATCATATCTCTTCCTATTTTCTATGTGTTGCCCTTGTGTTTTGTTTCCATTTTTGTCTCCAATGCTTTTTCTGCCTTTTGTGGTTTTAGTTGAGTATTTTATAGGATTTCATTTTCTCCCCTTTCTTAGCATATTAGTTATAATGCCTTTTTTATATTTTTTAGTGGTTGCCCTAGAGTTTGTAACATACAATTACAACTAATTCAAAGAGAAATATTGTCAGATATAATTTTTAATCAGTGGAGTTTTCTCCCATATAGAATAGGAGAATTTCTGACAATTCACTCTGTGTGCTTTCTCTGCTTTGCCAGACAATGAGTTGTTTGGACCTGAGACCTCATCCAAGTCCTCCAGAGACCAGGTGACCAGTGTTACCAGCACAGCCCTAGACACATGCTTGAAAAGCCCTCATGCATTTGCCCTTTCTACAGGGCACACATCTTGAGTTCTAGCCCACCCTGTCAGATGTCTGCTGGCTTTCATCCAGAGACTTTTTCATAACACACATCTCAAACAAACTGTATATATATATATATATATATATATATATATATATATATATATATGGTGAAAATGAAGAACAAAGGTGCTAAATAAATACAGAAGAAAATAGAAAACATAATGAAAGAAATTATGCTTAGTAATATTAATAGAGAGCAGTATATATTTCAATGCAAAAGCATTCAATAGAAAAAAATTAGTTTGTATTAATAAAGTATATACTCAATAGTAAAACTATAACAATAATTAAACTTTAGCAAGCTGGTTAGAAAATCAGCAAAAGACTTGAATATACAGTTCATCTAGAAAGTAAAACATTGCAAATAACCACATCAAAAGATATTCAATTTCATTAGCCATCAGAGAATTACAAATTAAAATCATGACAATATAACACTACACACTTTTTTAATGACCAAAATAAAATATACTGACAGTGTCAAATGCTGGTGAGGATGTGGAGAAACTGGATTTTTTGTACATTGCTGGTGAAATGTAAAACAATACAGCCACTCTGGTAATCAGTGTGGTATTTTGTTTTATAAATTTAAGCCTACATTTAGTATACCACTCAGAAATCACACTAAAGGTAATTTATCCTAAGGAAATGTAAGCTATCCTAGGGAAATGTAAGCTTACATTAAAAAAAAAACAAAAACAAAAACCTGTACACTAAATTAGCTTTATTTTAAGTGGACAAAAACTAGAAAAAAACCCATATGTCTTTCAACAAATGAATGAATAAAAAGCCATGACACATCCAAATAATGGAATACTACCCAGCAATAAAGTAGAAAACCATAATTTAAAAAGATACCTGCACTCAAATGTTCACTGCAGCACTATTTACAATAGCCAAGTCATGGGAGCAACCTAAATGTCCATCGACAGATAAATGGATAAAGAAGATGTGGTATGTATATATACAATGGAATATTATTCAGCCATAAAGAAGAATGAAATAATGCCCTTTGCAGTAACATGGATGTACCTAGAGATTATCATACTAAGTTAAGTAAATCAGACAGAGAAAGACAATATTATATGATATCACTTATAGTGGAATCTTAAAAAAAAGTGATACAAATGAACTTATATACAAAACAGAAATAGACCCACAGACATAGAAAACAAACTTATGGCTACCAAAGGGGAAGCAGGGGCAGGGATAAATTAGGAGTTTGGGATTAACATATACACACTACTATATATAAAACAGATAACAAGGACCTACTGTATAGCACAGGGAACTATATTTAATATTTTGTGATAACCTATAAGGGAAAAGAATCTGAAAAATTATATATATATATGTGTGTGTGTGTGTGTGTGTGTATAACTCAATCACTTTGCTATACATCTAAAACTAACATAACATTGTAAATCAACTATACATCAATTAAAAATTAAAACCAAAACAGGTAGAATGGAAAATTTATTCATACAACAGTATGAATAGATCTCAGGGAATTATGTTGAGTGAAAAAGCCAATCTTAAAGCGTTATATATTTTATGATTCCGTTTATATAACTTTTTCTAAGTGACAAGTTAAGATAGAGAATAAATCAGTGGTTGCCAGGGGTCAAGTTTGGGGAAAGAATGCAACTATTAAAGGTTGACGTGAAGGAGTTTCTGTCTAGTGATGGAAATAGTGTATCCTGATTTTGGTGATGGTTACTCAAACCAACACATGTGATAAAATTTCATGAAGTGTACACACACAAACAAAAGTGCATAAATACTGACAAATATTGAATAAAGTCTGTACCTGAGTTATTAGAAAGACACTGACATTAGTTTCTGGTTTTGACATTGTCCTATGATTTGATAAGATATTATTATTACTGGGGGAAGCTGGGTAGAGGATACATTGGAACTCTCAACTTTGGGAACTTTTTACATCTTAAATTACTTCAAGATAAAAAGTTATCAATGAAAACACATGGTAAACACTAGAGAGTCTAATAACCCATTTGGTATAATTGAGCATTTATTCTTTTTTAACTTGAAATATAACTGATATACATTGTATTAGTTTAAGGTGTACAACATAATGATTTAACATATTTATATATTGCAAAATGATTATCACAATAAGTTCAGTTCTCCTCACATAGTTACAAATGTTTTTCTTTAAGAATCTCAATATTTATTCTTAAGATCTCAATATCTATTCTTAATTAAAATAGGGAGGGTGGAGGGAGAAAAGGGTGAAAGGACAGAAGGAGGAAAGCAATCAGAGGAGAAGGAAGGAAGAAACTCAAATGGGAATAGAAAGAAACTATCCTTTGATAAAGATTGTCTTGTAAAACAATACCCAACATCATATTAGGACCCAGATTCTCAGTACATAATTGGAATTTGTGAATAAATCAGGGAATTCAAGGTCAAGTGAATTTGGTTCTTATCCTAATAATGTAGTTCACTAAGTCAGTAATTATGAGAGAAACTCGACCTGAATCTTAGTTTCCTTAACTGAAATTGGTGAGAATAATACTGATATTATGAGGTTGCCATGAGAATTAAAACACGTGTGGGTCCACAGTGTAGACCCACTAAGTCCTGGTACTCTAAGAGAGCATTTGAAGAAGTTCAGCTGTATAAAATTAAATTTATATGTCTCTTAAACAAATTATACTGCATTAACTAGAGAATAATTTTCTCTCTTTCTTGCTCTCTCTCTCTCTGCTGTTTGACTTTTCACCTTCTGCTTGTTTAATATTCAGAAAAATCTTAGATTCTAGTCATTGTTTCCAGTTTACATGGAGAAAACTGAAGAACAAAGAAGTTAAATAATTTCTCCAGTATCATTGTGTTAGTAAGACAGAAAGCCAGAATTTCAACCCAGGAGCTAGTTACTTTCTACCAGATATTGAAGTGCACATATACATTCTAATGAATATAGGAAAGGTATACATTCTAAAATGATCCTAAATGCCAAAGGCTATCTCAAAACTGCACAATTAGTTGAAATCTATGTTCTTATTGTCCCGTGAAATTCATTTTTATAGTAAGGTTCCGACGTTAGTGGTATCCAGGTAGAATGGGAAAAACTTTACTTAGCAAAAGTTACTTCTTGGATTTCTCCACTGGCTGTGAATTCTTCACTTGCCAAGATTTCTTGCACTGCCCCATATTCATCTCTGCAGATGTGATGCTTCAAAGCCTTGCCTCTGAACACAGAATAGCCAGTAGGGCACAGATGCTCTCTGAATACAAAGTGAGTGATTCACATGAGTCAGCGTTAATGGGAAATCAGTACTGAATCAGAGGAAAGTACCACAAGGACTCAGGATGGAGGATGGAACCGCACAGGGAGCCAGGATTAATGCAGCCAAAGGAAGATGGAGAATGAGGTGAGAACTCCTTAAAGAAGATCTTCCCGTATAAACCTTATCTCAAATCGATGGAGCATGATATTTAAATTGATTAAGCATGCAAAAAAATCTCTGCAGGAGATGGCACTGCTATTTGTATTTTTCACTAACCTTTGAAATATTCCCAGAAAAACCCTCCTTCCACTCTGCTGCTCCCAGAGTCCCACTCAGCGTACACAGGAAATTGAAAATTAATATCCAAACAGTGTTGAGACCTGTTGAGTTTCAAAGCTGAAGTTACTGCTTAGGCTTGATGAGGAAATTACTGGCTGGAAATTTAAATGAAAAGAAGAAAAGTAGTCATAACTTATCACTGAATTTTTATGCAAGAGTAAGCAATTGTTTAGGTCTCTTTTAATTTACAAACTTAACTGTTTATTTGTAGTCACCCGAAAATTTAACTACGAGGAAGAATCAGTGTCTCTTTATATGTCTCATTATTTAATTTCATCCCCAGGTCTTCAGAGTTTGCTCCTAACAGTAGGTAATTATTTGCACATAAGGACCATAAAAAAGAAGACATTTCTAGAAAAGTAGACCTGGTTTCCCATCTGTGTCTTCTTTCAGGACAAGGTTGATGGAATACTTATCTTTGCATCCTCAGAACCAAGCACAGTGCTTTGCATATTGTGTAAACTTTTTTGAAAAGTTGATTAAGGAATAAAATAAACTGTAAAATAGGCCTCACTGACTTTTATAAAGGCTGCAGAGTATTGACTACTTCAGGGACCATGTGTGCTGAATTTCCTGTTATCAATTCAGCATCGCCACTGTCCTTCCCAAGGCCACCTCTGCATTGTAGAAAAGAAGACAGGAATTGTATTTTCAATAGGATTTTGGGTTGAGTTGGCTGGTATGAGGAATTGCCTTTGGGGTGGGAGGCTGAAAGAAAGCAGAGGTCACTACTGTAGGACACAGTCACAGCTACACAAGTAGTTTCCAACACCCTTCTGGAACCAGCCATTTCCTGCTGCAGGCTGATATGTGAACAGTTGTGATCCCACCTGAGATCTTCCCAGATCCCCACTGCCCCAGATCTTCAGACTTGGCACACACATCGAATTTCCAAATTAAAGTTATCAATACCTGGTATACCTTGACTCCAAGTCCAAGAATATACTATTTTCCTGAACAAACCCTGGTTCCACGGCCATTTTCATCATCAGCCTTAGAACCATAGTGTCCTGTATATTAGCACTGAAACCTCTTTAACCCCTCAGTTCCTATGAGATCTCGGAGGCCAGCTGGTGGCGCCAAGACTCTTGACTCAGTCAACAGAAATCGAGCCATTCTCGAGACGAGGGATGCTCTGTGCTGTTCTCCTGCTATCTTTTCAGCTCCATTCTTCCTCTTGAACTTCCCCAACACAATCCTCCCACAGAGAATTCTTAGGGAGAACTTTTTATACATTCGGATTTTAATGAAACATTGACTCTTTCCCTATTTATTAGAACATTTGTAGACTTCAGTGAAGAGTGAACATTCAACAACAGGCTATGTACTAATTGGCTTGGAGGGGGCCCACACTCCTTTTTTGTTTCCAGGTCATATTTTCAACATGACTTTCAGCCTCACATTGAAAAATAAAATCCATCAAGTTGTGTTACAGTCTAGTCATCTTCCTCTTAGCTGTTGTCATCAGGAAATCCCGCCCCCAAATTCACAGGTAACATTGGCATCAGGGCGTCAGCATTTCTCTATATCTTCACAACTTCCCTCACCCCAAAGTGTAAGTACTCATTCTGGAGCACATTCAATGCCCTGTAGGTTTAAAGTCTCAATTTCCTCAATTCCAAAAGATGTTTATCTACACATCAGTGAACCACAATCCCACAGTGGCAGGAATTCCTCATTTTCAGAAGGATTCCAACCTTAAATCTTGCAGGGCTCTCTTTGGTCACCACCATCAATAACTCCATATCTCTCACCATATTATACTCAATATGCCTCTGCTTTAACTTTAGGAAGACATCTGGTCCTCAAAGTATACTCTTTTCCCCCTCCTTTGAGTTTCTTTCTGATTTGGCTGCTTTCTGGATCCAGTTTGGGCTCCCCGCCCCACCATATCTCCCACCTGGGCTGCAGTGAGGATTATAATCATAATTCCATTGTGTGCAATATCCAGCAAGGTGTGAACGCTGCCCAGCAGCTTTAAGTCCACACTCAGCTCCTGTTCTCAGGCTGCTCTAGGTCACGCCTTTGGGATTTTTCTTCTCTATGTTTCTAGTGCCTAGAAAGGTTACTAACATGCACTATGTATTCGCTGACTATTTTGCTGGATTCAATGAAGATCATTTTAACAGTTTTCTAAAATGTTCTCTCTCCCCACTAACACTCCCACCCACACAATCTCAAGAAGATGAACTCTCCTCCTCCTATGATGAGAAAAGAGAGCTTTTTGACAGAACCCCCCGACTTCAACAACTATACATTTACATGGTAAGTATGAGTCTCAATTTAAGAAATATGTGTAGGAAAACACGAGTTTTGTTTGTTTTATTTTTTTCTGTAATCAACTTAATTTTGTGTTGCTGGGTGGGCAGGAACATTATTCTCAGACATTTTGAAGCCACCAGGCTCACTTGGTCTGACCTGAGTTTTAAGGCTGTGGGTGAGGTCTCTACTGCAGACTCCCAGGCTGGCTGGCCCTGGGACAGGTGTGGTGTCTGCCACGTCATCTTTAGCTCAGTGGGCTGCATCTCCTACCGCAGTTGGGACCAGTGGAAGAGCTGAGAGCCCCTGCTGAGGGCTGCCTTCCTGGTGGTCATTGAGCATCCCGGGTGTCCTACAGGGCAGCCCCACTGCACACAGGGTTCTCAGAAGTTTCTTCCATCCCTCCACCTGGGGGAATCTTTTTTAATTCTAAGCGCACCTTATTTCCTCATACACCTCTATCTTCAGTGGATCTAGGCTTTTGGAAACAGAACCCAGAATAACTTTCTTCTCAATTTTGAAGAACAGTGAATGTTGCTTGATTAACCAGGGAAAATGAAGGGAAGAATATGTGGAGAAGGCAAAAATGAATATCTCAAAAGTAACTATATGTGGTAGTTTACCTAATAATAACTAAGCTCATCTTTCCTTCCCTTTCTTCTGCTAGAAGATGTTCCGTGGTCACCATCTGTGGCCTGGCCTCACCTGGTCTCGGGAACTCTCCCTCAGCCCCACCCTGGGGGGTTGCTCATCATATGTAAGCCATTTCTCTTCCATTCCACCCATCTCTCCATTTCTACTGGATTGTTTCTTCCAACATGTTTATACCTACACAAGGACGTCCAGCTTTAAGGCAGCTTTCCTTGACCATGTCCACCCAATGCTGTGTGTCCTTTATTCCCTCTACAGCTGCATGTTCAAAAGAGAGGTTGACTTTTCCACCCTGCCTTTCTCACCACGCGGTCACCTTGATGCACTGAACTAACCTTGCCCAGGTCAGTGACGGTGCCCTAAAACTGCTGAGAATCTTCTATCTCTTGTTCACTTGACTTCACTAAGGTCTCTAAAATGATTAAGTACGATAAAGGACTTTTTATCACTTGACATGTTCGGCTCCATTATCAACTAAAGCAGCCATGTCCAGATTTCTTTTCTGCATCTCTGGTCCCTTTTCCCTCAGGCTTTGCATGAGGTCTTATTTCCCTGTTCATCCCACAAGTGCTCCGTGATCCAGGGCTACAGCCACCTCTGTTTTGCTCACCATATGCTTTTCTCATACAACTTACAGACACAAGTCCAGATGGTTTTCTATAACAATATTTACTGATTGCACAATAATAGTTAAAATACTGAGAATCCCTGATGAAATCAGCTCCTCATATTCCTTTTTCATGATAATTATTTCCAACATATTTATTCCCTATCAATACTAAAGCCCATTTTCAAATTCTTTTCTTATTTTAAAAATAGTTTACATAAGTAATAATTGACTATATTTTCAAAATAAAAAAAGCAAAATCATACAGAAGTTTATAGATTAAAAATGTAAGCTCCCAATTATGATCCCTGCTTGCTCTTTTTTACTCACTCAAACTACTCCACTTACCCAATCATTGACATTTAATGAATGACAAAAATACCTGTGCTTTTAAATGCATACTATATATTTATTTATATGTGTACACTGTGTGTGTGCTGTATATGGGTTTCATAAAAGAAACATCTCTACATACATGTCATCCTCAAAAAGGGTACAGACCTGCTGGAATTCTAATACCATAGCCTGTGATGGTGAACCAATAGAAATTTATCATTAATATGTGTTGGATTTTGCTATATTTGCATTTCAATAGAACTGTATAATGATTTTTTTCAACTTTAAAAAGTATTTAAAAGATGTCCTATCTCTACATCTCATTGTTTAAATCCCTCCATGTATAAGAAAGGAAAGTTGAGTCTAGGGCTTAGCAAAAGAATCCATACCCTTCTTAAGAAACCTGAACAAGAAAATGGAGCTTGGTGTGCAGAGAGCTGGGCTGATTCCCATCAGATGTCTTGGAGGAGACCTGCTTCTGGGACCAGTTACCCTAATGCAGAAGAAACCAGGGCTCCCAGGTGTCAAGACATCTCATTGAGGATTTCCCATTGTAGAGCAAAAACAGTCATCAGGCTGACACTCAGAAACGGGTTCCGCTGGGAGAAGCTGTGTGTCCACAGCAGACAGGCTCTCCCTGCAGGAGGATTACGGCTCCAGCTCTGTTCACCAGACTCCCCGCCTGTGCCAGGGAAACCCTGTTCTACACCAGGGAAATCCCTCCCTCAGTCTCGGCGGGAATGCTACCACTCCTGGTCCAGTGTTACCCACAGGAGGAGAAATTACTAGAAAAGCAGTCTCTGCTGTAATCCTTGGATAGTTATCATAATTAACTACTAAAGGAAAATAAAACTGCAGAAATGTCTATTTGTTTTACTGAAAGCAGATCATAAGTAGGCTTTATTTAACAAATGCATAATTTTTGGCATGCTTGGTGATATGACTATGATCATTGAGAGGAGCTAAGATATGAAAAATAAAGGTTGAACTTGGCTTTCCTTCTTCAGGGACACCTGGGGCTACAGATTGTTCAAGGGAGCCATAGTTTTGTATAGCCACAGGGCAGTGGCTCAGCCACAGTCACTGCTCATGACTGGGAGTGCCTGTGCCCAGGTATCAGGCCTTTCCATTTCTAAGCCTCAGTTTACCTCTCTGTAGAAGTGGGGTCAGGAAATGTGTGTGAGTCAGACTCAGTGCACTGTTACTCAGGATTCTATTACAAATCAATATAAGGATTAGAAAATGGAACCTCGGAACTCGGCCAAAGTCTGTCATTTGGGGCTTAGATCTGAGTCCCATGGTATTATGTATGGACTTCTAGAATTTTCCTGGAGTAGGGCAGGGTTTTGATTTTCCCAGAGTCAGGCAGCAAGGCAAGTCTGACAGTGATGATGGTGAGGCAGCTCTGAGAACACGAGCCTTTGCCTTTGCATTAACCTGCCTAGTTGTTCCATTTAGAGCAGAAAGCCACATCTTAAACCCAGGAATGAGGCTGGAGGAAGAAAGCTGTCTGGGATCACCCTCTGAAATATGATTTCATAAGTTACAACAAGACTGAGAATAAAATGTATGAGGCAAGGGCGCGGTCTGGGGCTTTTGTATGCCCTTAGGAATTATATGCTCAGTGGTCAGTCTGAGCCCTGCAGACAACAACCCAGTGGCTCCAGCCACTTCTCAGAACTCTGCCCTCACCCTTACCACTCTGTCCACAAGCTCAAGCCACAGCTGCCATTGTCCTTTATTCCTCCTTTTGCCTCTGTCTGGCTTTAGGGCTTCATATTTACTGAACCCTCATCTGGATATATTATGACTCAGGGGTCTCATGCAGAGTTTTTTCTTTCCCTTTGTACATTGTCTCAGATCAAATGACATCTTGGAAAACTTCTCTCCAACCTCAATCTAAATCTCTAAGTCAGAATCTCCTCCTCCCACCTTTCTCAATAATACCATGCTGCATGCTGTTATGTTTTCCTGAAGGCATATATGGCTGCCTAAAAATGTCCCGTTTATTTATTCACTTACTTATTTATTTACATCTCCCTTCCACTAGTGTACGAGTTCCAGGAAATCATAGATTCTGTCTTGTCCAGTGCCTACTGCCTACTTACAACAGAATCTGGCACTGAACCATGAAAGACAGAGTAGTCCTGCCTATGCAATGAGGAAGCAATGGGGAAGGGGTAATTGTTATGTAGTTATCTGTGTAAGTGATGGTGTTTATGGAGTATTTGACCTGAAAAGTTCAATAAACAATCTATGATGGTGCTGTCAGGAAGGAAGACATTTTCCTCTACCCCTAGGTTCTTGACAGATCAACAGGAGAAAATCAAGCAAAAGTTTAGTAGCATCATGGGAAAGACCCGGAAAACTCAGTAACTCACTAAAATAGCTGAAGCTCTCACCTTAAATACCATCTTTAGCTAAAGGCAACAGAAGATGTTGGGGTTAGTGGTTTGGAATTTCAAAGGGGAGGAAGGCCATTCATGTGGAGATGGAAAAGCAAAGGTTTGGAAAATAAATATTTGCTGGGCCAGGCAGAGACAAAGGGGTGCCAAGAAGAGTTTTAACAAATGGATTTTGGCAGGTTCCTTCCTGTCTACACACCTACTTCAAACTATAGTTATCCATGGGGATAGCGCCTTTCCGGGAGCAGCTCCTCTACATTCTTTTAGGCAATTAGGAGGAAGGTCAAAGTTTCTGTCTGAATCCTTTGGGACTTGATTGTTTTCAGCTCAAAATAATCTGCAGACCAAAGAGACACTCTGGGGAGGCAAGTTTTGCTCTCCTACAGTGTCAATAGTAACATTACCTTTCTTCTGTGGTTTACCTTGGGCAACTCATTCAGTAGAAACCATCATCATGGCAAATGCTGTGGACACCACTTCATAGAACGATCACGTTTCCACAGCAATGAGATTTTAAAACTAGGTGACTGGCTGACTTAAATCTCACCAACACACAAGATGGCTTAGAAGAGAGAAGTAATAGAAAACAAATTTCTTGTAATTGCATCAATTACATCAAATCTTACAGAATGCTTTCCCCTGGGCTGTGGGAAGCACTGGTCAGAATGAAGCAAACTCTAACTTTGTTAAGAGATAGAGGTCAAGTCTTAATTCCAACCCCTCCACTTACCAGTTGAGTGACCTTAAAATAATGTCTTAACTGTTTTGATCGTCAGTGTCCTTATTAAAATGAGATGTTCATACTGCCTGCCCCATGACTGGCTTGGAGGAAATGCTCAACCCCAAACAAGCAGTGTGTGTAGTCATCTGATTTATTCTCACACCACCCTAGAGAGTAGTCAAGATCAGGTGTTATATTCAATCGATAGAGACATAGTACGTTGCAGAGGTGCCCACAGCTGAAGAGCATAGTAGCAAACCTCATACTCAATACCCTGCTCCAGTGCTGCTCTTCCCTAAAACATAATTCTATATGACCCTTTCCTTTTTTTTTTATTTGTTTGCATATGCATGTGAGCAAGTGTTTGTTTTTTTTTTTTTTTTTTTTTGCAGTACGCGGGCCTCTCACTGTTGTGGCCTCTCCTGTTGCGGAGCACAGCCTCCTGATGCACAGGCTCAGCAGCCATGGCTCACGGGCCTAGCTGCTCTACGGCATGTGGGATCTTCCCGGACCGGGGCACGAACCCGTGTCCCCTGCATCGGCAGGCGGACTCCCAACCACTGCGCCACCAGGGAAACCCGCAAGTGTGTGTTTTTTGTAATATTTTCCACATAAAAGGAATTGTGTAAATGTATCCATGAGGTCCAGAGAATAATGACAAAGAGAACAAATAAGTGTGTACCCATTAAAGAGATTGTAACCGTTACCAACTGTTCCCCACAATCCCCCTCCCTAACTATGATCCACCTCTCTCCCTCCATTCTCCCAAGAAGAACCACCACTCTGAAATTTGTGTTTATAATGAACTGGATTTTGAATATAGTTTTCTTACATATGTATTTAACTTCAAAGTTGTATCATTTCATTATGTCATTTTTTTTTTACTTTAAATAAATGGTAGTATACTTTATACATTTTTCCTTGAGTTGCTTTATCCCACTCAGTACTGGATTCCTGAGATCCTAGCATGTTATTGAAAATGGTAGTTCATTCTTTTTTTTATTCTTTTGTTATTTTATTGTGAGAAAATAACACAGTAGATTAGATTTATCCATTCTACAAATGATAGATTTTGTAGTTGTTTTCAGTTCTTGTATGTATTTCCTTGTATAGCTGTGCAAAAGTTTCTTTGGGATATAAAACTTGTAGGCCAAAGGACATTTGTTCAATTTTCACTCAACTATTTTGTTTTAAAAATTGTTTCTAAGACTAAAGTTAGGGCAGTGAAGAAAACATACAAAAATTCCTTCCCTTATGGTCATTATATACCTGTGGGAAAGGCAAAGAGTAAACAAGACAAAAAAATAAAACATTATATTTGTCAGGATAGTCCTGGTTATGCTACTGTAGAAAATAATCCTCAAATCTTAGAGGTTTAAAAAATTAAAAATATTATTTCTTGATTTGTTACATGTTCTTCAAGGGGTAGCAGGGACCTCTCTCTACCTTGTCATCTTTCTCATTTGGGGACCCAGGGTGGCCAAAGTGCCACACTCTGGGTACATGTCAGGCACAGAGGAGGAGGGTGAAGAGAATGTGGCAAAAGCCACTGATGCACATCAAGCTTCTTCCCAGAACAGACACCTGTCCTTGTACCTGTGCCTCAAGCCTCAGGAAAGGCTCCTGGCCCTGCACTGAGTGTGGCTGTGAACTCCAAACACCCTGCACCTGGGAGAAAGGAGGTGATCAAACACTTGCAAGAAGTCCCAGTGACTAGCACAAATAGGGGTTATTAGATGGTTATAATCATAAGGGGAAAATGCAACAGGAATAGGACTAGCACAAAAGTACAGGACTGGAAACCTTGTTGGGGAGAGTAATTAGTTAATTACTCTCCCCTTGTTGGGGAGAGTAATCCTGATTAGAGAAGGTCTCACCAGGAAGATGACCTTGGGATAAACGACCAAAGCAGACAAGAGATTGACTCATTGTGGAGGCATTTCCAGGGACGACCCCACTAAGGGAATCAGGGAAAGGCCGGGGAGGAGCTAAGTGGAGTGTGCTAGGAGAGGCACGAGAAGGAGCCAGAAGTAGAAGCTGAGTGAAGCTGGGGGCAGATTGGGAAAAGACATGTGGAATTTGGCATTTACTCTAAGTTACAAAAGATTTCAGTAGAGGTATTTGAGCAGAAGAGTGACACCATCTGACATATTTTAGTAGGATGGTTGCTATGGTAAAAATAAGCTGAATAAATATTGGGGTGCATGTGTCTTTTTGAATTACGGTTTTCTCTGGATAAATGCCCAGAGTAGGATTGCAAGATCATATGTAGCTCTATTTTTAATTTTTTAAGGAACCTCCATATTGTTCTCCACAGTGGCTGTATCAATTTACATTCCCACCAACAGTGCATGAGGGTTCCCTTTTCTCCACATCCTCTCCAGTATTTATTGTTTGTAGATTTTTTGATGATGGTCATTCTGAGTGGTGTGAGGTGATACCTCGTTGTAGTTTTGATTTGCATTTCTCTAATAATTAATGCTGTTGAGCATCTTTTCATGTGCTTTTTGGCCATCTTATGTCTTCTTTGGAGAAAGGTCTATTTAGATCTTTGGCCCATTTTCTGATTGGGTTGTCATTGCAGCACTATCTACAATAGCCAAGACATGGAAGCAACCTAAATGTCCATCGACAGAGGAATGGATAAAGAAGATGTAGTACATATATATAACTGAATATTTCTCAGCCATAAAAAAGAATTAAATAATGCTATTTGCAGCAACATGTATGGACCTAGAGATTGTCAAACCAAGTGAAGTAAGTCAGACAGAGAAAGACAAATATCATATGATATCACTTATACGTGGAATCTAAAAAAAATGGTACAAATAAACTTATTTACAAAACAGAAATAGAGTCACAGATGTAGAAAACAAACTTATGGTTATTGGGGGGGGGGTAGGGAGGGCAGGGATAAACTGGGAGATTGGGGTTGACATATACACATTACTATATATAAAATAGATAATTAATAAGGACGAAATGTAGAGCACAGGGAACTCTACTCAATACTCTGTAATGACCTATATGGGAAAAGAATCTAAAAAAAAGTAGATATATGTGTATGTATAAATGATTCACTTTGCTGTACACCTGAAACTAACAACATTGGAAATCAACTCTACTCCAATAAATTTTTAGAAAAGAAGGTACTGAATGTTAGGGGGAGAGGTGACAAAGCCAGAAACAGGGGACTAGTTAGGAGGATATTTTAATAATTTAGACAAGAGATGAGGGTAACATGAACTGTGATGGTAGAAGTTAGTGTTGTGAAAAGTGGTCAGAATTAGAGGTCTGAGAGAAAGAGAGCAGTCAAGGTGCTTCAAGACATAGGCATGAGCAAGGGAGGGACGGAAGGACCTCACCAGGATGGACCTCTACTTTCAACTCTGCAAGGACAGTGATGCAGTGCTGCCCAGCAGTTATTATACATCTATCCCCTAACACCTGAAGGGTGTAATTATCTCTTTTTCTCCTTATCTTAGCTAACAATGTTGTTTGACTTTTTAACTTATTTTCTAAACTGGTGGGTATGAAATGTTACCATGTTTTTTTTTGTTTGTTTTTTTTTTTAACATCTTTATTGGAGTATAATTGCTTTACAATGTTGTGTTAGTTTCTGCTGTATAACAAAGTGAATCAGCTATACATATACATATATCCCGATATCCCCTCCCTCTTGTGTCTCCCTCCCACCCTCCCTATCCCACCCCTCTAGGTGGTCAAAAAGCACTGAGCTCATCTCCTTATGCTATGTGGCTGCTTCCCACTAGCTATCTATTTTACATTTGGTAATGTATATATGTCCATGCCACTCTCTCACTTCGTCCCAGCTTACCCTTCCCCGTCCCTATGTCCTCAAGTCCATTCTCTACATCTGCATCTTTATTCCTATCCTGCCCCTAGGTTCTTCAGAACTATTTTTATTATTTAGATTCCATGTTTTATTTTTAATTCATAATTCCTTGATTTTTCATGAGCTTGAGTATTTTTCATATATTCATTTGATGATTGTGATTCTTTTCATCCAAAACACTGATTACTGATTCAATGCTTTTCCCTATTTTTTTCTGATTGGGTTGTCCATTTTTATTCTTCTTCTTCTTTTTTTTTTTGTCAAAATTGTTTATATATTCAAGTGGAATTGAAAACATCTTCTAGTTTATAGCTTATGTATTCTAATTTTTCTTTTAAATTATCTAACTCTTTGTTACTGGTATATAGAAATCAATTGATTTTTTTTAAAATAGTTATATCTGGTCTACCAGCAAAACAATAGTACTAATTTAATGTTCTTTTATAAATTTTAGGAGTTTCCTATATGTATTAATCAGAGTTCTCTAGATAAAGAGAAGCAATTGCAGGTAGTTCAATTGATTGATCTATTGACTGTCAATAGATAAGTATAAGAGGAGATTTCTTATTGGGATTGGAGCATCTGGTTATGGAGTCTGAGAAGTCCCATAATCTGCCTTCTGCAAGCTGGAAACCAGGAAATCTGGTGATGTAATTTAGTCCAAGTCTAAAGGCCAGAAAATTGGGAGGCTGATGGTGTAAGCCCTGAGTTAAAAACTCTGAGAAGAAGGAGCACTGATGTCCAAGGGCAGGAGAAGATGGATGTCTCAGCTCAAGTAGAGAGAATATGTTAGCCTTTTCTTTGTCTTTTTGATTTATACAGGCCCTCAATGGATCAGATGATGCTCATTCACAATGGTGAGGATCATCTTCTTTACTCAATCCACCAATTTAAATGCTAATCTCTCTGGAGATACCATCACAGACACACTGAGAAATAATGCTTTACCAGCTATCTAGGCATCCCTTAGACCAGTCAAGTTGACACATAAAATTAACCCTCACATTATGTTTATAAAATGTCATGTTAACATCAGAGTTTGCTTCCTTTTTCCAATTCTCACAACTTTTATTTATATATTTTTTACTTTTAATACATTGCATAGACTTCAAGTTTGGCAATACTGCTTGCTCAAGAATACTTAGTAACATCAACTGTACCATCATTTCTGCTTTACTCCATCCCCAGAAAGATGTCATAAGATTTGAAAATAAAGAATTACAGTTAAACCTAATTTAGCTACAAAAGGTGAGATTACAGTCTACACCCAATTGTTTTCATAAGAATATAAAAAGTTACATTCAGTGGTCAGGATACTATAGAGGTACAGACATCATGCTTTACACCTTGATAATGCCCTTCATTGGCACACACAGGAATAGCCCCAATCTGAGAATGGAACAAACAAAAAGAACGCTTCCATGAGGTGGAAAGATAAAATGTTGAATACTTGTTTCAATCTGAGCACACATTTTTTAGTTGATTTATTAATCTCTCCAATCCCCAATCATTTGTTTAAACCTCTATTCCAATTTTATAAAACCATGAAAAGACAATGAAAGGATAATAACTAATGTGGTATGTCCATTATGCTTCCTTGCCCACTATTATACACCAGTAGCAGTGAAGTATTGGGTTGGCCAAAAAGTTCATTTTGTTTTTAAGTAAAAATAAAGACACATTTCTCATTTTCACCAAGAACTTTATTGAACAACGTATTCATCAACCGAGCCAACTTTTTGGCCAAACTAATACTACATTGATCATAGAAATATAATCAGGTGGGTCCAAGGTAACTTCCGCAAATACTATTTATTATATTTTCTTATTCTCATATTTTCTATGGTTGCTTCTGTTTCTGATAAGCACAGTCTAGATTAGAATAGTGTCAATTACTGCCAACATACATTTGTAGTATCCTCACCTTATGTACACACACACACTCACAAACACACACACATACACCCCTCTGTTCAGTTTAATTCTCTGGCCAGCTCTGCACAGTCTTTTGCCCTTGGGGAGTTCTATCTACCTAAAGTCATGCTCAGGTAATTCATTTTCTATTGATGCGGAGTTCAGTTTCTCACTACCTTGGTTGTTTCAGTACATGCAAGAGGACTGTGCCATCATTTATTCCATCTTCATACTATTTGATCACATACATGCATAGTCTTTTAATAAACCTAGTTGTAAGATTTGATCAAGATGTCTGCTGTATTCTCCCAATCCCCGTTTGAATAGATATATTTATGACTTATCTTAATTTTTCTTCTAAATCCCTGTAGAAATTTACTTAGGACATATTTTATCAGACAGTCTTCTAGTAGTATATAGACCACTGGCTTTAGCATCCATCCATAAACACCCAAACACTCCCCGGAGGATGTAAATCCCTTATCCTCTATCACTAAATACATGGCTCTCAGCCCCACTCAATGTGCAGAGTTACCATCACCTTCCTCCACTAGCATGTTAATGCATGTGAAGCATATCTACGTTGGCTGATTTCCAAAGAGCAGCACTATCGTCAATCCGGAAACTTTCATGTGTGAAACAAGCAAGATGTTTTGTCTCAGCTGGAAAAAATTATAGTTCAGACCATATGTTAGTAGGGGCAGGGAGATCTTGGAAGACCCCACCATTACTTCCACAAGCAATACTCCACGTTAATGAAAGAAGTGGTCTCTTCACAAAATTTCCCTTGTCTTGAGCTTTGTAATAAACCATTTATCTTTTTTCAGTGAGTTCCACTCTCTCTATGCAAATGTTTATCTGACCTAATGGGTATTTCTGGTCTCATGTTTATCTGATGTCTTCTCCTGGCACCTAGGACCAAGATGTAGACTGTCTTCCACCAGGGCTGTATAAAGTAAATGCATCAGGCTACACCAGTAGATTTGCTGAATAACAGTACTGAATCTCTGCCAGAGCCCCCATCCACGTGCATTCTTGTTGAACACACTTCACAAGGCATTTGAGTCATTGAATATTTGCATTCCAGCTACACTGCCTCCCCACAGCCTTTGTAAACACTGACTGTTATTTCTGCTTAGGGTACAACGTAAATTTAGATTTCTTCCTCATGACTTTCTGAGTAGGGTTCAGTAGGATTCCTAGGGTGGGATGTGTTTTCGTCCAAAGCCAAACAAGCCTCAACCTCTATTCTTGCTCTTCAGAGGCAGGTCAATGAGAGAGAATAATTTATTAAAATTTGAAAGATGTCCCTAGTTGCTTTGTCCCAAATCCTCTCCAAAATTTCTCAGACTAGACCAGGCACTGAGTTTTGGCTGGGTTTATCCTCCAGCCTGTGTTTGTCATGTAGTTGACTAGAGTCCTTAAATTCCCCTGCTCTTATTTTTCCAAAAAGACAATTATAATGGCAAATCAGGGGTTTTTAAACATCTTTATTGGAGTATAATTGCTCTATATTGTTGTGTTAGTTTCTGCTTTATAACAAAGTGAATCAGCTATATATATATATATATATATATGGTCAGTTTTTTGAGCACCTACTTCTACACATTACAAGTTAGTTGCCACAGCATTTGGAAGAGTCTGTACTTTCTTGGGACTATGTTATGAATTCCAGTTTTTCCTTTCACTCACTAGTTTGTACAATTGGTCATATGCTCCCTCCCCCTGTTATTATTCTGAGAATCCATGATGGCATAAATGTACCTACTTTTTGCTGATATTTCTCAAAAAATGCTTCAACTCCTTAAAGGAATGACCTCTGCATCTTGTGGTAATCTGGCCATGGCTCCAGGTATTTCCATGCTCTTGTGTGGGATACCAGCCTGTAAGCTATTTTGTGAGTGAATATGTTCTGTCTGCTGGGATGACCAAGCAAGGTCATGCCTTCCAAAACCAGAAGAACTGGTCTTTTTAAAAAATTTTCTAAGAGCATTTCTCACCCACTTTATTATTATTTTTTAAATTTGTATTGGAGTATACTTAATTTACAATATTGTATTAGTTTCAGGTGTACAGCAAAGTGAATCAGTTATACATGTACATATACCCACTCTTTTTTGGATTGTTTTCCCATATAGGCCATTACAGAATATTGAGTAGAGTTCCCTGTGCTATACAGTAGGTCCTTATTAGTTATCTACTTTATATATAGTAGTGTGTCTATGTCAACCCCAATTGCCCAATTTATCCCTCTCCCCCTACCCACCCTTGTAACCATAAGTGTGTTTTCTACATCTGTGACTCTATTTTGTAAACAAGTTCATTTCTACTATATTTTTAGATTCCACATATAAGTGATATCATATGATATTTGTCTTTCTCTGTGTGACTTAATTTGAATCTTTTTCATCTAATTTTCTCCCGTAGACTTAGTTTTTGGCAATGTCAATAACATTTAGCAAATAGTATTTACTAACTCATCCACTCCTTGAAATTCTTTCTATGTTCACTTAGCCAGACCTCTCGGTCTCCATTTCTCCCAAATTTCCTTGGTAACGGATTGTCCCCCATAATCAGTCACAAATCTTTCAACACTTCGTGTCAAGGATGTGTAGGAAATATTCGTAGCCTTGGATTCACCTCATGCTTTTCTCTCCTTCGCATATTTTTAACCAGAAAGTGCCTTCACTGTTACGATTTGTGGACTAGAATTACAATTCCCACTGCAGACAACAGTCTGTGCTACTACAGATAGCCGACATGTCCAAGGAAACTCGCAGGCCTTATAGATCAACCTCCAATTTCATTAATGATTCAAAGAGCACAAGGAAAAATGCAGTCAGAGCATTCTGCTTTGGGCAAACAAAAAATAGGCAGAAACAGCTCCCAAGGTGCTCCCTTTCCTGCACGGGGACGCGTTCTGGGTTCAGAAAAATGGAAAAGAGCTAAGAGTCTGCAGTGCTGTCAGTGTGGTTGAAGTATTTTATAAATGACTAGTCAGACAAGGTTAAAGAGATTATATGACTAATATTTATCCATAAAAACTATGTTTACTGTATATGTCCCAAATTTATGTCCCAGGTTTACTTAAAAATCAGCAATCTTGAATTACCAGGTATATGCTAATAAAAGTATTTGAAAAGATCTTGGTCTGTAATATTTCTGTTAACCAAATGCCACTATCATATGCACAAGGAAACTTGTCTTAAGTCATCATGTCCTTAGTTGATCCAAGAAGAAAGTAGGTGAATTATAGACCTGCTGTGAACTCTTCTATATGAAGATATGTACCATAACTACTGGTGCCTTAGCTACATTGTGTGGTACATGTATGTTCTCTTTGGTACATAATTCCCAATTTTTCCAAATTGGTTAGTACTAACACCAGCAAATTATGACATCTCCTTTTTTTCTATACCCTCAGCAACAAATTGGTGTTCATTCATTCTAATACTCACCATATTCTGATGATGTGTCATAGTATCTTATTCTTGTTTTACTTTAATTTCCCCAATGATTAAAGAGATGCTGATTTTTATTTGCTCTTTTGGTATTCCCCAAAATACCAAAAGTAAAGATACTTTTGGTATCTTTATTTGGTATTCCCTCCCCACTCCTTTTTGAAATTCTTGTTTAAGTCTCTTGCTTATTTTTATATTAGATGTATGTCATTTAATTATTGCCATGAGGTATTTCATTTTATATTCTTGATAAAGCTCTTTGCCATTATATATATGGAAATATCATCTGATAATCAATGGCTTTTCTGTTACTTTCAGTGGTGAGGATTGATGAACAGAAATCCCTGATTTTAATAATTTTAATATTAATTTATCAATAATTTCCTGTACAGTAATGAGTTTGGGTATTTTTCCTGTTGTAAAAAGATTTTTCTATCCGAGAATCAGAATAATATTCTGCTGAGTTACATTCTAAAAACTTTATTGTTGAGAAAATAAACATTTAGATGTACTGTCCATACGTAATTGATTTGTGCATATCCTATAATATGGGGTCAAAGTTAAATAACTATTTCGTATTGTTTTCCACTTGATCCACCACCATATATTAAACAGACTCTCCCCACTTCTGCTCTGATGCCTCAAGTTTGTCATTAATACAGATATCATTTGACAGTTGTGTTTCTGGAATCTTATGGATCTACTGGTCTATTTGCTATCTGCCGTCTCTTTGCTTTAATTAATATCACTTTGAAAAATGCGTTAACATTAGGGAATGTAGACACCCTAGTATTATTTTTCTTCAATATGGATTTAGCTATTTTTGGTTTTTTGCATTTTCATATGATTTTAAGGATCAGCTTCTCAATTTCCACACAAAAAAATCTGCTTGGTTTTTCATTGGGATTTGATTTAATCATATATTGATAGAAGAATATTAATAACTTTATGATTTTCAATTTATGAAGATGATATGTCCTTCACTTTATTTAGACCTTTAAATGTTTCTTAATGATATTCTATATATTTCTGTGTAAAGATCTTGCATCTTTTCTTTAGATTTATTCTTAGGAATGTGATGTTTCTTGATGCAATTACAAGTGGTAGCATGTAAAAAGTTAATTTGTAATTGCTGATATCTAATAACATTGCTGAATCTAGTGACACTGCTGATTTCATATATTGATCCACATTTTTTATCCATAACCATTTAAGAGGGTTGCTTCATGTTGTTTGGCTATAAATACAGTAACATTTTCATTTTTTCATCTAAAATCTTTATAAAGCTAATTTTTGTTTCTTACCATATAACACTGACTAGGATCTCTAATAAAATCCTTAAATTAGGTGGCTATTCTTATTCTATGGGCATTCTTGGTTTATTCCTGATTTCAAGGCACAAGATGTGCATATTTTACCATTAAGTATGGGTACTCTAAATTTTATATGTAGTTATCCTTGGGCAGGCAGATTTCTGAGATGACCCTCAAATTTCCACCCCCGGGATACACACCTGTACAGTCTCTTTCCCTTGAGTGTAGTCGGGACCTGTGATATGACGGATTTTCTGTACCTCTTGTGTACTAACCCTCACATGCACACTTGTCTATGGTCACTCCAATTACTATCTCTTTCTATACCTTCACACTAATTCTTTTGATTCCAACCCCACACCACAGGGTTAATTTAACCCTTCTGTCTTGCCTATTCTCAATTTCTTTTTCTGAAAGTAAAAAACCTGACCCTCATCATCTCCAATATATTTACTTATTTGTTCAATCCTTACATGCACATGGTTTCAGGATTACTAACCTAAGCCCTTTTAAGAAAAAAAGTTACTAACTAGAGTACAGTATTTCTATACAGTTCTTTTTGTCTTTAGACTCAAAATATCCAAGTCAAAATCCTGATTTGCAAAGTTATGTAGGCTGGTTCCTCTTTCCGCAGTCCCTTCAGTTTAGTTATACATTCATTTTTAATACAGTTATGTTAATTTATTTGACTGTCCTTTTTAGTTTTATTTGACATGTATGATTCATCATGACTTGAGGTTTTTTTTTTTTTTTTTTTTTTTTGCGGTATGCGGGACTCTCACTGTTGTGGCCTCTCCCATTGCGGAGCACAGCCTCCGGACATGCAGACTCAGCGATCATGGCTCACGGGCCTAGCCGCTCCGCGGCATGTGGGATCTTCCCGGACCGGGGCACAAACCCGTGTCCCCTGCATCAGCAGGCAGACTCTCAACCACTGCACCACCAGGGAAGCCCTGAGTTTTGTTTTGACACCATAATTGAGGGTCAAGTGTTAAAGCCAGCAAGTGTTATTTTTGGAGATACACTCTCTAAGGAAGCAATGAACCATCAACTGTGAGCAACATTTACAAGAAGAGCATAAAAAAATAGCTTCAAAACTAATGATTTAGTTGAAAGAAAGAGCATTACATTAAAGAGTTAACAGAGCAGTTGTTCATATTTCCCAGATAACATTGGTGCTTTAAAGGGTCTTATACATAGGCATGATTTTTTTTCCGTCGTGTGGTTGCTAAGAATTGTACAGTTGCCAAAATATTAGTGAAAGACTACATCAAAGATGCTTCCTTGGGAAAGCTGTGGTAGGGGGTGGGGGCGTCTGCTCATTGAGTGCAGCACAGATACATTTAACATGGTAGTTCTTTTTGTATATGTGCTATTTGAACATGATGGTGAAATAAAGGAAATTTTTATTTAACTTTTACCATTAATTCTGACAAACCCAGAACTACATAAAACTATAAAGGATTACATTTTCATCAACAGTGGTTTGAAGGGAAAAGTATTGTGCATGTATTCAAATGACTTGGCTATATTGACAAGAAACAATCTGGGTGGTCACCAGATTATTGCAGCTGGTTGGTGTCAAAATGTAAATCAACATAATAATACCTTCAGTGAGAAAGTCTTGCCTCTCCACCCCAAAGTAAGATGAGCTAAAGTGTGCAATAGTAAAAACTGTGAATGGCATAACATCTAATGCTTTGAATTTTAGATTATTCTCATCAGCATCTGATGATACAGAAGCTGATTGTGAACAATTGTTAAGAATACTGAGGCATGATAGTTAAAATTGGGAAAATCTCTCAAGCGTATTTGAACTACAGAAAAGACCATTAGCGTTCCTCATTCCTCAAGATAAGAAACAAGAGTAACCATACATTGGTCAGCAGCACATGCATATTGAGTGATATTCTCAGCAATTTTAATCATGTGAATATATCCAGGCCAGGAAGAATTTAAATAGATTTGTCAGTGGCAGATACAATCAAAGAGCAAAATTTAAAACCTTTAAGAATAGAATTTCTACAGATTGTTCTGTAATTAAACAATTTTATTTATTTTTTAATTAAAAATTAAATATTTATTGAAGTATAATTGCTTTACATCGTTGTGTTAGTTTATGCTGTATAACAAAGTGAATCAGCTATAAGTATACATGTATCCCCATAACCCCTCCCTCTTGCATCTCCCTCCCGTTCTCCCTATCCCACTCCTCTAGGTGGTGACAAAGCACCAAGCTGATCTCCCTGTGCTACGTGGCTGCTTCTCACTAGCTATCTATTTTAAATTTGGTAGTGTATATATGTCAATGCTACTCTCTCACTTCTTCCCAGCTTACCCTTTGGCCTCCCTGTGTCCTCAGGTCCATTCCTAACATCTGCGTCTTTACTCCTGTCCTGCCTCCTGCCCCTAGTTTCTTCAGGACCTTTTTTTTTTTTTAATTCCCTATATATGTGTTAGCATATGGTATTTGTTTTTCTTTTTCTGACTTATTCACTCTGTATGAGACTCTAGGTCCATCCACCTCACTACAAGTAACTCAATTTCGTTTCTTTTTTGTGGCTGAGTGATATTCCATTGTATATATGTGCCACAACTTTTTTATCCATTCTTCTGTCGATGGACACTTAGGTTGCTTCCATGTCCTGGCTATTGTAAATAGTGCTGCAATGAACATTGTAGTACATGACTCTTATTGAATTATGGTGTTCTTGGGGTATATGCCCAGTAGTGGGATTGCTGAGTCATATGGTACTTCTATTTTTAGTTTTTTAAGGAACCTCCATACTGTACTCTATAGGGGCTATATAAATTTACCTCACCAAGAGAGCAAGAGGGTTCCCTTTAATCCACACCCTCTCCAGCATTTATTGTTTGTAGATTTTTTGATGATGGCCATTCAGATTACTGTGAGGTTATACCTCATTGTAGTTTTAATTTGCATTTCTCTAATGATTAGCTATTTGGAGCATACTTTCATGTGTTTGTTGACAATCAGTACATTTTCTTTGGAGAAATGTCTATTTAGGTCTCCTGACTATTTTTGAATTGGGTTATTTGTTTTCTTTTGATATTGAGCTGCATGAGCTGCTTCTATATATTGGAGATTAATCTTTTGTCAGTTGCTACATTTGCAAATATTTTCTCCCATTCTGAGAGTTGTTTTTTGGTCTTGTTTATGGCTTCTTTGCTGTGCAAAAGCTTTTCAGTTTCATTAGGTTCCATTTGTTTATTTTTGTTTTTATTTCCATTTCTCTAGGAGGTGGGTCAAAAAGGATCTTGCTGTGATTTATGAGTGTTCTGCCTATGTTTTCCTCTAAGAGTTTTCTAGAGTCTGGCCTTACATTTAAGTCTTTAATCCATTTTGAGTTTATTTTTGTGTATGGTGTTAGGGAGTGTTCTAATTTCATTCTTTTACATGTAGCTGTCCCATTTTCCCAACACCACTTATTGAAGAGGCTGTCTTTTCTCCATTGTATACTCTTTTCTCCTTTATCAAAGATAAGGTAACCATATGTGCATGGGTTTATCTCTGGGTTTTCTATCCTGTTCCATTGATCTAGAGTTCTGTTTCTGTGCCAGTACCATACTGTCTTGATTACTGTAGCTTTGTAGTATAGTCTGAAGTCAGGGAACCAGATTCCTCCAGCTCAGTTTTTCTTTCACAAGATTGCTTTGGCTATTCATGGTCTTTTGCATTTCTATACAAATTGTGAAATTCTTTGTTCTAGTTCTGTGAAAAATGCCATTGGTAGTTTGATAGGGATTGTGTTGAATCTATAGATTGCTTTGGGTAGTATAGTCATTTTAACAGTGTTGATTCTTCCAAGCCAAGAACATGGTATATCTCTCCATCTGTTTGAATCATCTTTAATTACTGTCATCAGTGTCTTATAGTTTTCTGTATACAGGTCTCTTGTCTCCCTAGTTAGGCTTATTCCTAGGTATTTTATTCTTTTCTTGCAATGGTAAATGGGAGTGTTTTCTTAATTTCTATTTCAGATTTTTCATCATTAGTGTATTGAAATGCAGGAGATTTCTGTGCATTAATTTTGTATCCTGGTACTTTACCAAATTCATTGATTAGCTCCACTAGCTATCGGTAGTATTTTTAGGATTCTCTATGTGTGGTATCATGTCATCTGCAAACAGTGACAGTTTTAATTCTTCTTGTCTGATTTGGATTGCTTTTATTTCTTTTTCTTCTCTGATTGCTGTGACTAAAACTTCCAAAACTATGTTGAGTAATAGTGGAGAAAGAGGGCTACTTTGTGTTGTTCTTGATCTTAGTGGAAATGGTTTCAATTTTTCACCATTGAGAATGATATTGGCTGTGGAGTTGTTATATATGGTCTTTATTATATTGAGGTAAGTTCTCCCTATGCCTACTTTTTGGAGGGTTTTTATCATAAATGGATATTAAATTTTGTCTAAAGCGTTTTCTGCATCTATTGAGTTGATCGTATGATTTTTATCCTTCAGTTTGTTAATATGGTGTATCACATTGATTTATTGTTTATATTGAAGAATCCTTGCATTCCTGGGATAAACCCAACTTGATCATGGTGTATCATCCTTTTAATTTGCTGTTCGATTCTCTTTGGTACTATTTTGTTGAGGATTTTTGCATCTATTTTCATCAGTGCTATTGGCCTGTAGTTTTCTTTCTTTGTGACATCTTTGCTGGGTTTTGGTATCAGGGTGATGGTGGCCTCGTAGAATGCATTTGGGAGTGTTCCTCCCTCTGCCATATTTTGGAAGAGTTTGAGAAGAATAGGTGTTAGCTCTTCTATAAATGTTTGATAGAATTAGCTAGTGAAGCCCTCTGGTCCTGGGCTTCTGTTTGTGGGAAGATTTTTAATCACAGTTTTAATTTCAGTGCTTGTGATTGGTCTATTCATATTTTCTATTTCTTCCTGCTTCAGTCTCAGAAAATTGTGAATTTCTAAGAATTTGTCCATTTCTTCCAGATTGTCCATTTTATTGGCGTATAGTTGCTTGCAGTAATCTCTCATCCTTTGTATTTCTGCAGTGTCAGTTGTTACTTCTCCTTTTTCATTTCTAATTTTATTGATTTGAGTCTTGTTCCTTTTTTTCTTGATGAGTCTGGCTAATGGTTTATCAATTTTGTTTATCTTCTCAAAGAACCACCTTTTAGTTTTATTGATCTCTGCTATTGTTTCCTTCATTTCTTTTTCATTTATTTCTGATGTGATCTTTATGATTTCTTTCCTTCTGCTAACTTTGGTGTTTTTTTGTTCTTCTCTCTCTAATTGTTTTACCTGTAAGGTTAGGTTGTTTCTTTGAGATTTTTTCTGTTTCTTAAGGTAGGATTGTATTGCTATAAAATTCCCTCTTAGAACTCTTTTTACTGCATCCCATATGTTTTAGGTCATCGTGTTTTCATTGTCATTGGTTTCTAGGTATTTTTTGATTTCATCACTGATCTCTTGGTTATTAATTAGTATATTGTTTATCCTCCATGTGTTTTAATTTTTTACACATTGTCTTATAGTGTTGTGGTCAGAAAAGATACTTGATAGAATTTCAATTTTCTTAAATTTACCAAGGCTTGAATTGTGACCCAAGATATGATCTATCCTGGAGAATACTCCATGAGCTCTTGAGAAGAAAGTGTACTCTGTTGTTTCTGGATGGAATGTCCTATAAATATCAGTTAAGTCCATCTTGTTTAATGTATAATTTAAGGCTTGTGTTTCCTTATTTATTTTCATTTTGGATGATCTGCCCATTGGTGAAAGTGGGGTGTTAAAAGTCCCCTATTATGTTTGTGCTACTGTCAATTTCCCCTTTTTTGGCTGTTAGTATTTGCCTTATGTATCGGGGTGCTCTTATGTTGGGTGCATAAATATTTACAATTGTTATATTTTCTTCTTGGACTGATCCCTTGATCACTATGTAGTGTCCTTCTTTGTCTCTTGTAATAGTCTTTGTTTTAAAGCTTTTTTTGTCTGATATGAGAATTGCCACTCCAGCATTCTTTTGATTTCCATTTGAATGGAATATCTTTTTCCATCCCCTCACTTACAGTCTGTATGTGTCCCTAGGTCTGAAGTGAATCTCTTATAGACAGCAGATATACGGGTCTTGTTTTCATATCCATTCAGCCAGTCTATGTCTTTGGTTGGAGCATTTAATCCATTTACATTTAAGGTAATTATCGATATGTATGTTCCTATTACCATTTTCTTAATTGTTTTGTGTTTGTTATTGTAGGTCTTTTCCTTCTCTTGTGTTTCCTGGCTAGAGAAGTTCCTTTAGCATTTGTTGTAAAGCTGGTTTAGTGGTGCTCAATTCTCTTAGCTTTTGTTTGTCTGTAAAGGTTTTAATTTCTCCATCAAAACTGAATGAGAACCTTGTTGGGTAGAGTAAATCTTGTTTGTAGGTTTTCCCCTTCATCACTTTAAATGTGTCCTCCCATTCCCTTCTTGCTTGCAGATTTTCTGCTGAAAGTTCAGCTGTTAATGTTATGGGGATTCCCTTTTATGTTATTTGTTGTTTTTCCCTTGCTGCTTTAATATTTTTTCTGTGTATTTAATTTTTGATAGTTTGATTAATATGTGTCTTGGCATGTTTCTCCTTAGATTTATCCTGTATGGAACTCTCTGTGCTTCCTGAATTTGACTAACTATTTCCTTTCCCATATTAGGGAAGTTTTCAACTATAATCTCTTAAAATATTTTCTCAGTCCCTTTCTTTTTCTCTTCTTCTTCTTGGATCCCTATAATTCAAATGTTGGTGCATTTAATGTTGTCCCTGACATCTCTGAGACTGTCCTCAATTCTTTTCCTTCTTATTTTTTCTTTATTCTTCTCTGCGGTAGTTATTTCCACTACTTTATCTTCCAGGTCACTTATCCGTTCTTCTGCCTCTGTTATTCTGCTATTGATGCCTTCTAGAGTATTTTTAATTTCATTTATTGTGTTGTTCATCACTGTTAGTTTGCCGTTTAGTTCTTCTAGATCCTTGTTTAATGTTTCTTGTATTTTCTCCATTCTATTTCCAAGATTTTAGATCACGTTTACTATCATTATTCTGAATTCTTTTTCAGGTAAACTGCCGATTTCCTCTTCATTTTTTAGATCTGCTGGGTTTTTACCTTGCTCCTTCATCTGCTTTGTGTTTCTCTGTCTTCTCATTTTGCTTAATTTACTGTATTTGGGGTCTCCTTTTCACAGGCTGCAGGTTCATGGTTCCCATTGTTTTTGATGTCTGCCCCTAGTGGCTAAGGTTGTTTCAGTGAGTTTTGTAGATTTCCTGGTGGAGTGGACTAGTGCTTTTGTTCTGGTGGATGAGGCTAGATCTTGTCTTTCTGGTAGGCGTATCCACATCTGGCTGTTTATTTTGGGTTGTCTGTGGCCTTATTATGGTTTTAGGCAGCCTCTCTGCTAATGGATGGGGTTGTGTTCCTGTCTTGCTAGTTGTGTGGCATAGGGTGTCCAGCACTGTAGCTTGCTGGTCGTTGAGTGGAGGTGGGTGTTGGTCTTGAGATTCAGTTCTCTGGGAGATTTTTGCCATTTGATATTAGGTGGATCTGGGAGGTCTCTGTGGACCAGTGTCCTGAACTTGGCTCTCCCATTTCAGAGGTGCAGCCATGACGCCTGGCTGGAGAACCAAGAGGCTCTTATCCACACAGCTCAGAGTAAAAGTGAGTAAAAAAAGAAAGAAAGAAAGAAAAAAAGAAGAAGATAAATTTTTTTAAAAGTTATTAAAATAAAATGTAAGTATTAAAAAATGTTTTAAAGTAATAAAAAAAGAAAGAAAGAAAGACGAGAGCAACCAAACCAAAAAACAAATCCACTGATGATATCAAGCGCTAAAAACTATACTAAAAAAAAATAAAATAAATTAAAAAAAATAAACAGGCAGACAGAACCCTAGGACAAATGGTAAAAAACAAGCTATACAGACAAAATCACACAGAGAAGCATACACATACACACTCACAAAAAGAGAAAAAGGAAAAAAAAAATATATATATATATATTTATATATATTATTACTTCCAAAGTCCACCTCCTCAATTTGGAATGATTCATTGTCTATTCAGTTATTCCACAGATGCAGCATACATCAAGTTGATTGTGGAGGTTTAATCCACTAGTCCTGAGGTTGCTGGGAGGAATTTCCCTTTCTCTTCTTTGTTCACACAGCTCCTGTGGTTCAGCTTTGGATTTCACCCCACCTCTGTGTGTAGGTCACCTGAGGGCATCTGTTCTTTGCTCAGACAGGACGGCATTAAAGGATCAGCAGATTCGGGGGCTCTGGTGTACTCAGGCCAGCGGGAGGGAGGGGTGCAGAATGTGGGGCAAGCCTGCAGTGGCAGAGCCCAGCATGACATTGCACCAGCCTGAGCTGCACAGTGTGTTCTCCCTGAGACCCTGTCCCTGGATCATGGGACCCTGTCAATGGCAGGTTGCACAGTCTCCTGGGAGTGGAGGTGTGGATAGTGACCTGTGCTTGCACACAGGCTTCTTGGTGGCTGCAGCAGAAGGCTTAGCATCTCATGCCCGTCTCTGGGGTCTGTGCTGTTAGCTACAGCTTCCTCACCTCTTGAGCTCATTTAAGTGGCGCTCTTGATTCCCTCTCCACATGCACCAGAAAACAGAAAGGCAAGAAAATGTCTCTTGCCCCTTTCTCAGCTCCATACTTTTTCCCAGACTCCGTCCTGGCTACCTGTGGCACACTAACCCTTTCAGGCTGTGTTCACGCCACCAACCCCAGTCCTCTCCCTGAGATCTAAGCGCCGAAGCCTGAGCCTCAGCTCCTAGCACCCTCCCGTCCCGGCGGGTGAGCAGACAAACGTCTCAGGCTGGTGAGTGCTGGTCTGTACAGATCCTCTGAGAGGGAATCTCTCCACTTTGCCCTCCTCACCCCTGTTGCTGCGCTCTCCTCCATGGCTCCGAAGCTCCCCCTCCTCCGCCACTCACAGTCTCTGCCCATGAAGGGGCTTCTTAGTGTATGGAAACCTTTCCTCCTTCACAGCTCTCCCACACTGGTACAGATCCTGTCCCTATTCTTTTGTCTCTGTTTTTTCTTCTTTCTTTTGCCCTACCCAGGTACGTGGGGAGTTTCTTGCCTTTTGGGAGGTCTGAGGTCTTTTGTCAGCATTCTGTAGGTGTTCTGTAGGAGTTGTTCCACATGTAGATGTATTTCTGATGTATTTGTTGGGAGGAAGGTTAGCTCCACATCTTACTCTTCAATGATTTTGAAGCTCCCTCCCTTGGTGCTTTTAATATTTTTTCTTTATATTTAATTTTTTATAGTTTGACTAATATGTGTCTTGGCATGTTTCCCCTTGGATTTATCCTATATGGGACTTTCTGTGCTTCCTGGACTTGATTATTTCCTTTGCCATGTTAGGGAATTTTTCAACTATAATCTCTTCAAATATATTTTCAGATCCTTTCTTTTTCTCTTCTTCTGGGGCCCCTATAACTTGAATATTGGTGCATTTAATGTTGTCCCAGAGGTCTCTGAGACTGTCCTCAATTCTTTTCATTCTCTTTTCTTTATTCTGCTCTGTGGTAGTTATTTCTATTATTTTATCTTCCAGGTCACTTAACTGTTCTTATGCCTCAGTTATTCTGCTATTGATTCCTTCTAGAGAATTTTAAATTTCATTTATTGTGTTGTTCATCATTGTTTGTTTGCTCTTTTGTTCTTCTAGGTCCTTGTTAAACCATTTTTGTATTTTCTCCATTCTATTTCCAGGATTTTGGATCTTCTTTACTATCATTACTCTGAATTCTTTTCAGGTAGACTGCCTATTTCTTCTTCATTTGTTTGGTGTGGTGGGTTTTTATCTTGCTCCTTCATCTGCTGTGTGTTTTTCTGTCTTCTCATTTTGCTTAACTTACAGTGTTTGGGGTCTCCTTTCTGCAGGCTACAGGTTCATAGTTCCCATTGTTTTTGGTGTCTGCCCCTAGTGGGTAAGGTTGGTTCAGTGAGTTGTGTAGGGTTTCTGGTGGAGGGGACTGGTGCCTGTGTTCTGGTGGATGAGGCTGGATCTTGTCTTTCTGGTGGGCAGGAACACATCTGGTGCTGTGATTTGGCTTGTCTGTGACCTTATTATGATTTTTGGCAGCCTCTTTGCTAATAGCTGTGGTTGTGTTACTGTCTTACTAGTTGTTTGGCATGGGGTGTCCAGCACTGGAGCTTGTTGGTCCTTGAGTGGAGCTAGGTCTTAGCATTGAGACAGAGATCTCTAGGAGAGCACTCACCAATAGATATTATGTGGGGCTGGGAGGTCTCTGGTGGTCTAATGTCCTGAACTCTGCTGTCCCACCTCAGAGGCTCAGGCCTGACACCCGGCCAGAGCACCAAGACCCTGCCAGTCACAGTTTTGGGAAGTCTGAGGTCTTCTGCTAGCGTTCAGGTGGTGTTCTGTAGGTTTTGTTCCACATGTAGATGTATTTCCAATGTATTTGTGGGGAGGAAGGTGATCTCCACGTCTGAGTCCTCTGCCCTCTTGAAGATCCTCCTGGTAATTAAACAATTTTAGATCAACTAAATGATGACCTTGATGGTGCATATCTATGAAAAATTATCAATAGACACTTTATGAAGTTGATAAAATATTTTGAAAATTGTTTTCCATCAAAAGAAGATCTATCAAAAGGATATTATAATTTTATAGTTAATTTATAAATTAAAAATTATACTTGATTTTAAATGATCTTTCCATGATACAGAATCCACCTCTTTTGTTGAAAAATCATTTTAATTTAACTGCAATTTACATGATAATTTGCTTGAACTAGCTACTAATGTGTTTAAAATAATTATGGAAATATCTTTGTTTCCTTTTGAAGCATCCCATGCTTCATTTTTATAAAAGTTAAAGTCCTGGGCTTGCAGAAATATCTTTAAATTTCATTTCTTTTAATATTCTTATCAACATACTTCTGAAAGACTAGTTTCTGTACTAAAATTTTTGTTCAAATAAAACATAAACAACTTAGGGATTTATTACCTGTGTTAATAGTTGTCAATTCCTTAACAAAAAAGAAGTTCATTGGTCACATTAAAATACTTCAAATATTGATATTTTAGTGTTTATTAAAACTTCATGTACATACATTAATATGGGAGGTCAAATTTTTAACTGTATATTTTGTTTAGGTACAATTGAACAGTGATAGGAAGCTAGTGATTACTTTTAAGCATATTTTCAAGGAATCAGATGTGTACTTTTTGTAATTCTTTTATTTCCCTATATCATATTTGGTTGAATTATATTTAATAAAAGGTAAATTTGTTTTTGTTGAATGAAGTCATAAAACTATTGAGACATTTTCTGCATGTATGTCTTTCGGTTGTTAAAAAAATGCTCATTATATTATACTAGTAATTCATTTTTTGTTTGTTTTTATTTAAATTTTTAAAAATTGAGGTACAATTGATGTATAACATTATATTAGTTTCAGATGTACAACATAATGATTCAACTGTTTGTATATATTGTGAAATTATCATCATAGTAAATCTAGTCACCACCCATCACCACACGTATTTACAATTTTTTTCTTGTAATGACAACTTTTAAGATCTACTTTCTTAGCAACTTTGCAATATGTCATTTCCAAAAACATGAATAATAATTCATTTTTATTGTATTTCACAAAATATCAGTCCAGTATAGTGTGATATAGAAACAGGCAGACAAAATTGAAAACAACAACAAAAAGACAGAAAAAAGAAAAGAAGAGAAAAGATAACCTGTCCTTCAACACAGATAGTCTGAGAATATAAGGAAGGCCTTTCCTGCATGGCCTGGTATTTAATTTGGGGGCTAACATCAGGTTTCATCACTGGACTTTCCACACAGTAGGTGAAGGTCCTGAGCAGCCCCTCACCAATAGGCCTCATGAGAGATGAAACTGACCTGCTCCTAGCAACCACAATGGCCTAGTGTCTACATACAAGTTCTGCCTTGGTCCCTGGTCTTGCACGGTCATCACTGAATGGCCCAGGAAAGAGAAAGAGAATGATCTGCAAGGGGGTGGTCATCCCCCAGGACATCTGGACTCTGGCCAGGGTCCTTAGCCCACTATAGTCATTGATTATCCCCAGGGTCCATGGCGCATCAGCACCCTCTGTGCTCTGTGTCTGTCAGCATGGATGGTTCCACTTTCTGTCTGCTGAACTAGTTAGTGCTCAGAGCTTATCAAGGACAGGGTTTGTTCTGAAAATGGAGGGGGTGGAAGTGAGTGACAGAATCCAGCCAAGTAGGACATAAGGATTTACTATCAGAAATTGAGAGTCAGATTATATCCCTGCCTTAAAAAAACAAACAAACAAACAAAAAACTTAGCTTTTTTGGAAATAAACTGATTAAAGGAGTCTTGTACCCTCTCATTCTATAACATTGGCTTCATCTTCCAAATAGTAATACCAGAGTCAGTGGCATAGGGAAGTTACATAACAAATATCTTAGAGAGAAGAGACTGGCCTTTAACACTGTTTTTCCCCCTTTGCTCAATTCACTAGTTTATTCAGTCATTTGACAATGTTGTATTGTTGTTTTGATATTAATGACAGAGATGAGCAGACCATGTCACACATAATATGTGAAGTTAATTTAGTTAAAAACCATAGAATGCACATATCCCTAAACTATTATCTGCTTCTGGTGAGGGAGCTACACTTCATTTTAATTTCTGTCTTCAAAAATGCTTTTAAGCTTGGTGGTGATTCACTTTATTGTGCCCTTTATATACTTCCAGGAATTGCTTCTTTCATCTACTATTTGAAATGGTGACTGATAGAGGAAATCATTCACAATAATATGCTCCAGAAGGAAAATATAACCATCCAGCTATTGTTCCAGATCCTTAAATCATGTTTTACCTCATCTAATAAAAAGCTTAATTTACGTTGGAAAGAGCAAATGTGTTTGCTACAAAGTGGGTTTCCTGTTGCCAAGTAAGATAAATGCCAGGGCAAGGAACAGAGGTATAGCTTTCTTATGTATTAATATCTAAATAGGGAGATTTGAAACATTATAAAATGGCATTCCTCTAGGAAGAGGGGGAAGGATTGTCATTGACTCATCAAATATTTATTGAAAACCTAGTATATGTCAGAAACTGATCTTGGACTTGGGGCTACAAGTATGAACAAACAAAAATTCCCACCCCTGGCTCACATTGAACCTAAATAACCATGTCTTTGTCATAAAGAGCTGAGTGGTCATTTCCACTGTCTACCTCAGTCATTGTAGACGCACCACAAAGTAGAGTGAATGTCGCTCACGCTCTTGAATTCAACACCATCTGGAAATGTGACTATGAGATACTGAGCATCAAATATGAGTCAGGTGATTTACTTACATTGCTTCTCAGTCTCATAAATAAAAGCTCCAGGTAGGAGCTGCTGTTTCCTTATGATACATCCTTCTAACCCACGATGGATAAAATAATTTCATCAAATCAAATGCTGTGCAGAGTTGAGTTTTCATTTGGTTGTTGGGCCTATTTGGGAAAAGTCTATCAGGGAAACATCACTGTTTAAAGTTTGGGATGGAATAAGTGTTGTTGGTTTGTACCAGTAGCTCTGGAAAGTTCAAGGGCTTCTGGGAATCTTTTGTAAATTGGTGGCTTAAGACCTTCTGAGACACCATCTGATGCAGTTCGCTGTCTGAAGCTGATTCTCTTCTAGGTTGGAGAGAGTATGTCTGACCCTGGAGAGTATTTTGACAGAAATCTTGTTTCTGTTTTTTCTTTGTTGAGTTTCCCTCTGGGTCTTTTCTTTAAGGATACAGATGCTTGTTGTTTTTCATGATTTACTAAATAAATAGAACACAAGAGGAGGTTTGATTTCTTAATTAAGGAAAGCTTCATTAAAGTTTGTGTGTTTCAACATTTTCTTATGTTAAGAAGTCTTTCAATTCAATTCCTCATCTTTTGGTAGAGTTTAAATATATAAGATTAAACATTTGATTGACTAAATCAATAAAAATTCATGCATTTTTGTACTGAAAAATAGATTCCAAATGTAGATTCTTTTCCAAATTCCATGTTTCTTCTAAAGGTTGTAAGACTAAGAAAGTGGAAGCCAAGGTTTTTTGTCTTAATTCTCTTATCATCTACTTGTGAGATCTTTGCCAAGACACTTGTCATCCTGAGAAAATTAACATTCTAAAATGTCATCCTGTTGAAGGACTATATAATAACTAATTGTGGCTATCAATTAGTGTAATAGAAAGTTTTACTAAAAATAACCATAGTAAAACCAATGTTTTAATATTATAGTGATTTCATAATTAGCCACTGAACAAAATCTTTTACATTAATATACAGCAATATGTGATTGAACCAGTAGTAATAGTAATACTGATTACAATCACAATACAGAGAAAAACTAGATAAAAAAGAATGGAAAAGGAAGGTGTGAAATATGTCATTTTTTGTCTATGCATTGGAAATGGAAGTGTATGGAAAGGAATTAAATAATTATGGTGAATGAAGGATTGTTTAATGGATTGTTTATGTGAGGATGTATGGGGAGTTGTGTAGAGCTTCTTTGGAATGAACCATCTGAGGTATGACAACGCAGCCTAGGATGAAATGGTAATGACAGCTGTGACATGCTCGTTGTCCACTGATTTAATAAGCCGATGCTGAAGAAAAGCCGTTCAAAGGTTTATACAGTGTGAGCTCCAAAATGTGCAACCTTCTTAAGTTTTCAAAATATTTGCCCTTTAAACTATTCAGGAAACTGCTATTGAAAGCACTGCCGAAGCTGCATCTGTTCTACCTTGTGTCCTTGCCAACCTTGTAAATAAAAATTATGTATGGAGTCTGCCTGCCGATGCAGGGGACACAGGTTCGTGCCCCGGTCCGGGAAGATCCCACATGCCGCTGAGCGGCTGGGCCTGTGAGCCATGGCCGCTGAGCCTGCGCATCTGGAGCCTGTGCTCTGCAACGGGAGAGGCCACAGCAGTGAGAGGCCTGCGTACCGCAAAAAAGAAAAAAAAATTATGTATGAACAACAGGTGTGTGTGCAGGTATCCGTGTGCATACAAGCATCTACATGTGAATACACTTTGTGAGTACAGCATGTATTATCAATCAGAAATTGAATATTGCTGACTTTAATATTTTTTCCTGAGTTCTCATGTTATAAAAGATTCTCAATGGCTTGTTTGACAATTTTTGTGGTAGATTATAATGAACTAATTGTGATGGGAAAGACAAGAGAACCCATAGTCTTTGGACACGTCTCTTGTTCCATGCACTTTGTGAAGTCCTTTATAATCAGTTATTAATATAAATTCATATCACAGTTATTAATATTCAAATATTATGGATGAGAAAACTAAGCTCAGAAAGGTGAAATAACTTATGTAAGATGACCCACAAGTGACTACTGTTCTGAGGTTCAAAAATATTTTTGATTAAAACCTCAAGCTTGTATCACGTATCCTCATTAGCCTCAATATATCACGAAGCCTCAAAGCAGTCGCTGTCTCTGTGGCAATCTGCTACCAAATGAATCAAGCCCTGCTGCTTGTCACTTATACAATCAATTACATACTCACAAATGGTAGAAAAAAAGGTGCCTTTAATCAATATTCTGGCAATCTGGGGAGATGGGGGACTCAGGGTCCCCCAAAACCACCTCTCAAGATTCTGCTCCGCCACGAAATTTTTTAAAGGGAAACAGAGTAGTAATCTCGGTTAAACATTGCAGTAGGGGGTCAGAGCCCTCACCATCCTCCACTGTGTGCAGGCATGTCATCTCCTCGGGATCTTCCTCTAGATGTTATCTTGTTCACACAGTTTGGTCATGCAGTCTTGTCAGGAGATTACTGAATGGGAAGCTAGGGAAGTGTTCTGATCACCTGTAATTACTTCTTCTTCATTTCTGCTTCTTTGATCTATGGAGAGAACTGACAAGTTAGGCAAGGTATTGTGTGATTAAAAGATGTGAAAGGTGTGCTAGGGCCAAAGATGAGTAGAGCACGGGGGTGACTGGTTTAAGGTTAGTTACAATATAGCTTTGCTAAAGTGACAGGAGAGGGGGTTTCCTGCTGAGGGTGGTTTCCTGTCAAGAGCTGCTTACAAATCCTCCATAATTTAATTGTGATTTAACTATTAATATACAGTAAGGGGATTACTATACAACTAAGTGCATCATTTAGGAATGAGCCCACGTTCAAAAACAAAGCAAAACAAAACAAATATCTGACTAATGAAGGCTAAATACAAAGGTGGATCATCTCCAGCTGCCAGAAGTCACTGTGTTAGGAGTGAAGACAGAGGACCAATGATGTCATCAAGGTCCCAGGCATGTCCTATCTCCCTGCTCTGCCAAGATATGTGTATGGCTTTTCTTCTTCTGGACTCAGGAGGATGCTGACTGCCTTCGGGTATGTGTCTCTGTTCTAGACATTAGAAGGCAGAAAGGGAAAGAAAGGTACTGACAGTCCATGCCGTCTGAGTCTGTGTCTATATAATTGACCATAACTTACATCACACAACCTCAACGAGTGGCAAGAGCATCTGAATATGTGAATATATTTAATGCAACACATTGATATCCTAAAGCAAAGAAGAATTCAATTTTCAGGAAAAAAAAGAAGGATTTTGGTGGAAATGAATAATGTCTACCTCACTGAAAATTTCAACTCTGATCGATGACCTAAAACATCTACAGCCAAAGAAACTATTATTTAATCATGTGCCCCCAAATATCACAGACTTTTAGATACTCATCTGAGAGAACTTAAACTCTAACTACAAGGGAAGCTAATCACTTGCCCTAAATCACATGCAAGTTATTTTTAGGAGACAAAAAAGGGATGTTGATGTAAACATGCTAGGCATTAGATTTTAACTCCCAATTCATTTCTTTAAGTATTTTTGATTTTTATTAATTTCCAAACACTCATATTTTATGTTGCATCAAATCGTCAGTCTATTTCCAATCTTTCCATCTGTGGACATATTTTTCAGTGTTCTAAGATTTGGACAAAGAAGGTCACCTGTCATTTCAGTAAACAAATGATGTTGCAGCCTTAAAGACAGCAACCACTCTGGAAGGTGCACCTTGAGGAGAATTCAGGATGGACAAAAATAGGACACTGGCTCTTGTTAGTTAAGATGCATATTTAAGGAATAATTTCAATGAGGTCTGAGTCTTGCATCTTCCCATATACAGAAAGCACTGAAGTCTTTATCTTGAGATGTCTGTTTTGTGATTAGCAGTGATCTTTTGATGTTTGACTATATTTTCTTCCAGTAAAGACTCCTATATCTCCTGGCTCCTCTCTTTACCTCTTTGGAGCAGGCCCTCAGCACTGAGAAGCTGTATCTCTGGCTATAGTCCCCAGTAAGTCTGTCAAAAGAAAACCATAATTCTCAACTTTTAGGTTGTGCATGTTTTTCAGTTGACAAAGGGAACCAATAAATATAACCAGTGTTTTGTCAGAAACAGCAAGACCTTGGGAGGCTACATCAGCTGCAATCGTGTTGTGGCTTTCCCTCTTTAGAAGTCCAGTAAAGCTCACCCCACTTCCTCTTCTCTTCATGTAACACCTTCTCTAATTCTCAGCCACTCGATAAACAGTTTTCTACAAACAAGATGACTGATATGAAAGATAATCTCGAAATTTAGTCCAGAAAGACCTGGATAAGAGATCTGTTATCCTTTTCAGTGGTGAAAACTGCATCTTGCTGTGGGTTTACAACAATTAGAGCTGATGTGCTGACGTATCCAATCGTAGGAGCTTTCAAACAAGATCATGCAATTGGACACTATCTGGCCAATTTGTAGGTACCAGAACTACTGGCCAGACTGAGTGCACATTTAATAAAATCTATTATCCCGGACTTAAAATCATGACTTGTATCTTACCTATTTCACTCAAAACCAAGTGAGTTTGGCTTTTAATGTTAACACAGTCATTGGCAGATGATTCTTCCTTCTAGATTTTGAGATAACTATATCCTACTTTTGTGCTTCTGTCTTATTTTTATACACCATCCTATAAACAAATATTCTCAAGATCTTTATATTGTGAAATGAAACTTTTCTCTGCCCTTTGGCCTCTTCTCCGCCCTTACTGTGCATTGTGTATCTGTATTAGGCATTGACCAAACCTCCCCCATCGGCAGAAATACCTGCTCAACCGTAAAGAAAAACATTATCCCAGCATCAACAAGGCAACTCCTTTAAAAATAACACTCCTTTGGATCTTGTAAGCGGCCACGATGATGCTTAGATCTGGACTGTGTATGCTGTCAATAATACACCATTTAATGTACAGCCCTTTGTCTCAAAAAGCTTATATAACTGTGCCTTGACTTCTAATTGAGCCGAACAGTTTTCAGAGCTTTCTGATATGTTCTTCCTGGGTTATAATCCTCAAATTTGGCTGAAATAAAATTTTCCATTTCTTTCCTAGATGGACTGGTTAATTTTTCATTGAATATGAATACTTAGATCATTCAGATTCCATCTGAATAGCTAATTCTTCAGTCGGTAAAAGGATCAGCCTGTAAGGTTTACTCCTTCCCCCCCTCCCCCCCGCCATATTATTAATTGAGAGTCAAGTGAATGAATCTAGACATTGGGTAAGATGTCTCTTCTCTCCAAGTTTGGGAACGGCTTTAATATGTAGTCCTTAAAGAGCTCTTGGACATGCACTTATTGAGTTAGTATTGGCTTGAAAACCAGTCTTCTTTATGTTCTACTCAGATAACATTGAATTCACAAGTGTAACTGGGGCAGAACATTTCACCATCTTTCGAGTCATGGTACATATTACAGTTTTCCTGTCTTTGTCTGCTTGCACTTGTGACATGGAGCTTTTTCCTACTGCATTTTTGTAAAAGTATTATCTTAACTGGAAGTAAGTCTGCCCATTTTTGTGTCCAATTTCATAATCTCTTTTGAATTTGGTCCCAATCTATTAATGGTTGATCCAAAGGTGACACTTCATGTCAATGCTGTTCTTCCAAGAGAAGAAAGGAATACACACCCTGGATCCTGAATTGTGTCTTTCATCTTGTTTGTTAACAAATGATGTTTTGTTTCTATCTGCATCACATTGTGGTTAAAAAGTTTAAGTCCTTTTTCAGGATTTGTCTTTATTTTTTGAATCTCAGCTGCCTGTTATTTCTGATCGTGACTGATCCCAGCTGACCATGTTATTCTTCAACAGGATGCAGAGGGACGGTCCACAAACCTACCCACCCGAGACTCCTACAAGCCTGAAGGACGCCACTTCCCCTCTCCAGTACCATATGGGTCACTGTCAAGGTTTGCCTTGAGGTGGCAGCAGGGAGGTATAACCCAGAGAGTTCTGAGAAGATCCTGCCCATCCTCCTATTTCCTGGCCCATGAAGGTACCATCTTAGGCTTGTCTAGGGACAAATATATGATTTGATATGAGTATATATATTTGTTGCTTTATTCTGCTTATGAAGCTGATGCAGAACTGCATTTTGTAAGCTTGGTGTTAACACTTGTCCTTCTATTCATAGGTCAACAGGCCTGTCTTCAGTTTTAATAAGGAAGGAGAAATGGAGAACGAGGCCAAATCATGCCAGGCTTGGGAAGAACAAAGGGTTGTAGAGAATTTTTGATTGTGGAGAACAGATGGTCTGATCTAGACACAGAAAAGAGAAAGCTCTGTTATCTCCACATGATCACCCTCCCAGGCAGTGAAGAGTACCTGAAAGATTTCCAGATTTTATAGTGTTTTCACAATTAAAGACAGTTACAGTTGAGTGCACAGCATGTTGCCATGAGCCAGATAAAAGTACATCATCAAGAGTTCTGGGTAGATTGGGTACTTGCCTGTTTGAATAAGTTATAAATTTCTGAGGGGGCTACTTGGGAACAAATACTTCACTTCAGGCTGCATATTCTAATGTCTTGCTCTGAATTGAGACTGAGTGCTTTCTAAGGTTTTAGCAGAGCAATCAGAATTTGAACTGTGGCTTCCAGATGCATTGTTTTCCCTGGTACCTGTGAGCGGGGAGCCTCATTTATGCTGGATATACTGACTAGTGAGCTTGGGAAGTAGTGGGTGTCTGTATTGCCCCAACAGGCTTCTTTAACTTTACAAAGTAGTTTAATAAGCAAAAGCTCATTTGTTTTCCCCTTCTGCAATTGAGTCTTTTGAAATAAACTTGGAACTAGCACCCTCAGACTTTCTCTGTTGTGTTCAAAAATTCATTTCCATTTCAACTATATTGAAAAAGACCTAAAAGCAAAATGTTTCCTCTCTTTTGGTGTGCATGTAGGGGGTGGTTCTGCCGAGGAGAACTGCAGTTGACCAAACTGTATCATAAATTCTGGCTACCAAAAGGAAGAGTCCTCTACGGTGGGCTTCTCTGCCCAGCTCCCCTTAGATGGAGAAAGCCCCATGGTCCTGACCACGTGACTGTCACTGGATCCGCTGTGCAATGCAGCGACCCTCCTGCATTACCAGCTTCTGCTCCCATCCTCTTAGTTGGGTCAGTGTTGGGTCATTTATGTAAGAGAGAGCAGGAAGCTTCCCTTGCTTTCACTTTCACTTGTTTGTTTTAGTGCTTTGTTTTGTCTTAATTAGAAACCTGGGAAGTCAAAGCCTGCTCTCTGCAAGTGGAAAATCTGTGCAGATCTGGCCACACCGGGAGCTCCTGCACAAGGAACAGGCGGGTCTGGGGCAGGAAGAGCCCAGGTGCAGAAGAAACAGGTGAGGCAACTACCTAGAATAAAACATAGAAATAACATAAAATATAAACAGAACAAACCTTTAGAGTTTTCCTCTGCCTCATATTATGCCTCGGTTACAAAAATAAGAATATTTAGAAGACAAGAACAAGCAGAGAGAAAATAGGAGAAAATCAGTGACAGAGAACCCGAGGGATCAAGGATGGGGTCTGTGGACAGAAGGATGCGCAGCAGCATTGCCCCACAAACAGAGAGGTACTTCCCATAGGGCCTCTCCAGGGGCGGTGGTCCTGCTGGGATACAGGCAGGGCATGGGGCAGCCCGGGGGGGGGGGTGCCTGCAGATGTCAAAGGTGAGGTGGGAGAGTGCCTCTTCATTACCTGCCAATCCTCCAACACTGGACTGGGTCGGTTGTATCCCAGGGACCAGCCCTCCAAGTGCCAGATGTTCCTGGCAGCCCTGGGGCCTGAATAGGAGCCGAGGTACTCGGGGAAGCAAGGCTTCAGGGAAATCACAGGGCATCATGGAGTCTTTACCTTGAAGGGTAGGCACAGTCAGGAGATGCTGCACCAGCCTGTGGGGCAAACATCAGACTTTGACAACCACGGTTTGAGACCCCAGGACTTCCACTTGAGCAGAAGGGGTTTTGGGGAGTCCGGGGATTCACTGGGGAAAGGTTGGCGGGATTTTTCTCTGTTGTGTCTATTGTAATTTTAATGCACAGATTTGTATTTTTACTCCCTTTGGCTGGTGAATTCTGTGGGTAAAATCGCAACGCATCTCTTTTAAGATTTCTATTTTCTCTGCCCTATGATTGCTTTTTTTTTCTTGATTCTATTGAAGAACTAACTTATTATTAACTCTGAGCAAAAACAAAACAAAAAAAAGCTGTTTTCTGAATGTGTTATAGATACAATTGCAATTTCTATTAGTGTTATATTCGGTGATAGGGATAAAATGATGGGGAAGAAATTAAGATTTTTTTTCCTGGAAGCAAAACCCCAAAACAAATGGATGGCATTCTGATTCCAGTAGAGATATCTCATTACATCTTATATACAGCTTAATATATAATTAGGCAATTTATTCTTTATTTTATTCATCAAAACTTTAATAATTTAATGGTGTGTTTTTTAGCAGGTGATGTGTTGCCTAATTACGCACTGCTCTGCTTTATTTTGCCAATCTGATCCATCTCAAGGAATATTTATGACTGGCTTTAATAGAATGCAGTGGTCCTGATGTTTCAAATACCTTTGGTTTTTCCATTCAGATCTACACTCCAGTTTCCACTTTGCCCTCTGCCCAGAGAGGCTGAGCTCAAGTGTATCATTTTTTATCTCAGCTGGTGAGAGTCCTGACATGTGACCAGAGGGAGAGAGAAGAGTAAATCCAGGTTGTTATTCTTGCAGCTTCTTCCTTGTGGGTTGGCCTCAGGTTCTGGTAATCGTTGCTTACTTCTCTCCTTTGGATAGCTGTATGAAATTCAGATGAACCTGATTATTAACTTATACAAAGACAGAAAACAATTCTAGGTGGATTGTAAAGCCAAAGTGAAAAACAAAAAGGCTTTGCAAGATAAAATAGACAAGTATCTTCATGAACCTTGGGAAGGCAAAGATTTCTTTAGTAAGATACAAAAGTGTAGCCTAAAAAGAAAGAGATTGAAGAATATGACTACATTAAAATGATGCTCCTTCTTTGAGAGCAGACACAGATGAGAGAGAGAAAAATCAAGTCATAGTCAGGTAAAAGGTATTTACAATACGTACAGCAGAGGACTGGGATCCAGAATACATAAATAATCTATAATCACAACAACAATAAAACACACAATGCAATGAAAAGCTATGCAGGAGAAGTGGTGCTTTGTAAAATAAGGCATCCATATAAACAATAAAAAATATTTTTTAAATGTCTGATTCACCTCTTTAGTAATAAAGCAAATTAAAGTTAAGTTTACAATATGATTACACTCACCAAGATGATTAAGAAAAAAAATTGACAATACTAAATGTTTGGTAAGTAGGTAGATCAGTGGGAATCCAGAGTCCTATTGGTAGGACTGTAACTTACACAATGATTTTGGATAGCAGTCAGTCATTATTTATTCACTTTGAACATACACATATCCTATGACCCAGTAATTTCAGTCCTAAGTGTTTTCAGAACAGAATATGTGAATATGTGCACCGAGGGAAATAAATAATGTTCATAGGAGCATTATTCAAGTTAACCCCCCAAAACTTGGAAACAACCCAAATATACATCAGTGGTAGATTGGACATACAGATTGGTGCATTTATTAACAGAATGTTACATAGCAATGGAAACCAATGAACTGGAGACCCGTACGATGTAGAAGAATCTTACAGTTTTGAAGGGAGATACAAAACAATGCATGAAGAGCTGTTCCAATTATGTGAATTTCAAAGCAGGCCAAGCTGTTAGATACCAGGTAGTAGTTTTATATGAGTGCTGTTCTTTAAAAAGTAAAAGGTTAAAAATAATCACACTGCTTATATGGAGGTTTTCAGTTGGAGGAGATTTGGGAAGCTGATAGGGGTTCCACTTGGTTTTCAGTTACAAACCCAGTGCAAAGTGACAGAGACCACAATACCCTGGGATTTCACAAAGGAAGACATACCCTGGGAGCCTCTATACCAGCACTAACAGATCCTCCTTGTTCACCCAGGCCTCTGAATTCAGAGCCACTAGTGGGATTGGGAACAGTAGGACTACTTTTCTCTTTAAGACCCAGCAAAACATGCACCCCTGCCAGTAGTAGTCATGTTGTAAGTATTTAGTCTGGGGGCCTGGAAGTGATACTTCCTAAGGTGATTTCTCTCCTGTGAAATAGTCTCTTTCTTTCACTTCCTCATATTTCTCAGCAAGTGCCACCCCCAGTTACCTCGGTGGAGTGTCACTTGTATACTCCAGTGCAGTGGAACTCTCTCACCTTTCAAGTTCTGTAACACTGATTATGGATGATTTTACACGGTTGACTTTTGAACATCGATGTTCATCTCCTCAAAGGACCAAAGGCTGTACTAAGATGGGAGCCTTGCCTTGTGTTTCTTCTTTATCCCCTGTTTCACTTAGCATGATGCTGAGTATACAGTAGTTCTTCTATAATAATGTGCTGAAAGAGTTATTGATGGGGAAATGTCCATGGATCCTGACAATTTACTAAAATTAAACCTGAGACTGAATCTCCCCTACAGTGGAAAAAATATAATCATGTTCAATGAGTTTTTTTTTTCTCCAATAATGTATTACTAAGTCTGATCAGGCTATTTGGAAATGAAGGCTTATATGGGTTTAACAAATAATTTTAGAAAGGGGTTTCATACTGTCATTACAGAGTACTTTTTTACAGTTGTCATTATATGGCTTTAAAAGTCTTCATAAGTACTTCTTATTTCCAGTGTTGTTAAAGAAAAAAACTCAGTAAGCATATTTCAAGTAACATATTCTCTCCTTTGCTCCTGCCAAGCCTCCTATAAATAGAAAACTCAGAATATTTCTGCCAATTTCCTGTATCTGAGCTTTCCACTAGCAAACTTCTCCTGCAAGAGTAGATTAAACTACTTGTCTTGAGTGTTGGCAGTTAAGGTTGAGTCAGCATAATTATTCTGAATTTCCCTCCAAATAACCTTCCCTTTAGGAAATAAATTTAAAGTGTGTAATCTGCTAAGGGCAGTGGGGACTATATTCACTACTATACTTGCTCCCAGGCCTGGGGAGGATGAGACAGCACAGCGTGACCCCTTCTGAGGTCAGCCCACCATGGCCAGGAGCATTAAGACCCCAGAGGTTCCATCCTGCAGGTAGATGATGAATCAGAGTTGAGGTTGCCTCATTCACGAGATAGCACATGATAATACCAGGAAGGCAGGGTTGGCCAAAAACCCATCCTCCATGGAGACTCCTGGACCACTAAGGAAACTTCTAGACCTGCTTTCTGTGCACTGGTTCCTCAAAAGAACAATGAACTCTTGGGTTTCCATTGTTTGTTACGTGATTCCTCCCAGAGCAACCCACCTAATATTTGGTTAAAAGAATACCATTTCAGTGATACTTTTCTGAAGAGCAGACCTATTTCAAAGAAGGACTAACCTATGAATTTATTTTTTTTTATTAAAATGTTTATATTTTGCCTCCTTGGTCATTCTTCTGTAATACCCCTCAGAGAGAGATTGAAAGAAGAAAAAATGTAAACTGGAAATAACCATGTAAGTTCTTGAACATAATCCTCACAATCACCTATCTTTATAACTAATGAGTAAAAGAAGACTCACAGAGATACATCATCTTTAAGAGAAGCTACATGATGATTTGTGTAATTTAGGTCCAAATCTATGTTGTCTGATGTGAAATCTCAGGATTCTCCACATGCCCTCTTCTTAGGAAACAGAGCAGGTGACATGTTGCATGTTAGGACATGTGATGAAGAGCTCAGAGAAGGGGAGTGGAAACAGTGGATCCAAAGAAAGGATTGTAGTGAGTAGAGATGTTAGGATCGAGAGCTTAACTTGTGATCACTCTCATAATAATTATAAGCTATTTACTTTGTTGCTGTGACTGCTCCACTTTTTAAATTGCTTCTTTCTCAAGACACGGTGAAGAGACTTCCCTGGTGGTCCTGTGGTTAAGAATCCACCTTCCAATGCAGGGCATGTGGGTTCAATTCCTGGTCGGGGAATTAAGATCCTACATGCCGTGGGGCAACTAAGCCCATGCGCCACAACTAGATAGGATCCCACATGCCACACGAAGATCCTTTGTGCTGCAACGAAGACCCAACACTGCCAAAAATAAAATAAATACTAAAAAAACAAGACACAATGAAGAGATGGGAGCTGGCAGGTGAGGTGATGGCCCTAAATCTCCAGGAGAGACAGCCCCTCTCCTTTGATGGTCTTTGATGTCATCTTTGCTCATCTCTTCCCTCCATCTAAGAGAGAATATTCTCTGAGACTGGGGGAATAAAATCAGAATTCCAATAGGCCATTGTGCTGAGAATCAGAACTCTGGTGGTTGCACATGGTGTGTAAGGCTTCCCCACCCCCTGTTGTTTGTTACTGGGCTGTTTGCCCTTTTGAACCACACTTTGCTCTGTGCTCCCGACCTCCTTGGGCTGCATCAGCTGAGCTTCCCTGAACCATGGGCTCCAACAGGAGACTGGCATGGGAGGAAAGCATGGGATGTTTACTCCCCTGGCAGCCTGCCTTCCAAGGGGAGATTAACAGGGTCTTTCCTCACCCAAAGGCCACAGCTCCATGAGGTAGCTCTTGCTTCCAGTTACAGCTCTTCTTTATCCTAGTAGCCCCGCTCCCCTTGTCCCATCAGCCCTGTGGGGTATAACAATTTCTTCTGTAGTGTGTCTCTGGGTACTTGGTCATCTCCTGAGGGTTTCCCATGACTCTGTCCTTACCTGGTAAATAGTCCCTTAGTTAAAGCCCTTTCCAGTGATGTCTGCTAGTGTGTTTCACCTTCCCTGTCAGGACCCTACGTCTGTAATGATGAGATTAATTGCTGATCCCGCATTAGTTCATTAATTGACACAACCTATTTATCAACAAAGGACTGTATATCAGACTCTTTACTAAAAATAATAGTCCCAGAGATAAACCCATGCACCTATGGTCACCTAATCTATGACAAAAGAGGCAAGTATATACAATAGAGAAAAGACAGTCTCTTCAGTAAGTAGTACTGGGAAAACTGGACAGCTACATGTAAAAGAATGAAATTAGAATACTCCCTAACATCATACAAAAAAGTAAACTCAAAATGGATTAAAGACCTAAATGTAAGGCCAGACACTATAAAACTCTTAGAGGAAGACATAGGCAGAACACTCTTTGACATAAATCACAGAAAGATCTTTTTTGACCCACCTCCTAGAGCAATGAGAATAAAAATAAAAATAAACAAATGGGACCTAATTAAACTTAAAAGCTTTTGCACAGCAAAGGAAACCATAAACAAAATGAAAAGACAACCCTCAGAATGGGAGAAATGTTTGCAAACGAAGCAACTGACAAAGGATTAATGTCCAAAATATACAATCAGCTCATGCAGCTCAATATCAAAAAAAAAAACAACCCAATCAAAAATAGTAGTAACAAGAGTTGACATTTACTGAGCATGTCCCCTGGGCCAGACCCTTCTCTCAGTAAGTATTCTCTGTTTAATGTGATGAATAATGTCAATGACCCTATGTGGCATGTGTATTAGTCAGGATACACTAGCGTATGTTGCATTAAAAAAAAAAATCCCAAACCTCAGAGACTTGATCTCAACAGAGATTTATTTCTTGGTAACATCATAATTCTCTTTGAAAACAAAAGTTCTTAATACAGAGGTGCTTGCCATTTGTGAATGCTTGCGCACGCACACATACACACGAGTTATGCCACAATCATGATCTGTACTCGTAGTCAAATTTTGAGTATCTTAGTCATTTCAGGACAAACTGTAATGAAGTATCATAGACTAGGTGGGTTGTAAACAACAGAAATTTATTTCTCACAGTTCTGGAGGTGGGGAAGTCCAAGTCCAAGAACAAGCAGATTCAGTGTCAGGCGAGAACCTGCTTCTGTTGGTAGGTGACTGTTTTCTCACTCTGTCCTCATGTGGCAGAGGGAGCAAGGGAGCTCCCTGGGGTCTCTTTTATGAGGACACTAATCTCATCATGAGGGCTCCACCCTCATGACTTTATCACCTCCCAAAGGCCCACCTCCTTGTACTATCACATTGTGGTTTTGGGTGTCAACTTATGAATTTGGGGGTTGGGTACACAAGCTTTCAGTCCATAATGAGTTGAAGGTGAAGAAGTAAAAGTAAAACATGGCCAGTGTAAAGAATCTCTAAATATTAAAATAATATGGGTTTTCTTTTATACTCACTGAGAGAATAGACTCGTATCTGTGATTTACACCGTATGCTTCCAAGACTGCCTTGCATTGAGCCAGTGTTGAAATATGTCTATTAAAATCTCTGTGATAATTATGGCTGACCTTAAGGCAATCCTTCAAAATAAAAGTGTAGCTGTACCTCCCTGAAGCGTAGGCATTAATTTAATGATATCCTTTCTTCACCACATTAGGTTGATTTGTGGTAGGAAATAAAACATTGCTGAAGGCAAATATCCAAAGTCAATCTTGTGAATGGTCCACCCTCAATGGTCATAAGACACAGGAGACTGAACAAAGAACAAATCTGGAGATGGACACTTAATAAAAAGTTTTAAAAAGGAACTGTGGCTTAGGTCGACTAAAATAAAGTCATAGAATAATTTAAAATTTTCACATGAAAAACATAAAAATGGGGGGAACAACTCATCTGAAACTTCTAGATCTAGTGAATGTGATTATTGCCAGATTTGAAATAAGGAAATAAAATGACAGTAATTCTGAGAAAAAGCAACCTGATCTCATAATATTTCTGGAATCTTTTGAGTTGCTAAAGGAATTTTACATTGTTTTGAAATGTCCACTAATTTACCAGTTTTGTACTTCATAAAAAGAGACTTTAGAAAGCAGCCAATACTATCAATTAGAGAGAATTTTGATGTATGTTGTCAAATTCCACTGTTTGGGAAACTGGTGGGGAGGTGGGAACCTGGCAAAGAAATTTTAACTGAAAAATAATAACCTGCATTTTATTTATCAGGGTGGAGTCAGCAGTAGCTAAATCATCTTTGTGATAAGAAATCATTCAATGCGTGCTTTTATTTTTAGGCTTGGATGAGAGTTTAAGAACAGTGACTTTTACGCAGAGACACCCAATAAGGGTTAATTTTTATTACTACCCCCACTGTGGAGAATCACCACCATCATCCTCCTAGTCACCCTTACCATCATCTTCACCATCATGTCCATCCTCATGCCAGCAAAACACGCTGGTATAAAAGAAATAAAGCACCCGTTGTATCCTACTTTGTATCTAGAACTAGTGCTGAGAAGGCTGCTGAAAATCATCTCTACTAATAATACCAAAAAGTTACCTCACCTTGTTGAGTTCAGAATAACCCCGCTGTTAATGACCAGTGGAGTCTTTTTTAGAATTTAGTTGGAAGGTAATAATTTTGGGAATGTCTCTGGTTCTAAGTCTCTCCGACTTTATCCCTCGCACTCCATCCACCTGGTCTCACCTCCCCACTCAGTTTTGCCTCCTAGGCCCATTCCTTTTCCGGATGCAGGTTAGATGTGATCTCCGGGTAACCCTCTCACACTGCCCTGTACATATGCACCACTTAGCACACTTCCCTCTGATCCGGCGCCTAGCAGTGCACATATAAAATGCTCCTATGCACGTGTGTGTGTCCTCCAATATCCTTACACATACTTTAAAAATTGGAGGGGAGTGTGTTTTTGCCTCTCTATCCCCAGGACTAAGCACAGAAATGAATATGCTAAATATTCATTGTGTAAATTTACTAAGCACTTAGCTATTAACATAAAGTAAAGATCATTCTCCTATGTTCTAGTTGAAGATATAATTTTATTTCCTCAGACACCACACTTGCATTTCTTTTTCATCTAAAAATGCTCTATAACCTTAAAAATATAAAGCCGATCTCGTTCCCAGCTGCCACTCCTGCACCTGGAATTATTTGTCTTATGATTACACTTCTGAAATAGCTCACATCTCTACCCTGCTCTCCATTTCCCCTGCACTGACTTGGTTAAAGAACTTATAGGCAGTTTCCTTATTTTCGTAAAATCCTCTCGATTACCCTTCCTTAAGCCTGGATTTTCCTTTTTCAATTCTGCTGCCAGAGTTATTTTTCAAAGTAATGAAGTGATTCTGTCATTCCCAGAATCAAAGTCATTCAATGGAACGTCATTCACTTTGGGGCAAAGTGCAGTCCTCAGAGCCTCAGTCACTTTCTACCTGAAACATCAACAGTTCTTTTCAACACCCAGTGCCCTGGGCACTGGGCAGGCACCAGGCAAGACGTCCATCATGCACCTTCTCACTAGTTGTTGCAACCACCATACCAAGGGGTGTAATTGTTGTCCAGGAATTGCCTCTCTGCACTAAATATTTCATAGAAAAAGTCTAATTACTTTTCCTTTTGATTTGTTTCCCAAATGGTTATGGAATTTGAAAACACTTTCTTCAAAATAATTAATTTCACGCCGTAATCTCTCAACTTTTTTGATCTAAAGATTCAAGAATTTCTCTTTAATATTTCCCTCCTGTCATGTATTTAAGCATTATATTTCTTCCTTCTGCTCTTTCTTGCTTCCAGAAGTATGTATATATACATATATGTGTCTATATATCCTCTATGTTTGGTTTATCTCCTATTTTTATACTTTCGTAATTGTCTTTAATGTCCCCTGACAAGCTCTAGGGCCATCAATTTTAACAAACTGGCTATACTTTCTTCAACCTCTCATTTGACCACCATGACCACCATTACTTGCATTCATTTGGTGACCATGTTTGTTTGTTTTTACTGAGAATATTTTCCTAAGTTGTTTCTTACCTCTTGACATCCTCTTCAGATTTCACTGCTCTGTTTTTTTAAACGAGTGCAGCATCCTCTTTAATCTTTCTGATAATGCAAATTTGTAGTAAATTTTCATTTATAAACTCATTTGTTCTTAATCTACCCCATTTCTAAGAGGGATCTTGGCTCTGATATTTGCATCTGATGTTTGTTGGAGGGAAACCACATGATCCCACCTGTCCCTGTGGAGGAATTCTGTAGAATAGGGTGTCTCAATCTGGACACCCCGACACCTTGGACTGGGTAGTAATTCACCATGGAGGTGAATTACTGTACACCATGAGGGTGTACAGTAATTCACTTGTACGTCCTAGGACGATTAGCAGCATCCCTGGCCTCTACCCACTAGATGCCAGTAGTGATCCCACAGTTGTGACAACCAGAAATGTTTCCAGCTGTTACTCCCTGTCCTCTGGTGGGGCATGGAGGGGAGCAAAATCACCCCTGTTAAGGACCAGTGCTCTAGAGTGACTCTCCCCAGCCCTTAACCAAGTATGTATTAAGTTACATTTTTTCTCAATTTGGAAGAATAACCTGAATTAGGTGTTGAAACACCTACTGTTGGAGAATCCCTGAAAGCAGAAACTCTTTCTTAGCCATGCAGACCAGGCTCCCAGCCAGGAGGCCTGCAATTTGGGGGCCCTTTGGCCATTTTCAAACAAACCCTTCACTAAAGCTATTGTTGATAAGAAGACATTTCATTCTTCTTATATCTCATATCATCAGTTATGAAATTGACCCATGGACCCCCAGCAATCTCTTTCCTTTGATTTGCTGTATTTTCCCTATTACTGGTCTTTGTTTTTCCATCCTTAATGAAGTACTTTTAGTTTTGGCCAATATCATAGTTGAGACAGTGTGTATTAGAGATTATTGTGGTTCTCAACTGAGGCATTTTGGTCCATTTCAAAGGCAGGAAGTCAAGGCTTAGATTGACTATAGTGCTCATCACTTCTGGAAGCAGAGAAGACATCATGGGGAGAAGCCATGGAGCTGGCCAAACTTTTTCTATTCTCAATTCCAGTGGTATTTCATATTTTCATTCATGATAATTCATCTAGAATTATTTTTTTCTAAAATTGAATCTATCTAAATATCTAGTTGCCTGATGATTAATCATTCTAAAATCTAACACTTCAAAACATTTGTGTACCCGTTGTGAAAGATGCTTGTTTTATATTTTGTGGGTCTGGTTTTAACATTGTACCTACTTTTGAACATTTTAAGGAATTTTTCGACAGTTGATTTAAGAATCTTTTTTTCTCACAATGCCACGTGCTTGCTTTATATTTATCTGGTGATGATGTTTTAAGGTATAATTTTGTGTGTATGATCTAGTATTTACCTTCAAAATAGAAATACTAAAAATAAAAGCAATGAAGGTTAATTAAAATTATGGCCCAGACAGCTCACTCATTAATTTTTGCTGTCAGTGTATTAGTGCCTCACTAAATAAAAGACTGATAAATGAAGTAATAAGTATATGTATTGGAAATAGTTATGGAAGAAAAAATAGCAAAAAAAAGAGGCTTGTACATGCACAGAAGACATATTATAAACCCAGATTTAAATGACCAGATGGATTATCTTCCATACATTTAATATTTAATAGAAGGAAAATACAGAAAATTATTATTTTATAGCCAACAAGAGAACAGTGAAATAATTTATTGTCTTCCACATGAGGTGTTATTATGAAGTGATTAGGTTATCTATTTAATGGCTACAAATACCATGAACATTGTATTTAAATCTCTTATTACCATCTGTATGCCATGGTCCATAATCAAGTGGTGCCCAAGGCATGAGAACATTATAATTTGCCCTCAGAGAGCACAATCATGACCTGGCATTGTGTTGAGCTATAATATCATCTTTAAATGGCAAGAAAGTCACAATAATGCAGGACAGTGAAATAAAGTTTTGGAAAATGTGAGGAAAGACGCATGAAAATTGACTCAAAAGAGCCAATAACATTTAATAGAAATATCAAAGCACAGTTAAACCACTTGTAAAACAAAGTAAGGAAGAGGGATTTGGCTGCAAGAGAGAGAAGGATTTCAGGATTGACAGTGAAGCTATGGTAATTTAAACCACGTGGAACAGTTACAGCAATGGCCAGGTGGATGGCAGAACAAAATCGGGGCTGCAGAAACACGCACACACACACACACACAAGCATGCACAAACATAAGTGTCACGGATGGTTTTCCTCCCACCTGACAGCCAGCTTCCCATCTTCTTGAATTCTTCTTGATCTCTAAATATTAGATTTTCTAGTCCTCAGGAAACTGAACATCTTTTGTCCCTTATCTGGAATTTCTCTCTAGACCATTCCGTTATTTAAATTCCTTTTCTCTGTCAATTCCTTTCTTCCTTTTAACACCAATCCCGCTGCTCTCGGACTTCCAGATGCCCAGATCCAGCTGCCTCCTCCATCTGTGTGTCTAATAAGGATATAAAACATATCCAATAATCTCCTGATCTCTACCTCCATAGTTTCCTTCTCTCCTCCATAGTTTTACTTCACAATAAACGGCCACGTTATTCATCCATGTACACAAGACAAAAATTTCTTGGAATGTTCTCAGTTTTCAGATTACGGAATTGTAAGCAGTAGCTAAGCTGAATGAATTAAATCAAGATGCATCAACATGTACAACACATAAATAAATGATTTGGGTTTTAAAAATACAGAACAATTTGTACAATATGCTACCATGTACATAATTTTAAAAACACACTTTTAATAGTATATGGTGTTTCAAGAGTATAAATATGCTGTTTACCAATTTTTGACTTTGTGATTTCTTCCCCAGAGAGAGAAAATTGAGGTTGGGTTTGAATGAAACTTCACATGTATCTATGGTTTTGCTCCTTAAGGATAATCTAAATCAAATATGGCAAAATATGACTACATATTCAGCTGGCATGTTTGTAATGCACTTTTATTTAGCTTTCAATACCGGCTTGCATGATGTAAATAAAGAATGAGCAGCAAAGAAAGGGCATTGCCAAAGGCGGCCCATTCTCTGGGTGCTGTGAGGTCTTCCAGGGAATGAACTTTGCTGAAATAAAAGGTTTGCAGAGGGCAGACAAACCCAGAATGGGATTTCTTGTTTATTTAATGGTCTGCAATGTTATAAATATTTCATTGAACAACATTCAGAGAGGAAGCGTTCTGAATGCATAATAAAAACCAAATGAGAAATACTATGCAGTAAAATATTGCACAGGATAAACCAACTTTGGCTGCAAAAGAGTAATACATCAAGGCAGAGATGGTGGTGGACAGTGTGCTCTAGAGCAGAGAGTGTCAGCTCTCAGTTAGATGAAGGTGCATCTTTATCCTTTAGTTTGCCTACAGGTAAATCATGTTATTCTTTTAACCCTCAGGGTTTACAATTTGCAAGCACTTTTAAATTTTATGTAAGTGTGAAATCTGGATAATAGCAGATGGTCAAAAAGGGCTGGGATTTTTTTAAATTTGGGTAATTTTCTTTATAAATGCAGTCCCACCCACACTTTTCATTCATTAAATGACATCGGGATAGTTTAATTTTGAACAGTCTAAAATTATGGCAGGCGATAAGTAGTAGATTACTGTATCTTTCTACTAACTATAACTAGTTAGGAGAAATATCTGATAGTAAGCCTTCTATCCAGCATTGTTTTGACGAAATCTGCATTCATTCTTTCAAAATTGCACTTGTAGCACGTAAAACATCTAGGCAGAAATATGTCTGGCTAAGGTAACATTCTCGAAAGGATATCGTTTCATTGGTTTTCCCACTTTGGGCATCACAATTTTGATGGGTGTGTATTAGGCAGGTGTTTATCACAACTCTCAGAGGCCTTAGGAAGATGACAAAAGAAGTCATGTGATATGAACAAACCTATACAACTGAATTAAATTAGTACACAGATTAGTATAGATCTGATTAAGAAATACATATATATGGTAATTGCAAAGGCTGTTTGTCAAGGATCCACTACCAACTTCTTGATTAGTGTGTGTGTGTGTGTGTGTGTGTGTGTGTGTGTATATATATATATATATATATATATATGTATAATTTTTTTTTTTCTTGCGGTACGCAGGGCTCTCACTGTTGTGGCCTCTCCCGTTGCGGAGCACAGGCTCCGGACGCGCAGACTCAGCAGCCATGGCTCACGGGACCAGCCGCTCCGAGGCATGTGGGATCTTCCCGGACCGGGGCACGAACCTGTGTCCCCTGCATCGGCAGGCGGACTCTCAACCACTGAACCACCAGGGAAGCCCCTTGATTAGTATATTCACCAAGGCAATTAACATGAGCTGATGTAAAAGTAAAGACTCAGGAGCTTATTACAGCAAAGTTTATCTCTCATTTGGCTCACATCGACATGGGTTGCAGTTCCAGTGGGTGATGATCAGAACGGTCCCTTCCACTCTGTGCTGCTGCCATCTTGAAAACAATGCCATGCAAGGATGGAAAGAAGGTTATGAAAGATCACGGGAGGAAGAGGGGTGGAAGTCGCCTTCCACCCAGAGCTCCGGTGTGGTCCCCATTCACCTCTGGCTTCCAGCTGGGTTCAGCCAGTGGGAGGCACTGATGGAATGTCAGAGGGCAGGAGAGAAAGAGGTTGGGTTACATGTGCATGTATTCCTAACAGCCACCTCTAAGCAGCGGCGTGACCTGTAAGTGGCGGCTCTGGTCCCATGGCTATGTTTACACCAGGTTCCAATATCGCTGCTCCCTTCCCTCCTCAGAGCTGGGTGATAACCTCTCCCTGGTCATCTATCCCTCGGATGCTTCCCCATCACCTGTTGCTGTCTTACCCTTGCCCATGTCTCTATAAGTGTTCCCTCCATTCGATTCTCTTCAATTGAACATCTGAGATGCATTAATGTCCTGCTGGATACATAGGGCTACCTCACTCTTACTCACATGCCATCATCCAGAGTGTATTCCAATGGCTCAACCTAAATAAGAGCCTAGAATTGTAATCCCTCCATGGCCTCAGGAAGGGAAATCTGGACTCCTGAGCATCTCACCTGTCCTTGCAACAATTTGATTTTCAAAAGGGGACTCCTGGGGACATTGGTGTCGTGGTATATTAACATAGCTTAACTCTTTAATAAAGTGTTAGTAGCCAAACTGTTTTGAGAAATGCCAAGCTAAAGAAGCTCAAGGTGCTTCTAATGTTTTATTCAGAGTCTAGGAGAAATGGGATGTGCTGATGTGCAAAAGCCAACCTCCAAGACTGAAATATTGTCTGCAGAATTTGCACCTTGGAAACCTGTATTTTTCATGAAGCAGCTGATATGATTGAAGTTCTTTCCTGAGAAGTCAGTTTAGGAAATGCTGTCGTAGTTCCTTCTCAGTAAGCAGCTGGTGGGTCCATCAGAACTTTCTCTAGGGGAATACTTTCTGGTTTTTTCACATCAAATTTCTCTTTTTCCAATACCTGCTTGATTTCTCATGTGAATCCCATACTACTCTTCCCTCATCACCTTCACGGGATTCTCACATTGCTTCATTATTTAGCACATGAAGAAAGTTCTTAACTCTTAGTTCCTGCATTTACAATTTCTGTGGCCCCCTTTGCCTGGCAAAGCAATAAAGCAATTCTTTTCTTCTTCACCCAAAACTCTGTCTCCAAGAGTTAATTCAGTGTTGGGGCCCAGAGGCTGAATTTAGCTTCAGTTTTGAAATCTTAAACAAGTCATTGAAATAGATTTCTTTAGCCTCATTATATTTATTTATTTATTTATGTCATCTGTTGTTTTTTTTTTTTCACTTTGTTCAAATATTTTAAAACAAATCCCAGACATCCTGTCATCACACAACTTCCTATTTCACTGTTATGGACAGCAGGGTTATCTTACATGACCCCATAGCCATTATCACACCCAATGAAATGAACGATTCCTTGGTATATAGACCATAATCAAAGTTCCTTAATTGTCTCAAAAATATCTTTTTCACTGATTTATTTGAACCAACATCTAAACTGGGTCTGCACATTATGTTTAGTTGGTCTCCCATGTCTTTCTGAAGCTAGTATTCTCAATGGGAGCATATTTTGATCAAGGCATGAAGAAATACACTAGGAATTGCAAACTCCAGCTGTGTGAGGGGTAAACACCCTATCATTGGAGGTACTTCTAGACACATCAACAAGATGTGGACCTTTGTTGGATACAGCTTTTATTTTTTGAATTTTATTTAATTTATTTTTTTATACAGCAGATTCTTATTATTTATTTTAAACACATTAGTGTATATATGTCAATCCCAATTTTGCAATTAATCCCACCACCACGACCCAGCACACTCTTCCCCCCTTGGTGTCCATACATTTATTCTCTTCATCTGTGTCTCTATTTCTGTCTTGCACACCAGTTCCTCTGTATCATTTTTCTAGATTCCATATATATGTGTTAATACACAATATTTGTTTTTCTCTTTCTGACTTACTACACTCTGTATGACAGTCTCTAGGTCCATCCACGTCTCTGCAAATGACCCAATTTCATTCCTTTTTATGGCTGAATAATATTCCATTGTATATATGTACCACACCTTCTTTCTCCATTCATCTGTCAATGAGCATTTAGGCTGCTTCCATGACCTGGCTATTGTAAATAGTGCTGCAGTGAACATTGTGCTACATGACTCTTTTTGAATTATGGCTTTCTCAGGGTATATGCCCAAAAGTGAGAATGCTGGGTCATATGATAAATCCATTTTCAGTTTCTTAAGGAACCTCCATACTGTTCTCCATAGTGGCTGTATCAATTTACATTCCTACTGACAGTGCAAGAGTGTTCCCTGTTCTCCACATCCTGTCCAGCATTTTTTGTAAGTAGATTTTCTGATTATGCCCATTCTAACTGGTGTGAGGTGATACCTCTTTGAAGTTTTGATTTGCATTTGTCAAATAATTAGTGATACTGAACAGCCTCCCTCTTGGATCTCCCTCCAACACTGCCTATCCCACCCCTCTAGGTGGACAAAAAGCGCAGAGCTGATTTCCCTGTACTATGAGGCTGCTTGCCACTAGCTATCTATTTTATATTTGGTAGTGTATATATGTCCAAGCCACTCTCCCACTTAATCCCAGATTATCTTTCCCCCTCCCCATGTCCTCAAGTCCATTCTCTATGTCTGTGTTTTTATTCCTGTCCTGCCCCTAGGTTCTACAGAACATTTTTTTTTTTTTAGATTCCGTATATATGTGTTAGCATACCATATTTGTTTTTCTCTTTCTGACTTACTTCATTCTGTATGACAGACTCTAGGTCCATCCACCTCACTGCAAATAACTCCATTTCATTTCTTTTTTATGGCTGAGTAATATTCCATTGTATATATGTGTCACATCTTCTTTATCCATTCATCTGTCAGTGGACACTTAGGATGCTTCCATGTCCTGGCTATTGTAAATAGTGCTGCAATGAACATTGTGGTACATGACTCTTTTTGAATTATGGTTTTCTCAGGGTATATGCCCAGTAGTGGGATTGCTGGGTCATATGGTAGTTCTATTTTTAGTTTTTGGAGGAAGCTCCATATCGTTCTCCATAGTGGCTGTATCAAGTTACATTCTCATCAACAGTGCAAGAGGGTTACCTTTTCTCTACACCCTCTCCAGCATTTATTGTTTGCAGATTTTTTAATGATGGCCATTCTGACTGGTATGAGATGGTACCTCATTGTAGTTTTGATTTGCATTTCTCTAATGATTAATGATATTGAGCATACTTTCATTTGCTTGTTGGCAATCTGTATATCTTCTTTGGAGAAATGTCTATTTAGGTCTTCTGCCCATTTTTGGATTGGGTTTTTTGTTTTTCTGATACTGAGCTGCATGAGTTACTTGTAAATTTTTGAGATGAATCCTTTGTCAGTTGCTTCATATGCAAGTACTTTCTCCTATTCTGAGGGTTGTCATTTCATCTTGTTTACAGTTTCCTTTGCTGTGTAAAAGCATTTAAGTTTCATTAGATCCAATTTGTTTATTTTTGTTTTTATTTCCGTTTCTCTAGGAGGTGGATCAAAAAGGATATTGCTGTGATTAATGTCATGGAGTGTTCTGCCTATGTTTTCCTCTAAGAGTTTTCTAGTGTCTGGTCTTGCATTTAGGTCTTTAATCCATTTGGAGTTTATTTTTGTGTATAGTGTTAGGGAATGTTCTAATGTCATTCTTTTACATGTAGCTGTCCAATTTCCCAGCACCACTTATTGAAGAGGCTGTCGTTTCTCCATTGTTATTCTTGCCTCCTTTATCAAAAATAAGGTGACCATAGGTGCGAGGGTTTATCTCTGGGCTTTCTATCCTGTTCCATTTATCTAGATTTCTGTTTTTGTGCCAGTAGCATACTGTCTTGATTACTGTAGCTTTGTACTATAGTCTGAAGTCAGAGAGCCTGATTCCTCCAGCTCCATTTTCCTTTCTCAAGATTGCTCTGGCTATTTGGGCTCTTTTGTGTTTCCATAAAAATTGTGAATTTTTTTGTTCTAGTTCTGTGAAAAATGCCATTAATAGTTTGATAGTGATTGCATTGAATCTGTAGATTGCTTTGGGTAGTATAGTCATTTTCACAATGTTGATTCTTCCAATCCAAGAACATGGTACATCTCTCCATCTGTTTGTGTCATCTTTAATTTCATTCATCAGGTTTTTGGTCTCCCTAGGTTGGTTTATTCCTAGCTATTTTATTGTTTTTGTTGCAATGTAAATGGGAGTGTTTCTTTAATTTCTCTTCCAGATTTTTTGTAATTAGTGTACAGGAATGCAAGAGATTTCTGTGCATTAGTTTTGTATCCTGCTACTTTACCAAATTCATTGAGTAACTCTAGTAGTTGTCTGATAGCATCTTTAGGCTTTTATACGTATAGTATCATGTCATCTGCAAACCGTGACGGTTTTACTTCTTCTTTTCCAATTTTGATTCCTTTTTTTCTCTGATTGCCATGGCTAGGACTTCCAAAACTATGTTGAATAATAATGGTGATAGAGGGCAACCTTGCTTGTTCCTGATATTAGTGGAAATAGTTTCAGTTTTTCACCATTGAGTACTATGTTGGCTCTGGGTGTGTCTTATATGGTCTTTATTATGTTGAGGTAAGTTCCCTCTATGCCTACTTTCTGGATAGTTTTTGCCATGAATGGGTGTTGAATTTTGTTGAAAGTTTTCTCTGCATCTATTGAGCTGATCATATGGGTTTTCTCCTTCAATTTGTTAATATGGTGTATCACATTGATTGATTTGCATATATTGAAGAATCCTTACATTCCTGGGATAAACCCCACTTGATCATGGAGTATGAACCTTTTAATGTGCTGCTGAATTCTGTTTGCTAGTATTATGTTGAAGATTTTTGCATCTATGTTCATCAGTGATATTGGCCTGTAGTTTCCTTTTTTTGTGGCATTTTTGTCTGGTTCTGATATAAGGGTAATTGCGGCCTCATCAAATGAGCTTGGGAGTGTTCCTCCCTCTGCTACAGTGTGGAAGAGTTTGAGAAAGACAGGTGTTAGCTCTTCTCTAAATGTTTGATAGAATTTGCCTGTGAAGCCATCTGGTACTGGGATTTTGTTTGTTGGAAAATTTCGAATCACAGTTTCAATGTCATTACTTGTGATTGGTCTGCTTATATTTTCTATTTCTTCCAGGTTCAGTCTTGGAACATTGTGCATTTTTAAGAATTTGTCCATTTCTTCCAGGTTGTCCATTTTATTGACATATAGTTGCTTGCAGTAATCTCTCATGATCCTTTGTATTTCTGCAGTGTCAGTTGTTACTTCTCCTTTTTCATTTCTAATTCTATTGATTTGAGTCTTCTCCCTTTTTTTCTTCATGAGTCTGGCTAATGGTTTATCAATTTTCTTTATCTTCTCAAAGAACCAGCTTTTAGTTTTATTGATCTTTGCTATTGTTTCCTTCATTTCTTTTTCATTTATTTCTGATCTGATTTTTATGATTTCACTCCTTCTGCTAACTTTGGGGTTTTTTTGTTCTTCTTTCTCTAATTGCTTTAGGTGTAAGATTAGGTGGTTTATTTGAGATGTTTCTTGTTTCTTGAGGTGGGATTGTATTGCTATAAACTTCCGCCTTAGAACTGCTTTTGCTGCATCCCATAGGTTTTGGGTCGTTGTGTTTTCATTGTCATTTGTTTCTAGATATTTTTTGATTTCCTCTTTGTTTTCTTCAGTGATATCTTCAGTTTTTAGTGGTGTATTGTTTAGCCTCCACGTCTTTGTATTTTTTACAGATTTTTTCCTGTATTTGATATCCGGTCTCATAGCGTTGTGGTCGGGAAAGATACTTAATACAATTTCAATTTTCTTAAATTTACCAAGGCTTGATTTGTGAGCCAAGATATGTTCCATCCTGGAGAATGTTCAGTGAGCACTTGAGAAGAAAGTGTGTTCTGCTGTTTTTGGGCTGAATGTCCTATAAGTATCAATTAAGTCCATCTTGTTTAATGTATCATTAAAATTTTGTTTTTCCTTTTTTTATTTTCATTTTGGATGATCTGTCCTTTGGTGAAAGTGGTGTGTTAAAGTCCCCTACTATGATTGTGTTACTGTAAATGCTCCCTTTTATGGCTGTTAGCTGTTGCCTTATGTTTTGAGGTACAACTATGTTGGGTGCATAAATATTTACAATTGTTATATCTTCTTTTTGGATTGATCCCTTGATCATAATGTAGTGTCCTTCTTTGTCTCTTGCAATAATCTCTATGTTAAAGTCTCTTTTGTCTGATATGAGAATTGCTACTCCAGCTTTCTTTTGCTTTCCAATTACATTTTTCCATCCCCTCACTTTCAGTCTGTGTGTGTCCCTAGGTCTGAAGTCAGTCGCTTGTAGATAGCATATGTAGATGTCTTGTTTCTGTATCCATTCAGCCAGTCTATGTCTTTTGGCTGGTTCATTTAATCCTTATACATTTAAGGTAGTCATCAATATGTACGTTCAGATTACCATTCTCTGAATTGTTTTGGGTTTCTTATTGTAAGCCTTTTCCTTCTGTTGTGTTTCCTGCCTAGAGAAGTTCCTTTAGCATTTGTTGTAGAGCTGGTGTGGTGGTGCTGAATTTTCTTAGCTTTTGCTTATGTGTAAAGGTTTTAATTTCTCTGTCCAAATTGAATAAGATCTTTGCTGGTTAGAATAATCTTGGTTGTAGTTTTTTCCATTTCATCACTTTAATTATGTCCTGCCATTCCCTTCTTGTTTGCAGAGTTTCTGCTGAGAGATCAGCTGTTAACCTTACAGGGATCCCCTTGCAGGTTATTTGTTGCTTTTCCTTGCTGCTTTTAATATTTTTTCTTTGTATTTAATTTTTGATAGTTAGATTAATATGTGTCAGCATGTTTCTCGTTGGATTTATCCTGTATGGGACTCTCTGCACTTCATGAACTTGATTGACTGTTTCTTTTCCCATGTTAGGGAAGTTTTCAACTATAATCTCTTCAAATGTTTTCTCAGTCCCTTTCTTTCTCTCTTCTTTTTCTGGGACCCCTATAATTTGAATGTTGGTGCATTTAATATTGCCCCAGAGGTCTCTGAAGTTGTCATCAATTCATTTCGTTTTTTAAAATTTATTCTGTTCTGCAGTACTTATTTCCACTATTTTATCTTCCAGATCACTTATCCGTTTTTCTGCCTCAGTTATTTTGCTATTGATTCCTTCTAGAGAATTTTTAATTTCATTTATTGTGTTGTTCATCATTGTTTGTTTGCTCTTAGGTTTTAGGTTCTTTTTAAACCATTCTTGTATTTTCTCCCTTATATTTCCAAGATTTTGGATAACTTTACTATCATTACTCTGAATTGTTTTTCAGGTGACTCCTTATTTACTCTTCATTTGTTTGGTTTGTCGGTTGTTTACTTTGCTCCTTCATCTGCTGTGTATTTCTCTGTATTTTCATTTTGCTTAATTTACTCTGTTTGGGACCTCCGCTTCACAGGCTGCAGGTTCGTAGTTCCCATTGTTTTTGGTGTCTGCTCCTAGTGGGTAAGGTTGGTTCAGTGGTTTGTATAGGCTTCCTGGTGAAGGGGACTAGTGCCTGTGTTCTGGTAGATGAGGCTGTATCTTGTCTTTCTGGTGGGCAGGACCAGGTCTGGTGGTGTATTTTGGAGTGAATTTAGGCAGACTCTCTGCTAATAGGTGGGTTTGTCTTCCTGTCTTGCTAGTTGTTTGACAGAGGGTGTGAAGCACTGTAGCTGGCTGGTCGTTGAGTGGAGCTGGGTATTAGCATTGAGATGGGGATCTCTGGGAGAACTTTTGCTGTTTAATATTATGTGGGGCTGGGAGGTCTCTGGTGGACCAAGGTCCTGAATTTGGCTCTCCCACCTCAGAGGCTTAGACCTGACACCCAGACAGAGCACCAAGACCCTGTCAGCCACATGGCTCAGAAGAAAATGGAGAAAAAGAGATAAAGAAAGAAAATAAATGAATAAATAATATAATATAAACTTATTAAAATAGAATAAATATATTAAAAATATAAAAATGAAAATTATTTTTAAAAAAGGAAGAGAAAGAAGAGAACAACTAAACAAAAAATCAAATCCACCAATTATAACAAGTGCTAACAACTATACTAAAAAAAAACAGAACAAAAAAGATAAAAATGAAAAATGGACACTGAGAACTCAGGACAAATGGCAAAACCAGAGCTTACAGACAAAATCACAGAAAGAAGCATATACATACACACTCACAAAAAGTGCAGAAGAAAAAAAATACACATATATATAAATTAAAAAAGGAATAGAGAAACCAAATCAATAAACAAATATACCAATGATAATAAGCTCTAAGTACTAAACTAAGATAAACATAAAACCAGAAATAAATTAGATGCAGACAGCCAATCCCAAGTCTACCGTTGCTCCCACAGTCCAATTTTGGGATGACTTGTTATCTAGTCAGGTATTCCACAGATGCAGGTTTCATCAAGTTGCTTGTGGAGATTTAATCTGCTGCTCCTGGGGCTGCTGAGAGAAATTTCTCTTTATCTTCTTTGTTCGCACAGCTCCTGGGGTTTAGCTCTGGATTTGGCCCTGTCTCTGCATGTAAGTCACCTGAGGGGGTCTTTTGGGAAGTCTGAGGTCTTCTGCCAGTGTTCAGTAGGTGTCCTGTAGGAGTTGTTCCATATGTAGATGTAGTTTTGATGTATTTGTGGGGAGGAAGTTGATCTCCACGTCTTACTCCTCCACCATTTTGAAGGCAACCCCTCAATAATTTAATTACATTTTAAATGTTTTTCTACTAACTGATTGACAGTTATATTCTGGAAAGGATGAGAAATTTCTGCTAAGCTTGCTGCTGAATAATATGACAGAAGTTTTCTATGGCATTTGAAGGCTTTAGATGCCTTCTCCCTCAACTTTGAAAATATAAAGTCAGCTGGAAGAAGACAAGGTGGCTATGAGCCATAGGAGCGGTGATGGGCAGGAGGAGAGATCTTGGTGCCAAAGCAGAAGCTTTAACAAAAGAGCTAGGGTGTTTGTTTTCTTAATATTGAGTTTCATGAGCTGCCTATATATTTTGGAGATTACTCTTTTGTCTGTTGATTTGTTTGCAAATGTTTTCTCCCATTCTGAGGGTTGTCTTTTCATCTTGTTTATGGTTTCCTTTGCTCTGCAAGAGCATTTAAGTTTCATAAGGTCCCATTTGTTTTTTTGTTTGTTTGTTTCTTTGTTTTGTTTTTATTTCCATTACTCTAGGAGGTGGGTCAAAAATGATCTTGCTGTGATTTATGTCAAAGAGTGTTCTTCCTATGTTTTCCTCTAAGAGTTTTGTGGTGTCCAGTCTTACATTTAGGTCTCTAATCTATTTTGAGTTTATTTTTGTATATGGTGTTTGGGAGTGTTCTAATTTCATTCTTTTACATGTAGCTGTCCAGTTTTCCCAGCATCACTTATTGAAGAGACTTTGTTTTTTTCCATTGCGTATTCTTGCCTCTTTTGTCATAGATTAGGTGATCATAGGTACATGGGTTTATTTCTGGGGTTTCTATCCTGTTCCATTCATCTATATTTCTGTTTTTGTGCCACTACCATATTGTCTTGATTACTGTCACTTCGTAGTATATTCTGATGTCAGGGAGTCTGATTCCTCCAGTTCCATTTTTTCCCCCTTAATACTGTTTTGGCTATTTGGAGTTTTTTGTGTCTCCATACAAATTTTAAGATTTTTAATTTTAGTTCTGTAAAAAATACCATTGGTAATTTGATAGAGGTTACATTGCATCTGTAGATTGCTTTGGGTAGTATAGTCATTTTCACAATATTGATTCTTCCAATCCAAGAACATGGTATATCTCTCCATCTGTTTGCGTCATCTTTGATTCCTTTCACAAGTGTCTTATAGTTTTTGGAGTATGGGTCTTTTGTCCCCTTAGGTAGGTTTAATCCTAGGTATTATATTATTTTTTTGCAATGATGAATGAGATTGTTTCCTTAATTTCTCTTTCTGATCGTTCAGTGTTAGTATATAGGAATGCAAGACATTTCTGTGCATTAATTTTATATCCTGCCACTTAACCAAACTCACTGATTAGCTCTAGTAGTTTTTAGGTGACATCTTTAGGATTATCTATGTACAGTGTTATGTCATCTGCAAACAGTGACCGTTTAACTTCTTCTTTTCCTATTTGTATTCCTTTAATTTGTTTTTCATCTATGATTGCTGTGGCTAGGACTTCCAAAACTATGTTGAATAATAGTGGTGAGAGTGGACATCCTTGTCTTCTTCCTTATCTTAGAGGAAATGTTTTCAATTTTTCACCATTGAAAATGGTGTTTGCTGTGGGTTTGTTTTATATGGCCTTTATTATATTGAGGTAGGTTCTCTGTGTGCCCAGTTTCTGGAGAGTTTTTATCATAAATTGGTGTTGAATTTTTTCAAAAGCTTTTTCTGCATCTATTGAGATGATCATATGCTTTTTATTCTTCAGTTTGTTAATATGGTGTGTCACATTGTTTCATTTATATATATTGAAGAACCCTTGCATCCCTGGGATAAATCCTACTTGATCATAGTGTATACTCCTTTTAATGTGCTGTTGGAATCTGTTTGCTAGCATTTTGTTGACAATTTTTGCATCTATATTCATCAGTGATATTGGTCTGTAATTTTCTTTTTTGTAGTACATTTGTCTGGATTTGGTATCACGGTGATGGTGGCCTTGTAGTATGAGTTTTGAAGCATTCCTCCCTCTGTTATATTTTGGAAGAGTTTGAGAAGGATGGATGTTAACTCTTCTCTAAATGTTTCATAGAATTCACTTTTGAAGCCATCTGGCCTTGTACTTTTGTTTGTTGGAAGATTTTGAATCACACTTTCAATTTCATTTCTTGTGATTGGTCTGTCCATATATTCTATTTCTTCCTTGTTCAGTCTGTAAGATTATACCTTTCTAAGAATTTGTCCATTTCTTCCAGGTTGTCCCTTTTATTGGCCTAGAGTTGCCTGTAGTAGTCTCATGATGTTTTGTATTTCTGCAGTGTCTGTTGTAAGTTCCCCTTTTTCATTTCTAATTTTATTGATTTGAGTCCTCTCCCCCTTTTTCTTGATTTGTCTGGCTAAACGTTTATCAATTTTTTTACCTTCTCAAAGAACCAGCTTTTAGTTTTATCGATCTTTGCTATTGTTTTCTTTGTTTCTATGTCTTTTATTTCTGCTCTGATCTTTATGATTTCTTTCCTTCTACTAACTTTGGGCTTTGTTTGTTCTTCTTTCTCTAGTTCCTTTAGGTGTAAGGTTAGATTGTTTATTTGAGATGTTTCTTGTTTGTTGAGGTAGGATTGTATTGCTATAAACTCCTCTCCTAGAACTGCTTTTGCTGGCTCCCATAGGTTTTGGATCATTGTGTTTTCCTTGTCATTTGTCTCTAGGTATTTTCTAATTTCCTCTTTGATTTCGTCAGTGATCTCTTGGTTATTTTGTAAAGTATTATTTAGCCTCCATGTGTTTGCGTTTTTCACGTTTTTTTCCCTGCAATTGATTTCTAATCTCACAGTGCTGGTTGGAAAAGATGCTTGATATGATTTCAATTTTCATAAATTTACTGAGGCTTGATTCGTGACACAAGATGCAATCTAACCTGGGAAATGTTCCTTGTGCAGTTGAGAAGAAAGTGTAATCTGCTGTTTTCAGATGGAATGTCCTATAAATATCAGTTAAATCTATCTGGTCTACTATGTCATTTAAAGCTTGTGTTTCCTTAATATTTTTCTGTCTGGATGATCTTTCCATTGGTGTAAGTGAGGTGTTAAAGTCCCCCATTCTTATTGTGTTACTGTCAATTCCCTCTTTTATAGCTGTTAGCATTTGCCTTATGTATTTATAATTGTTATATCTTCTTTTTGGATTGAACCCTTGATCATTAAGTTGTGTCCTTCATTGTCCCTTGTAACATTCTTTAGTTTAAAGTTGATTTTATCTGATATGAATATTGCTACTCCAGCTTTCTTTTGATTTCCATTTGCATCAAACATATTTTTCCATCCTCTCACTTTCAGTCTGTATGTGTCCCTAGATCTGAAGTGGGTATCTTATAGATAGCATATATATGGGTCTTATTTTTGTGTCCATTCAGTAAGCCTGTGTCTTTTGGTTGGAACATTTAATCTATTCACATTTAAGGTGTGCATAGATATGTATGTTCGTATTACCATTTTCTTAATTGTTTTAAGTTTGTTTTTGTAGGTCCTTTTCTTCTCTTGTATTTCCCACTTACAGAAGTTCCTTTAGCATTTGTTGTAGAGCTGTTTTGGTGGTGCTGAATTCTCTTAGCTTTTGCTTACCTGTAAAGCTTTCGATTTCTCCTTCCAATTTGAATGAGATCCTTTCCGAGTAGCGTAATCTTAATTGTACGTTCTTCCCTTTCATCACTTGAAATATATCTTGCCACTCCCTTCTGGCTTGTAGAATTTCTGCTGGGAAATCAGCTGTTAACCTTTGGGAGTTCCCTTGTATGTTATTTGTTGTTTTTCCCTTGTTGCTTTTAATAATTTTTCTTTGTCTTTAACTTTAGTTAATTTGATTACTGTGTGACTCGCTGCATTTCTCCATGGGTTTATCCTGTCTGGTACTCTCTGTGCTTCCTGGACTTTGATGGCTATTTTCTTTCCCATGTTTGGGATGTTTTTGACTATAATCTCTTCAAATACTTTCTCAGATCCTTTCTCTCTCTCTTCTCCTACTGGGACTCCAATAATGCAAATGTTGGTGTGTTTACTGTTGTCCCAGAAGTCTCTTATTTTGCATCACTTTAAAAGTGAGTAAATGGGTGCTCAGACAGTTAAAGTGATTTTCCTTAGGAGTCCTGTCAAGTGACAGAATTGGAATTCTAATTCTGGTTTATTGAAACCTAAATCCAATTTTCTTTCCAGTACATGATTCCACTTTTTATTGTCAGGTCAGGCTGGTGTTAACATTCATGCTTTGCTTTGAATGTGCTGTTCAGAATATTTTACTATTCGACAAGTTTTTATTTTAATATCTAGTTTGGAGGGCATCCAGTTTGAGATGGAGAAAAAGGAAATAAAAATTCAGAATCAAGACAGCCAATTCTGTGTTCAAAATCAGGTATTGTGCCTTTTCCCAACAGGTTCAGCTATGACAGGTGACCCAGACCACTGTTTGGAGCACGCTCATATTTCACTCAGCTCGGCTGCTTTTAATATAGAGTTTACCTGGAGGGAACAGGAAAGGCATTCAGTGGACAACTGCCACCTCTCTCTTCCCCAGCCCCACTGACTCTGCTGCAGCCTGCACTTAATGACTTAGAAACCCAGGCAACTTAGCAAGTATCACATATCCCTGTGTTCATCCTTCAGAGTCAAATGAGACAACAAAAGACTGGATTTTGCTTCTGGTTGAATTCTTGTTGTTGTTGCTTTTTTTAATTTAGAAATCATGTATCAAGGCCCAACTCCAAAGTCTCTTTCATTTTGATGTCTTCCTTGATTCCCAAAAACTAGAATTAATTGATCCCTCTGTGTTTTTATAGTTCTTTGTTTATCTCTATAACAAAATCTTCAAAGGTAATCCCAAGCCTTTGAGTCAAAGCTGCTGACAGGAGTGTGGGAAAAGCAGATGGGTGAATGGGAGAGGATCCTGAGGAAGGAAGACCGCTTCTGAAAGGGAGCAGTTGTGGGGGGATCATAAGACTTCTGTTCACATGAAGCAAGGTGAGGAAAGGGGGAACAGTGACAATAAGAGAATATAGGATGGAATACAGGTTGCTTTGTACCAGGTAAGCAGTTGGTGTCCCTGGGAGGGGTTCCTGGTATGTGGAGAACAACCTGCAGGGGATAAGGACAGTTGATGAGGTTCCAGAGAGATGGGAGTGAAGGTGTGGAACTTGTACCACCAGAGACAACAGATACACCTGTGGACACAGAAGGCTAAGTGCTCAGCAGGTTAGGGAGGCTCCAGGCGATGTCAGGGATAAAAACGTTCCTGCATCCTGGGAGCACAATGGGATTTTGCAGGAACCTGAGATGCAAAGACAAGGAGCCACTTTGTTTGTGCCTCTGGGGTAGCCACCCACATCTGCATCCGGAGATACAGAGTTGGATGGCACTAACTCTCCAGTGTGTTGGATCTGAGCTTTGCAGAGATGACTGGGATACATACTTGGAAAGTGAGTTGACAGCCGTTTGAAAATGTGTAAATAGTGAGTATGGGCTTTAGAGAAAGATATCAACTGTAGCCCTACTATTTCTAGCTGTTTAGGGCAAATAAAGTTACTTTACTTCTCAGAGTCACTATTTTATCATCTGTAACGTTGGGACAAAAGTTTAAATCAACAATAATTTTGTGACCGTAAAATGAAAAATTATGTAAAACTGCTGCAGAGAGTATCTACAAAATGAGAGTCAATTAATAAATGTTAGTTTCATCCTTTTGCCCATCCCCCATGGTTTCCCCCAACTTCCTGCATCTTTTCTGCTTTTCTTCTGTCTAGAAGAAAACTACTTTATCTAGATTTTCATTTTTGAAAATTTGAAGTGTCTCCAACATACAGGAAAGAATATCAAACACTTTTTAAAATAGCACCTGTTTAATTTTAACATTTTGACACTTTTTCTAACTTTTTATTTTGGAGCCTTTTAAACATATACAGAGGTAGAGAAAATATTTTAACGGATATCCATAAACCCATCACCCATCCTCATGGCCAATCTTGTTTCTTCTTTATCCTTCAACTTGCTCCCACTCGTTTTCTTTCAGCTTTATTGAGATATGACTGACAAACTTTAAAATGTATATATTTAAGTATACAACATGGTGTTTTGATATAAGTATACCTTGTGAAATGATTCCCTACAATCAAGCTAATTAACAGATCCATCACTTCACAGTAAATTTATTTTGTTCTCTGAGAAGTTTTTAGTTTTATCACTTAAGTTTGGACTTATTTTGGTCTATTTTTTTTTTTTTTTGGTATGGTGGTATGGAGTGAAATAAAGGTTTAAGAATTTTGTTTGTTTCTGTGGGGTTTTTTGTTGTTGTTGTTCGTATGTTTTTGCCTGTAAATATCCAATGATCCTAGCACAGTTTTTTAAAAGGTAATATTTTATAAATATCAGATTGTTTTATCATTTTGGTCAAAAATCAATTGATCATAAATGCAAGGATTTATTTCTGAACATGCTTTTCTGTTCCATTGAGATATACATCTATACCTATGTCAACAACACCTTGTCTTGGTTACTGTCAACTTAAATTTTGAAATTGGGTAGTTTTTCAATATTAAAAATAGTAATTCCAAATTATTCTCAATTGTTTGGCTATTTTGGTTCTTTACATCCCCATATAAATTTAAAATCAGCTTTTAAATTTCTATTCTATTTTGATAAAGATTTCCTCATGTAAGTGTTCACAGAAAGGGACCATTCTCTGAAGAGACTAAATCTGCTCTTCAAGATGCACTGGACAGATCTCTGCCCTTACTGCCTGGACTCATTGGGTCGGACATGGCAACCCATGCACCATCACAGACCCGACACGCAATTAAGGATTATACGACTCTGATGCAGAGTTTACACACTCATGCCAGACTGTGGCTCATGCAAACATTGACACTCATTTGCCCTGCAGTAAGGGAGACCCCATGGCACAGGACATGTCTTCATCTGCTCATGGCTAGCTGGCCACACAACTCTGATCCTACTCAGGGCTCTTGATGCCACCTCAGCACTGGACTATTTTTCAAGTTACTGTGTTATTGTTCCAGTCTGTAGGGGAGAAGTTGACACCCCAAATCTCTTTTTGTCATGTGGACTATTTCAAGCTGAAAATAATCAAAAGCCAAGACTCAGGAAGAAACTTTGACCTTCCTCCTAACTGCCTAAAAAAATGTAAATAGAGTACTTGTTCCAGACAGAGAACTTCACCATATAAAACTAGAGTATCAACTAGGTATAGTGGACAGGAAGGAACCCAGTACAGTCTGTTTGATAAAATTCCTCTGTGTCCCATTGTCTCTGCTTGGCCCAGGAAACATTTGTTTACCAAACTTTTGTTTTTCCATCTCCATGTGAATTGCCTTCCTCCTCTTTGAAGTCCCAAACCTCTACTCCCAACATTGTCTTTTGTCTTTAACCAAGGATGGTATTTAAGGTTAGGGCTTCAGCCATTTTGGTGAGTTACTGTTTTCCTGGGTCTCTCCCATGTATACCTGTGATTAAATTTTCCTTTGGTCTTCTCCTGTTAATTTGAGTCATATCAATTTAATTCTTAGACTTACCAGAAGAACCTAGAAGGGCAGAGGAAAATATCTTCCTTGCTGAGAAGTCTGATCAGCAAACTCCAGCCACACCATTGTGACTCTTGAAACTGATCCTTCATGTTTCCAGTTTTCCAGACCATCTGCAGAGTGTTGATAGTGTGATGCTTATAGGGAAAGCTACTTGCAAATGAGCTGATAGTCAGGTATCCAATGAGCTTTTTGTGTCCCTTGCCATTCACAGGCACCTGGTATCATTAAATGTTGGGAGGACCTGTTCCAAGATCAACTCAAAAAATTTACACTCACCATCCCCCACCCTTCTCCCAGTCCACACAACTCAGAGAAAGGCACTTTTGTCATTGGTCATTGACTGAGGGTGTCACCAAAAAGGGATACCTTCTTGACTGCTTCCTGAGTCATTGTCAGGAAGGAAGTGGAAGACTTACGTAGACTTATTTTGAAAATTTAGGATTCTACCCAAGCTATTCTCAGCTATGATGATATATCCTTCTTTCCCCCAATAGAAGCCCATAACAAGGTGGTTGTCACATCCTGTGGGTGATAACAGGACAAAAGGAGCTTAAAGATTTAAACTTAAACTCCAGATGAAAGGTCTAGGTGGAATTAGGGGTGTTTGGGGAAAAAATGGTGAAATGCACATTTTGTGATAACAACCCCAGCATCTGAGGAAGACGCATACCTTAGACCCTAAGATGTACAAAGGACGGAGGGAAACAGCATTGCTCCTGCAGACTTTCTCACAAAAGAAAATGTCCTGTGCTTCTCTTGAGAATTTCTATAAATGTCCTAAATTTAGTTGACTGTTGAATGTGCTCTGCCAGACATCCTGACCACGATTTGATTCATATTCTCTTAACCTCTTTGAAAATTCTCTTGGAATTAGCAGGGGATTGTCTCAGCTCCCACACCTGTGAATACTTCACCTGCTGCTCCTGCCTCATTCCCTTCGTGGTTCCTCAGTCATTCTGTGAGGAGATGAAAGTCACCTGCCTGATGCATAGACATGGGGTAAGCTGGGCTGATTGTCCTCTAGCAGGCACTTCAGAAATAAGAACTAATCTCAATTATTAAAAATAAACCATGAATCCTAAAGCCTACTAGCTTGCTAGGAGACCACAATGGGGGCTCTTTCAGGCTGTGTCCCCCAGAATGATGTAGGTCCTACTTGGGGAAACAATTGTAAATAATACTTCCTCCCCCCTTCCCCCCAGGAGCACCCTATGCTCCCTGTCACTTACCCCATGTGTGAAAGCCAGACTTTAACTTTCCTCCCTTCCAGAAACATGGTGACTTGCACCTTAGGGGTGGTCATAAGAGAAGATTTTTGTTTCGTTTTGTTTTGTTTTGTTTTGTTTCATGGTACATGGGCCTCTCACTGTTGTGGCCTCTCCCTTTGTGGAGCACAGGCTCTGGACACGTAGGCTCAATGGCCATGGCTCACAGGCCCAGCCACTCCGTGGCATGTGGGATCTTCCCAGACCGGGGCACGAACCCATGTCCCTTGTATCGGCAGGTGGACTCTCAACCACTGCGCCACCAGGGAAGCCCAGGGTCTGTTTATTATTGTTAAGTTTTAGTGTTTTGTATACACTTGCATACTGACAGGTATGAGGTGGTACCTCATTGTGGTTTTGATTTGCATTTCCCTAATAATTAGTGATGTTGAACATCTTTTCATGTACCTATTAGCCATCTGTATGTCTTTAGAAAAATGTCTATTCAGATCCTCTGCTAATTTTTAATCAGGTTTTTTGTCTTTTTTTGTCATTGAGTTGTATGAGATATTTACATATTTTGAATGTTAACCCCTTATTATATATATGATTTGCAAATGTCTTCTCCCATTCAGTAGGCTGCTTTTTCATTTTGATGTTGGTTTCCTTTGCTGTGCAGAAGTTTTTCAGTTTGATGTGGCCAAACTTGTTTATTTTTGCTTTTGTTGCTTTTGCTCTTGGTGTCAGATTAAAAAAAAAATCTTCACCAAGACCTATAAGTCAAGGATTTTACTGCCAATGTTTTCTTCTTGGAGTTTTATGGTTTCAGGTCTTATATTTAAGTCTTTAATTCATTTTGAGTCAATTTTTGTGTAAGGTACGAGATAGTGGTCCAGTCTCATTCTTTTGTTGTGGCTGTCCAAATGTCCTAACACCATTTATTGAAGAGACTGTCCTCTCCCCATTGTATATTCTTGGCTGCTTTGTTGTGAATTAATTGACTATATATGTGTGAGTTTTTTTACATTATTCTTGTTTTAATCATCATGTATTTATTTTTCTGTTGGAATTTTGTATGTGAAGGACGATCCTGGATCTTTGAAGTTTATGTTAGACTTTGAAATATGCCTGTCAATTCGAATATCTGTCACTAGAAAATCTCTTTTTACATTCAAAAGCTGTTCAATTGCCTTACCTTCTTTTTTTTTTTTTTTTGATAGATTAGAGCTGACACTTTTTTGCAAAGGCGGAAGGTGATACTTAGAATTGCACTTTGTATAATTGAACTCACCCTTTTATAAAGCAAAGTTCTTACTTTTGTTGTATGTGAGAGAGGATAATTTATATTCTGTAAAAAAAAATTAATATTGAAAAAAAATCTCTTAAAAATAATTGAGTTTGCAAAGTCAACTGTCCAAAGCTTTCAGAATCTCCCATGTTGGAACTTGTTCAAATGGCCAAGCAGCTACTTGCCAGAACATTTTCTCTCTGCATGACTGGCAATATTTATTAAACATAATTCAGTTCAACAACCATGTGTTGTATGCTTTCTATGAATGAGTTATTCAGCTAGACACTGGGGAAATAATAAAAGAAAAAACATGGTCCTTTTGTTCAAATGAACATGCTGTCTGTAAAGTAGGTTATTTTATAAAATGATTCAACATAATAGAATTTCAGCTGCTGCAAGTGCTTAAAGAAGGCACAAAGAGCCCAGGGCAAGTGGAATTCAATGAAGATTACATTTTCTTTCATCATAGGATTGTTATAGTTTCCCTTTTTTGTGATTTAGATTTAATTAGTCAGATCTCAAATACATAGTGTTTATATAACATGATATTTGCCAATTACTGGGGAGAATAGAATTGTAGCTTTACACAGAACTTTGCACCTAGATGTTGGTGTGCACTGTGAAGAAGAGTGTGCCCCAAATGGGCTGTGGCCAGCAAGATAGCTGGTATGGCTAGAGATAATGAAGGAAGAGAGAGAGAGAGAAAAGTGGTGAGGGGGTTTTAAGGTGTCTTGGATCAGATAAAAGTGTGGGTGATGTTAAATGGTTAGGTTCCCTACATCTTTGAAATTAGAACCAACTAGATTTCCTTACGGTCCATATATGATGTTAGAAAGACAAAGCAAAGTCAATATTTGTACTGAGTAACTGTAGAGGTGGACTTGCCATCAGTAAAGAAGGTTGTTTTAGGAGAGGTTTAAAGGTAACATCAGTAATTCATCTTCTGACATGTTAGATTTGAGACTCTGGTCAAACTCCACTGGAGCTATTGATCTAACGTAGGATTGGGGAAGGTGGAGTTCAAGGTAGAGTTCAGAGTGGAAAATGTAAATTGTAGATGCATTAGCATATAACTAGACATGATTATCAAAGGAATGAGTGTAGATGGAATCAAAGGGGAATTCAAGGACTGATCCCAGAGGCATTTACATTTTTAATGTCTGGAGCTAAAGGAAAAGTAAAAGAAAAAGGGGCTAAGATGGACCCCCTCCTCCCCAGAGGTGGAACAGGAAAGAAGACTATAGGATGTCTTCACTCAAAAATGAATAAAGTGTTTCCAGGAGAAAGGAGTGGCCATATCTGTACAATGCTGATGCCCAATAATCCACATTGTGTATAAAACTATGTATATTATTTGATGATGTGATAAAAACACAATCTGTGGAGTGATGGAGGCAAAACCTGATAGAGTCAGTGCAAGTAAAATTTCGAGGAGAAAAATTGAGGACATAAAGTACAGACAACTTTGTCTATGCATTTTGCTATAAAGCAAATGAGAAAAATGGAGTGACTGATGGAAATGGGATCAAGAAAGAGTCTTTTGACAAGAAAAATAAATGCATACTATAGGGGTAGGTTTCACTTGAAGATAGAAGGTGAAGGCAATGTTTAATGCAGAGTTTGAGGACGCAGGAAATTCCCTTGATTATTTGTTTAGAGTTTCAGCATGGCTAGTGGAAAGATTTTAGACGAGTAAGGATTGAAAAAATGTTATAGACACAGTACAATGGAGAGTAGATCCAAGGGATAAAGGATAACTCAGGAGTCCTGGGAATCTTTTGTTCATTGACATGGATTGAGATAAAGGGTGTGCTGGATTTGGGCTGAGTGCTATCATGTAGGTAGTAAAATGAAGGCTGTAAGAGTTGAGAAGAATTCCACTTGACTCAAGCTCAGGGGGGCATGGAGTCCTGCAGACAGGTGGCTTCCCCCAAGAATGATGGCTCCCTATTGACTTTTGTTACCTTCCTAGACTTCCAGAAAGAGAGAGATTAGGTGTTAGTTTGTGAAACAAGCAATGATTGACTGTCAACCATGATCTGCAAAAAGATGATTTCTATCCATGACCATAAACACTCACTTGAATACTGTAGGTAGATGAATGCAGAGGGACAGTCTTTCGCACGTTCCTATAGTAATGCATTTACTATATTTTTTTCTTTATGGATTATGCTTTTGGTGTTACATGTCAAATTCAAAGTAATTAAGTTTCTCTTTTATCACAGAAATTTTATAGTTCTAATCCATATGTTTATATCTATAAGCCATTTCAAGTTAATTTTTTCATATGTTGTGCAAGAAAGTTCAAAGTTTACTTTTAACCCATGTCTTCTCAACTGTTACAGGACCATTCATTGAAAACATTTTGTTTTATACTCATTAATTTGACATGGAGCCTTTCTTGAAAATCAATTGACCACATATGTGTGGGTATATTTTGGATCCTCTTCTCTGTTCCATTAAACTATTGCCACTCTTTATGTCAATGCCACACTCTGTTGATCACTCTAGTTTTATAATAAGTCTTAAAATCAAAAAAGTAACTTTTTCAACTTTGTTGTTATTTATCAAGTTAGGTTTAAATTTCCATATAATTTAAAAAATAATCTTGTCAGTTTGTACAAAGAAGACTGCTGGGGATTTTACTGTGATTACATTGAATTTACAGATCAATTTTGAGAGAACTGACATCATAACAGAAATGAATTTTCTGATCTATAACCACAGTATATCTTTCATTTTCTTTAGGACTTCTTTAATTTAGTTCAGCAATATTTTGCAATATTAAATTTCATAATACACAATTAGAACTTGTTAAAATGATATATTTGTTCTAGTAGCATTTTTGTAGATTCAGTTGGATCTTCTCCATAGATCATCATGTCTCTCTGAGTAAAGAGTTTCACTTTTCTGTTCCAATATAAGTTTGTTTTATTTAGTTTCATTATAGCACTGTGAAGAATCTACACTACAATGTTGAATAGTAGTCATGAGAACAGAGGAATATTCTCCAAGATAGATGACATGCTAAGCCACAAAACAATGTCTTAGTAAATTTAAGAAGAATGAAGTCATACCAAACATGTTTTCTAACCACAACACTATACTAGAAATCAACTACAAGGAAAAAAACTGCAAAAAATACAAACATGTGGAAGGCAAACAATAAGCTACTGAACAGTAAATAGATCACTGAAGAAAAAAAAGAGGAAGTCAAGAAATACCTGGAAACAATTAAAAAAAGAAAAAACCCATAATGATCCAAAATCTTTGGGATACAGAAGAAGCAGTTCTGAGAGGGAGGTTTATACCAATAAAAGCCTACCTCAGGAAACAAGAAAAATCTCACATAAACCACCTAACCTTACACATAATGGAACTAGAAAAAGAAGAATGAACAAAACCCAAAATTAGTAGTAGGAAAGAAATCATGAAGGTCAATGCAGAAATAAATGAAATAGAGATTGAAAAAATAATAGGAAGATCAATGAAAATAAAAGCTAGTTCATTGGAAAGCTAAACAAAATTGATAAAACTTTAGTCAGACTCATCAAGAAAAAGAGAGGGCCAAATCAACAAAATTGGAAATGAAAAAGTAAAAGCTACAACAGATGCCACAGAAACAAAAAGGAAAAAGAGCTCACTACAAACAATTATACACCAATAAAATTGATAATTTGGAAGAAATGGATAAATTCCTAGAAATGTACAATCTACCAAGACTGAATCAGGAAAAAAGAGAAAATATAAACAGATCAATTAACAGTAATAAAATTGAATCAGAAATTTTTTTACAACAAGGCAAGAGATTGGTTCAAGATGGTGGAGTAGAAGGATGTGTGCTCACTCCGTCTTGTGAGAGCACCAGAATCACAACTAACTGCTGAAAATCATTGATAGGAAGACACTGGAAGTCACCAAAAAAGATATCCCACATCCAAAGACAAAGGAGAAGCCACACTGAGATGGTAGGAGGAGCACAATCACAATAAAATCAAATCCCGTAACTGCTGGGTGGGTGAATCACAGACTGGAGAACACTTATACCACAGAAGTCGACCCACTAGACTGAAGGTTCTAAGCCCCACATCAGGCTTCCCAACCTGGGTGTTCTGCAATGGAAGGAGGAATTCCTAGAGAATTAGACACTGAAGGTTAGTGGGATTTCACTGCAGGACTTTGACAGGACTGGAGCAAACAGAGACTCCACTCTTGGAGGGCACACACAAAGTAGTGTATGCATCAGGACCCAGGGGAAGGAGCAATGACCAAATAGGAGACTGAACCAGACTTACCTGCTAGTGTTGAAGGGTCTCCTGCAGAGGTGGGAGGTAGATGTGTCTCAATGTGAGGGCAAGGACACTGATAGCAGAAGTTCTGGGAAGTACTCCTTGTTGTGAGCCTTCCCAAAGTCCACCATTAGCCCCACCAAAGAGCCCTCGTAGGCTCCATTTTTGAGTCACTGCAGGCCAAACAACCAACAGGGAGAGAACCCAGCCCCACCCATTAGCAGACAAGCATATTAAAGTTTTACTGAGCTCTGCTCACCAGAGCAAGAGCCAGCTATACCCACCACAAGTCCCTCCCATCAGGAAACTTGCAGAGCCTCTTAGATAACCTCATCCACCAGAGGGCAGACAGCAGTAGCAAGAAGAACTACAATATTGCAACCTCTGCAACAAAAACCACATTCACAAAAAGACAGACAAGATGAAAAGGCAGAGAGCTATGTACCAGATGAAGGAACAAGATAAAACTCCAGAAAAACAACTAAATGAAGGGAGATTGGCAAAATTCCAGAAAAAGAATTTAGAACAATGATAGTGAAGATGATCCAGGACCTGGAAAAAGAATGGAGGCAAAGATTGAGAAGATGCAATACATGTTTAATAGAGAACTAGAAGAATTAAAGAACAAACAAACAGAGAAGAACAGTACAATAACTGAAATGAAAAATACACTAGAAGGAATCAATAACAGAATAACTGAGACAGAAGAATGGATAAGTGACCTGGAAGACAGAATGGTGGAATTCACTGCTATGGAATAGAATAAAGAAAAAAGAATGAAAAGAAACAAAGACAGCCTTAGAGACAGCTGGGACAACAATAAATGCAACAACATTCCCATTATAGGGGTCCCAGAAGGAGGAGAGAGAGAAAGGACCAGAGAAAATATTTGAAGAGATAATAGTCAAAAACTTCCCTAACGTGGGAAAAGAAATAGCCACCCAAGTCCAGGAAGAACAGAGAGTCCCATACAGGATAAACCCAAGGAGAAACATACTGAGACACATAGTAATCAAACTGGCAAAAATTAAAGACAAAGAAAAATTATTGAAAGCAGCAAGGGAAAAATGACAAATAATATACAAGGGAACTCCCATAAGCTTAACAGTTGATTTCTCAAAGGAACACTACAAGTCAAAATGGAGTGGCATGACATATTTAAAGTGATGAAAGGGAAGAACCTACAACCAAGATTACTCTACCTGGCAAGGATCTCATTCAGATTCGATGGAGAAATCAAAACCTTTACAGACAAGTAAAAGGTAAGAGAATTCAGCGCCACCAAGTTAGCTCTACAACAAATGCTAAACGAACTTCTCTAAGTGGGAAACATAAGAGAAGAAAAGGACCTATAAAAACAAACCCCCAAAATTAAGAAAATGGTAATAGCAACATACATACCGATAATTACCTTAAACATTAATGGATTAAAAGCTCCAACCAAAACTCACAGGCTTGCTGAATGGATACAAAGACAAGACCCATATATATGCTGTCTACAAGAGACCCACTTCAGACCTAGGGATATATACAGACTGAAAGTGAAGGGATGCAAAAAGATATTCCATGCAAATGGAAATCAAAAGAAAGCTGGAGTAGCAATACTCATATCAGATAAAATAGACTTCAAAATAAAAAATGCTTCAAGAGACAAGGAAGAACACTACATAATGATCAAGGGATCAATTCAAGAAGAAGATATAACAATTATAATTATACATGCACCCAACATAGGAGAACCTCAATACATAAGGCAACTGCTAACAGCTATAAAAGAGGGAATCGACAGTAACACAATAAGAGTGGAGAATATTTACACCTCACTTACACCAATGGACAGATCATCCAGACAGAAAATTAATGAACAAACACAAGGTTTAAATGATACAGTAGACCACATAGATTTAACTGATATTTATAGGGCATGCCATCCAAAAAGAGCAGATTACACTTTCTTCTCAAGGGTGCATGGAACATTCTCCAGGATAGATCACATCTTGGGTCACAAATCAAGCCTCAGTAAATTTAAGAAAATTGAAATCCTATCAAGCATCTTTTCTGACCACAATGTTATGAGATTAGAAATCAATTACAGGGAAAATAATGTAAAAAACACAAACAAATTGAGGCTCAACAATATGTTACTAAATAGCCAAGAGATCGCTGAAGAAATCAAAGAGGAAATCAAAAAATACCTAGAGACAAATGACAATGAAAACATCATGATCCAAAACATATGGGATGCAGCAAAAGCAGTTCTAAGAGGGAAGTTTATAGCAATACAATCCAACCTCAAGAAACAAGAAACATCTCAAATAAACAATCTAACTTTACAACTGAAGGAACTAGAGAAAGAAGAACAAACAAAACCCAAAGTTAATAGAAAGAAAGAAATCATAAAGATGAGAGAAGAAATAAATGAAATAGAACAGAGAAAACAATAGCAAAGATCAATAAAACTAAAAACTGGTTCTTTGAGAAGATAAACAAAATTGATAAACTATTAGTCAGACTTATCAAGAAAAAGAGGGAGAGAGACGAGGGGAAGATGGCAGAAGAGTAAGAACCGGAGATCACCTTCCTCCCCACAGATACACCAGAAATACATCTATACATGGAAAAGCTCCTACAGCACACCTACTGAATGCTGGCAGAACAACTCAGACCTCCCCAAAGGCAAGAAACTCCCCACGTAACTGGGTAGGGCAAAAGAAAAAAGAATAAACAGAGACAAACGGATAGGGAGGGGACATACACCAGTTGGAGGGAGCTGTGAAGGAGGAAAGGTTTACACACACTAGGAAGCCCCTTTGTGGGCACAGAATGTGGGTGGCAGGGGGGGAAAGCTTCAGAGCTGTGGAGGAGAGCAGAGAACCAAGGGTGTGGAGGGCAAAGCGGTGAGATTCTCGCACAGAGGATTGGTGCCAACAAGCAATCAACAGCACGAGAGGCTTGTCTGCTCACCCACTGGGGCGGCCGGGGCTGTGGGCTGAGGCTCAGGTTTCGGTTGGAGCACAGGGAGAGGATGGGAGTTGGTGGCGTGCACACAGCCTGCAGGGGTTACTGCACCACAGCTTGCCAGGAGGGAGTCCCGGGGAAAGTCTGGACCTGCCAAAGAGGCAAGAGACTTTTCCCTCCCTCTTTGTTTCCTGGTGCACAAGGAGAGGGGATTAAGAGCACTGCTTAGGGGAGCTCCAGACACAGGCGCGAGCTGCGGCTAAAAGCGCGGACCCCAGAGACGGGCATGAGACACTAAGGCTGCTGCTGCCACCACCAAGAAGCCTGTGTGCGAGCCCAGGTCACTATCCACACCCCCATTCCAGGGAGGCTGTACAGCCCGCCACTGCCAGGGTCCTGGGATCCAGGGACAACTTCCCCAGGAGAACGCACTGCACACCTCAGGCTAGTGCAACGTCATGACGACCTCTGCCACCCCAGGCTCACCCAGAACTCTGTACCCCTCCCTCCCCCCAGCCTGAGTGAGCCAGAGTCCCCAAAGCAGCTGCTCCCTTAACCCCATCTTGTCTGAGCAAAGAAAACACGCCCTCCAGTGACCTACACGTGGAGGAGTGGCCAAATCCAAAGCTGAGCCCCTGGGAGCTGTGAGAACAAAGAAGAGAAAGGGAAATCCCTCCCAGCAGCCTCAAAAGCAGCGGATTAAATCTCCACAGTCAATTTGATGTACCCTGCATCTGTGGAATACATGAATAGACAATGAATCATCCCAAATTGAGGAGGTGGACTTTGAGAACAAGATTTATGATTTTTCCCCTTTTCCTTGTTTTGTGAGTGTGTATGTGTATGCTTCTGTGTGACATTTTGTCTGTATAGCTTTGCTTCCACCATTTGTCTTAGGGTTCTATCTGTCCATTTTTTGGTTTCATTTTTTGTTTTTTTCTTTTAAAAAAATTTTTTTTCTTAATAATTATTTTTTATTTTAATAACTCTATTTTATTTTATCGTCTTTCTTTCTTTCTTTCCTTCCTTCCCTCCTTCCTCCCTCCCTCCTTTATTTCTTCCTTCCTTCCTTCCTTCCTTTCTTTCTATATTTTCTCCCTTTTATTCTGAGCCGTGTGGATGAAAGGCTCTGGGTGCTGCAGCGAGGAGTAAGTGCTGTGCCTCTGAGGTGTGAGAGCCAACTTCAGGACACTGGTCCACAAGAAACCTCCTAGCTTCACATAATAACAAATGGTAAAAATCTCCCAGAGATATCCATCTCAGCACAAGCACCCAGCTGCACTCAATGATCAGCAAGCTACAGTGCTGGACACCCTATGCAAAACAACTAGCAAGACAGGAACACAACCCCATTCATTAGCAGAGAGGCTGCCTAAAATCAAAATAAGTCCACAGACACCTCAAAACACACAACAAGACGTGGACCTGCCCACCAGAAAGACAAGAGCCAACCTCATCCACCAGAACACAGGCACTAGTCCCATCCACCAGAAAGCCTACACAACCCACTGAACCAACTTTAGCCACTGGGCACAGACATCAAAAACAATGGAAACTATGAACCTGCAGCCTGCAAAAAGAAGACCCCAAACACAGTAAGATAAGCAAAATGAGAAGACAAAAATACACACAGCAGATGAAGGAGCAAGATAAAAACCCACCAGACTTAACATATGAAGAGGAAATAGGCAGTCTACCTGAAAAAGAATTCAGAATAATGATAATAAAGATGATCCAAAATCTTGGAAATAGAATAGAAAAAAATGCAAGAAACATTTAACAAGGACCTGGAAGATCTAAAGATGAAACAAGCAATGATGAACAACACAATAACTGAATTTTAAATACTCTAGATGGGATCAATAGCAGAATAACTAAGGCAGAAGAACGGATAGTGACCTGAAGATAAAACAGTGGAAATAACTACTGCAGAGCAGAATAAGGGAAAAAGAATGAAAAGAACTGAAGACAGTCTCAGAGAACTCAGGGACACCATTAAATGCACCAACATTAGAATTATAGGGGTTCCAGAAGAATAAGAGAAAAAGAAAGGGACTGAGAAAATATTTGAAGAGATTATATTTGAAAACTTCCCTAATATGGGAAAGGAAATGGTTAATCAAGTCCAGGAAGCACAGAGAGTCCATTACAGGATAAATCCAAGGAGAAATACGCCAAGACACATATTAAACAAACTGTCAAAAATTAAATACAAAGAAAACATATAAAAAGCAGCAAGGGAAAAAAAAAACAAATAACACACAAGGGAATCCCCATAAGGTTAACAGCTGATCTTTCAGCAGAAACTCTGCAAGCCAGAAGGGACTGGCAGGATATATTTAAAGTGATGAAGGAGAAAACCTGCAACCAAGATTACTCAACCCAGCAAGGATCTCATTCAGATTTGATGGAGAAATTAAAACCTTTACAGACAAGCAAAAGCTGAGAGAGTTCAGCACCACCAAACCAGCTTTACAACAAATGCTAAAGGAACTTCTCTAGGCAAAGAGAAGGCAAATACCTACAATAACGAACCCAAAACAATTAAGAATATGGGAATAGGAAAAAACATATTGATAATTACCTTAAATGTAAATGGACTAAATGCTCCAACCAAAAGACACAGATTGGCTGAATGGATACAAAAACAAGACCCATATATATGCTGTCTACAAGAGACCCACTTCAGACCTAGAGACACATACAGACTGAAAGTAAGGGGATGGAAAAAGATATTCCATGCAAATGGAAACCAAATGAAGCTGGAGTAGCAATTCTCATATCAGACAAAATAGACTTTAAAATAAAGACTATTAGAAGAGACAAAGAAGGACACTACATAATGATCAAGGGATCAATCCAAGAAGATATAACAATTGTAAATATTTATGCACCCAACATAGGAGCACCTCAAAACATAAGGCAAATACTAACAGCCATAAAAGGGGAAATCGAAAGTAACACATTCATAGAAGGGGACTTAAACACCCCACTTTCTCCAATGGACAGATCATCCAAAATGAAAGTAAATAAGGAAACACAAGCTTTAAATGATACATTAAACAAGATGGACTTAATTGATATTTATAGGGCATTCCATCCAAAAACAACAGAATACACATTTTTCTCAAGTGTTCATGGAACATTCTCCAGGTTAGATCATATCTTGGGTCACAAATCAAGCCTTGGTAAATTTAAGAAAATTGAAATTGTATCAAGTATCTTTTCCGAAAACAATGCCATGAGACTAGATATCAATTACAGGAAAAAATCCGTAAAAAATACAAACAGATTGAGGCTAAACAATACACTACTTAATAACAAAGTGATCATTGAAGAAATCAAAGGGGAAATAGAAAAATACCTAGAAACAAATGACAATGGAGACATGATGACCCAAATCCTATGGGATGCAGCAAAAGCAGTTCTAAGAGGGAAGTTTAGAGCACTACAATCCTACCTTAAGAAACAGGACACATCTCGAATAAACAACCTAACCTTGCACCTAAAGCAATTAGAGAAAGAAGAACAAAAAATATCCAACGTTACCAGAAGGAAAGAAATCATAAAAATCAGATCAGAAATAAATGAAAAGGAAATGAAGGAAACGATAGCAAAGATCAATAAAACTAAAAGCTGGTTCTTTGAGAAGATAAACGGAATTGATAAACCATTAGCCAGACTCATGAAGAAATAAAGGGAGAAGACACAAATCAATAGTATTAGAAATGAAAAAGGAGAAGTAACAACTGCCACTGCAGAAATACAAAAGATCAGGAGAGATTACTACAAGCAACTCTATGCCAATAAAATGGAAACCTGGAAGAAATGGACAAATTCTTAGAAATGCACAACCTGCCAAGACTGAATCAGGAAGAAATAGAAAATATGAATAGACCAATCACAAGTACTGAAATTGAAACTGTGATTAAAAACTTTCCAACAAACAAAAGCTCAGGGCCAGATGGCTTCACAGGCAAATTCTATCAAACATTTAGAGGAGAGCTAACACCTATTCTTCTCAATATCTTCCAAAATATAGCAGAGGGAGGAACACTTCCAAACTCATACTATGAGAACATCACCCTGATACCAAAACCAGAGAAGGATGTCACAAAGAAAGAAAACTACGGGCCAATATCACTGATGAACATAGATGCAAAAATCCTCAACAAAATACTAGCAAACAGAATCCAACAGCACATTAAAAGGATCATACACCACGATCAAGTGGGATTTATTCCAGGAATGCAGGGACTCTTCAATATACGCAAATCAATCAATGTGATACACCATATTAATAAATTGAAGGAGAAAAAACAAAGGATCATCTCAATAGATGCAGAGAAAGCTTTGGACAAAATTCAACACCAATTTATGATAAAAACCCTGCAGAAAGTAGGCATAAAGGGAACTTTCCTCAACGTAATAAAGGCCATATAAGACAAACCCACAACCAACATTTTCCTCAACGGTGAAAAACTGAAATCATTTCCACTGAGATCAGGAACAAGACAAGGTTGCTGACTCTCACCCCTCTTATTCAACATAGTTTTGGAAGTTTCAGCCACAGAAATAAGAGAAGAAATGGAAATAAAAATAATGCAAATCAGAAAAGAAGAAGTAAAGCTGTAACTGTTTGAAGATGAGATGATACTATACATAGAGAATCCTAAAGATGATACCAGAAAACTTCTAAATCTAATCAATGAATTTGTTAAAGTATCAGGATACAAAATTAATGCACAGAAATCTCTGGCATACTTATACACTAATGATGAAAAATCTGAAAGTGAAATCAAGGAAACACTTCTATTTACCATTGCAACAAAATAATATAATATCTAGGAATAAACCTACCTAAGGAGATAAAAGACCTGTATGCAGAAAATTATAAGACACTGATGAAAGAAATTAAAGATGATACAAACAGATGGAGAGATATACCATGTTCTTGGATTGGAAGAATCAACATTGTGAAAATGACTCTACTACCCAAAGCAATCTACAGATTCAATGCAATCCCTATCAAACTACCACTGGCATTTTTCACAGAACTAGAACAAATAATTTCACAGTCTGTTTGGAAACTCAAAACACCCTGAATAGCCAAAGCAATCTTTAAAAACGGAGCTGGAGGAATCAGGCTCCCTGACTTCAGACTATACTACAAAGCTACAGTAATCAAGACAGTATGGAACTGGCACAAAAACAGAAAGATAGGTCAATGGAACAGGATAGAAAGCCCAGAGAAAAACCCATGCACATATGGTCACCTTATCTTTGATAAAGGAGGTAGGAATGTACAGTGGAGAAAGGACAGCCTCTTCAATAAGTGGTGCTGTGAAAACTGGACAGGTACATGGAAAAGTCTGAGATTAGATCACTCCCTAACACCATACACAAAAATATGCTCAAAATGGATTAAAGACCTAAATGTAAGGCCAGAAACTATCAAACTCTTAGAGGAAAACATAGGTAGAACACTCTATGACATAAATCACAGCAAGATCCTTTTACCTCTTAGAGAAATAGAAATAAAAACAAAAATAAAAAATGCGGCCTAATGAAACTTCAAAGCTTTTGCACAACAAAGAAACCATAAGCAAGACCAAAAGACAGTGCTTAGAATGGGAGAAAATATTTGCAAATGAAGCAGCTGACAAAGAATTAATCATCAAAATTTATAAGCAGCTCATGGAGCTCAATAACAAAAAAATAAACAACCCAATCCAAAAATGGGCAGAAGAGCTAAACAGACATTTCTCCAAAGAAGATATACAGACTGCCAACAAACACATGAAAGAATGCTCAACATCATTAATATTTAGAGAAATACAAGTCAAAACTACAATGAGATGTCATCTCACACCAGTTAGAATGGCCATCATCAAAAAATCTGTAAAAAATAAATGCTGGGGAGGGTGTGGAGAAAAGGGAACACTCTTACACTGCTGGTGGGAATGTAAATTGATACAGCCACTATGGAGAAGAGTATGGAGACTCCTTAAAAAACTACCAATAGAACTACCATATGACCCAGCAATCCCTCTACTGGTCATATACCCTGAGAAAACCATAATTCAAAAAGAGACATGTACCAAAATGTTCATTGCAGCTCTATTTATAATAGCCCATAGATGGAGACAACCTAAGTGTCCATAATCGAATGAATGGATAAAGAAAATGTGGCACATATATACAATGGAATATTACTCAGCCATATAAAGAAATGAAATTGAGCTATTTGTAATGAGGTGGATTAGACCTAGAGTCTGTCTACAGAGTGAAGTAAATCAGAAAGAGAAAGAGAAAGAGAAATGCCATATGTTAACACATATATATGGAATTTAAGGAAAAAAAATGTCATGAAGAACCTAGGGGTAAGACAGGAATAGAGACACAGACCTACTAGAGAATGGACTTGAGGATATAGGGAGGGGGAAGCGTAAGCTGTGACAAAGCGAGAGAGTGGCATGGACATATATACACTATCAAATGTAAAATAGGTAGTGGGAAGCAGCCACATAGCACAGGGAGATCAGCTCGGTGCCATGTTACCACCTAGAGGGGTGGGATAGGGAGGGTTTGAGGGAGGGAGATGCAAGAGGTAAGAGATATGGGAGCATATGTATAACTGATTCACTTTGTTATAAAGCAGAAACTAACACACCATTTTAAAGCAATTATACTGCAATAAAGATGTAAAAAATAGAGAGAGGACTCAAATCAATAAAATTAGAAATGAAAAAGGGAAGTTACTTTGGACACTGCAGAAATACAAAACATCATAAGAGACTAGTACCAACAACTCTATGCCAATAAAATGGATAACCTGGAAGAAATGGACAAATTCTTAGAAAGGTATAACCTTCCAAGACTGAACTAAGAAGAAATAGAAAATATGAACAGACCAATCACATGTAATGAAATTGAAAGTATGATTCAAAATCTTCCAACAAACAAAAGTCCAGGACCAGATGGCTTCACAGTTGAATTTTATCACAAATTTGACAAGAGTAAACAACCATCCTTCTCAAACTGTTCCAAAACATTGCAGAGGAAGGAATACTCCCAAACTCAGTCTGTGAGGCCACCATCACCCTGATATCAAAACCAGAGAAAGATACTACAAAATAAGAAAATTACAGACCAATATCACTGAAGAATACAGATGCAAAAATCCTTAACAAAATACTAGCAAATAGAATCCAACAACACATTAAAAGGATCATACACAATGAACAAGTGGGATTTATCCCAGGGATGCAAGGATTCTTCAATATATGCAAATCAATCAATGTGATAAACCATATTAACAAATTGAAGGAGAAAAACCATATGATCATTTCAATAGATGCAGAGAAAGCTTTTGACAAAGTTCAACACCAATTTATGATAAAAACTCTCCAGAAAGTGGGCATAGAGGAAACCTAAGTCACCATAATAATGGCCACATATGACAAACGCAGAGCAGAGATCATTCCCAATGGTGAAAAAACTGAAGCATTTCCTCTAAGATCAGGAACAAAACAAGGATGTCCACCCTCACCAGTCTTATTCAGCTTAGTTTTGGAAGTCCTAGCCATGGCAATCAGAGAAGAAAAAGAAATAAAAGGAATACAAATTGGAAAAGAAGTAAAACTGTCACTGTTGCAGATGACATGATACTATACATAGAGAATACTAAAGATGCCACCAGAAATCTACTAGAGCTAATCAATGAATTTGGTAAAGTTGGAGGATACAAAATTAAGGCACAGAAATCTCTTTCATTCTTATACACTAATGATGAAAAATCTGAAAATGAAATTAAGGAAACACTCCAAATACGATTGCAAAAACAAAAAAAAATTACCTAGGAATAAACCTACCTAGGGAGACAAAAATCTGCTGAAAGAAATTAAAAATGATACAAACAGATGGAGAAATATACCATGTCCTTGGATTGGAAAAATCAACATTGTGAAAATGACTATACTACCCAAAGCAATCTACAGATGCAATGTAATCCCTACCAAATTACCAATGGCATTTTTTTACAGAACTAAAACAAAAAATCTTAAAATTTGTGTTGAGACACAAAAGAACCCAAATAACCTGAGCAGTCTTGAGGGAAAAAAAAAAAACGGAGCTAGGGGAATCAGACTCTCAGACTTCAGACCATACTACAAAGCTACAGTAATCAAGACAATATGGTACTGGCAAAAAAACAGAAATATAGATCATTGGAACAGGATAGAAAGCCCAGAGATAAACCCAAACACATATGGTCAACTAATGTATGACAAAGGAGGCAAAGATATACAATGGAGAAAATACAGTCTGTTCAATAAGTGGCGATGGGAAAACTGGACATGTACATGTAAAAGAATGAAATTAAAACGCTCCCTAACACCATATACAAAAATAAACTCAAAATGGATTAGAGACCTAAATGTAAGACTGGACACCTCAAAACTCTCAGAGGAAAACATAGGAAGGACACTCTTTGACATAAATCACAGCAAGATATTTTTTGATCCACCTGCTAGAGTAATGGAAATAAGAACAAAAATAAACAAATGTGACCTAATGAAACTTCAAAGCTTTGGCACAGCAAAGGAAGCTCCAAACAAGACGAAAAGACAACCCTCCAAATGGGAGAAAATATTTGCAAATGAATCAATGGAGAAAAGATTAATCTCCAGATATATAAACTGCTCATGCAGCTCAATATTTAAAAACAAACCACCCTATCCAAAAATGGTCAGAAGACCTAAATAGACATTTCTCCAAAGAAGGCATACAGGTGGCCAAGAAGCACATGAAAATTGCTCAACATCACTATTAGAGAAATGCAAATCAAAACTACAATGAGGAATCACCTCACACCAGTTAGAATGAGCATCATCAGAAAATCTATAAACAATGAATGCTGGAGAGGTTGTGGAGAAAAGGGAACCCTTGTGCACTGTTGGTGGGAATGTAAGTTGATACAGCCACTATGGAGAACAGTATGGAGGTTCCTTAATAAACTAAAAATAGAATTACCATATGACCCAGCAGTCCCACTACTGGGCATATACCCAGAGAAAACCATAATTCAAAAAGACACATGCACCCCAATATTCATTGTTGCACTATTTACAATAACCAGGACATGGAAGCAACCCAAATGCCCATTGACAGATGAATGGTAAAGATGTGGTATGTATACACAATGGAATATTACTCAGCCATAAAAAGGAATGAAATTGGGTCATTTGTAGAGATGTGGATGGATCTAGAGACTGTCATACAAAGTGAAGTAAGTCAGAAAGAGAAAAACAAATATCATATATTAACACATATATGGGGAACCTAGAAAAATGGTACAGATGAACTGGTTTCCAGGGCAGAAATTGAGACACAGTTGTAGAGAACAAACATATGGACACCAAGGGGGGAAAGTGGGGGTGGGTGGGTGTATGAACTGGGAGATTGGGATTGACATATATACACTAATATGTGTAAAATGGATAACTAATAAGAACCTGCTGTATAAAAAAATAAAATACAAAAATTTAAAAAGACAAAAAAGATCTAACACAGGGAAAAATTAATTAATTACTTTTTAAAAACTATTAATTAATTAAATAAATAAGTTTTTAAAAAAGGAATTTTTTTAAAATTAAAATTTTTTAATTTTATTTTTTAAAAATAAAATTTTTAAAAAAGGAATTTAAAAAAGTCTTTATTGACTTTGTTACAATATTGCTTCAGTTTTTTATTTTGTTCTTTTGGCTGCAAGACATGTGGGATTGTATCTCCCTGACCAGGATTGAGCCCACACTCCCTGCATTGGAGGGCAAAGTGTTAACCACTGGACTGCCAGGGAAGTCCCTGAATCAGAAATTTTAAAATTCCAACAAACAAAAGTTCAGGACCAGACATTTCACACATTAATTCTATGATATATTTAAGGAAGAGTTAACACCAAAACTTCTCACATGACTCCAAAAAATTGCAGAGGATGGAAACTTCCAAACTCATTCTGTAAAGCCAGCATCACCCTGATACCAAAACCAGCAAAGACACAGCAACCACAAAAATAAAAAGATAAATAATAAAGAAAGAAAAATGAAAAGAAAAAGAAATTTACAGACCAATATCACTAATGAACATAGATGCAAAATTCCTCAACAAAATATTAGTTAACAACATTCAAAAATACATTAAATGAATTATATAACATGATCAATTAGGATCTATCCCAGGGATGCAAGGATGGTTCAATACCCATAAATCAGTCAGTATGATACACCACATTAACCAATTAAAGAATAAAAATCATATGACAATCTCAATAGATATAGACAAAGCTTTTTGACAAAATTCAACATCCATTTATGATAAAATCTCACAATAAAGTGGGTAGGAAAGAAACATACTCAATATAATAAAGGCCATATATAGCAAGACCACAACTAACAGCATACTCAACAGTGAAAAACTAAAATTATTTCCTCTAAGATCAGGAATAATAAAGAATGACCGCCTGCATCGCTTCTATTTAATATTATTCAGGAAGTCCTAGCGATAGCAATCAGAAAAGCAAAAGAAATTAAAGGAATCCAAATTGGAAAGGAAGAAGTAAAACTGTCACTGTTTGCAGATGACATGATACTGTATATAGAAAATCCTAAAGACACCACCACAAAACTTATTAGAACTCATCAATATATTTAGTAAAGTTACAGAATAAAAAATTCATATACAAAAATTTGTTGTTTTCCTATATACTAACAAACTATCAGGAATAGAAATTAATAAGACAATCCCATTTACAAGTGTATCAAAAAGAATAAAATATCTAGGAATAAATCTAATTAAGGAGGTAAAAGACCTGTACTTGGAAATTTATGACACTGTTAAAAGAAATTGAAGATGACACTAACAAGTGGAAACATATACCATGTTCATGGATTGGAAGAATTAATATTGTTAAAATGACCACAATACCCAAGCTATTCTACAGATTCAATGCAATCCTTACTATAATATACCAATGGAATTTTTCACAGAACTAGAAAAATTATTCTAAAATTTGTATGGGAACACAAAAACCCTGAATAGCCAAAACAATCTTAAGAAGAAGAACAAAGCTGAAAGCATAATGTGCCCTGATTTCAAACTATACTACAAAGCTACAATGATCAAAACAGTATAGTCCTGGCACAAAAATAGACACATAGATCAATGGAACAGAATAGAGAGCCCAGAAATGAACACACATTACAATTAATCTATCTCAATGGAGGTAAGAATATACAATGGAGAAAAGACAGCCTCTTCAATAAATGGTGCTGAGAAAACTATACAGCTACATGGAAAAGAATCAAAAGGGACTACTTTCTTACAACATATAAAAAAAATGGATTAAAGACTTAACTGTATGACATGAAACCATAAAAATTCTAGAAGAAAATGTGGGCCATATGTTCTTTGACATTGGTCTTAGCAATTTTTTTGGATATGTTTCCTCAGGCAAGGAAACAAAAGCAAAAATAACAAATGTGATTTCATCCAACTAAGAAGCCTTTGCACAGTAAAGGAAACTATCAACAAAATGAAAAAGCAACGTACTGAATAAGAGAAAATATCTGCAAATGATATATCTGCTAAGGGGTTAATATCCAAAATATACAAGAACTCATACAACTTAACAACAACAACAACAAAAAAAAAACAACCAAAAAAGAAAAAAACAACCTAATTAAAAGTGGGCAGAGGATCTGAAGAGACATTTTTCTACAGAAGACATAGAGATGGCAAATAGGCACATGAAATATACTCAACATCACTAATCATCAGGAAAATTCAAATCAAAATCACAATGAGACATCACCTCGCATCTATCAGAATAGTTCTTATCAAAAAGAGAACAAATAACAAGTGCTGGCAAGGTTGTGGAGGAAAGGGAACCCTCATGCACTGCTGGTGGGAATAAATTGGTGCAGCCACTATGGAGAACACTATGGAGGTTCCTCAAAAAACTACAGACAGAACTAGCATACAATCCAGCAATCGTATTCATGGGTATTGATCCAAAAGTAACAAAAACACTCATTTGAAAAGATACATGCACCCCAATGTTTGTAGCAGCACTATTTACAATAGCCAGGACATGGAAGCAACCTAAGTATCCAGCAACAGATGAATGGCTAAAGAAAATGTGGTGTATATATACAATGGAATATAACTATGGATAGACCTAGAGAGTATCATGTTAGGTGAGATAAGTCAGACAGACAAAGAAAAATACTGTATGATTCCACTTATATGTGGAATCCAAAAGGCAAAACAAATGAACAGATATTACAAAAGAGAAACGGAATTGTAGATACTCTACAGAGGACAAACAGGTCATGGTCTGAGAGGAGGAGGGGGAGGAATGAGAGAATTAGGAGAAGGAGATTAAGTGGTACAAACTTCCAGTTACAAAATAAGTCAAGGGGATGAAACGTAGAGTGTGGGGGAATATAGCCAATAATAATGCAATACCTTTGTATGTTGATATATGGTAACCAGAATTATCATGGTGACCATTTTGAAGTGTATGGAAATATTGAATCACTATGTTGTGCACCAGGAGCTCACATAGTGTTGTAGGTCAATTATTCTTCAAAAACCAACCAACCAACCAACCAACCAACAAACAAACAAAAAAACATACCCATAGAACGAGATCAGATTTGTGGTCACCAGTGTCCCGAGGGTGTGGGGAGATTGGATGTGATCAAGGTAGGTCAAATGTACAAACTTCCAGTTATAAGATAAATACATACTAGGGATATAATGTACAACATGTTAAATATAATTAACAGTACAGTATGTTATATATGAAAGTTGTTAAAAGAAAAAATCTTGCCTTCTCATTATAAGGAAAAATGTTAAAAAACTTTTATCTATATGACATGATAGCTTTTCACTTAACTTATTGTGGTAATCATTTTATGATGTATATGTCAATTCATTACTCTGTACCTCTTAAACGCATACAGTGCTGTATGTCATTTATATCTTAATAAAATTGAAAGAAAAAAAATCAGGAGAGAAGACATCCTTTCTATGTTTGTGATTTTAAGGGTGAAGCATTAAGTGTTTTCTCATTAATACAATGTTAACTGCATAGATCAGGTTTAGGAAATATGCTTATATTTCTACATTAAGTTTTTAAAAATCAGGAATAGATGTTGGATTTTCTCAAATTCTCTAACTCTTGGGGTGTTCACTTTTGTTTTCTTTTTAGATTATCCACATGGTTAATTGCACCGACTGATTTTAAAATATTAAATCTTCCTTGCATTCCTAGGAATAATCCCACTCAGTTGGATTTAACTTTCTAAAACTTTTGTTAAACATTTTTGCATCTATATCCATGAGAGATAATTTATAGTTCTTACAATTTTTTCATCCTCAAAAAATACAAATAATTGTTTATATTAGGATAATGCTGGCCTTGTGGAATACATTTGCAAGTATTCATTTTTTCTAAGTTTTAGAAAGGTTTTGTTTAAATTTTGTTATTTCTTTTTGAAATATTTTGTATAATTCACCAATGAAGCCATATTTGTGTGGATTTTTATTTATGGGAAAATTTTTAACTACAAATCAGTTAAAAATAGTCTTTTCTAAGTGTTCAATATCTTCCTGAGTGAGCTTTAGAGGTTCGTATTTTTAAGACACTTGTTTATCCAAGTTGAGTTTATTGGTGAAATGTTGTTTAAATATCTCTTTATAATACTTTTAATATCTGGAAAATCTATAATGATGCCAACTCTCTCATTCTTTATATTGGTAATTTCTCTCTTCTTTTTTTTCTTGACATGTCTGGCTAGGTTTCTTTTTTTTTTTTTTTTTAATCAATTTTACTTATCTTCTGAAAGAATCAGCTTTTTTTCCAGTAATTCTCTTTATTGTTTATCTGTTGATTGTTTAATTGATTTCTTCTCTGATCTTTATTATTTCCTATCTGCTGCTCATATGGTGCCTAATTTTGCTGAATTTTTCTACTTTCTTTAGTTGATAACTGAGATAATTGATAATTCTTCTCTACTACAGATTCAATGTTATAAATTTTTGAAATTCTGTCTCAAACTCTCTGTCTGTTTACACTCACACACACACACACACATACACACACAACTTATTCTTATTGGTTCTGTTTCTCTGGAGAACCCTAGTACAGATTTTGGTTTTATGGCCTAGAATATGTGCTATCTTGGAAAATGTTCCATGTGACCTTTAACAGAATATGTATTATTGTTTTTTGGAGAACACTGTTGCATAAATGTCAACTGGGTCGAGATGGTTGACAGTGTTGTTCAAGTATTCTATATTCTTACTTATTTTTTCTCTTCTAATAATTATTAAGAAAGGGTTGTTGAAATATGCAACTACAATTGTTGATTTATCTACACCTTAATGCCATTTTTATCAGATTTTATTTCCAGTATTTTGAACTCTGTAATTAGGTGAACACACATTTAAGGGTATGTCCTCATGACAAATTGACCACTTTTTCACAAATGATCCACATTATTCCTTGCAATATTCTTTTCTCTGAAAACCACTTTCTCTCATATTAATGTAGGAATTCTGTACTTCTTTTGATTAATGTTAGAATGGTACATAGTTTTCAATCTTTCTGATTTTAACTTATTTGTGTCTTTATATTGTTAATTTTCTGTAAGCAGCATGAAATTGAATCTTACATTTCACCCTATATGCCAGTGTGTGATTATTAATATGGTGTTTAAACCATTTGTATTCAGTGTGATTATTGATTTTTGTGATGTACATCTACAAGTTTTAAAAAATTTATCCCATCTGTTCCCTTTGTTCCTTTCTAGTTTTTCTTTGGATTGATCAATTTTTATGATTGCATTATCAGCTCCTTTTTTTGGCTTATTGGCTATTACTTTTTGTCTTCTTGCTTCAGCTGTTGCTTTAGGGTCTATGGTATACATGTCTGACTTATCACAGTCTACTTTCAAGCAATATTATGCTACCTTATGGGCTGTAGATGAATACTGCAACAATATAATTTTGTTCCTCCTTCCCAAAACTTTGAACTGTTTTTCATATGCTTTAGTTCCATGTATGTTATACACCTTGAAATATATTCTTATTTTATTCCTTTACATAAATAATTGGTAATATTTGAAAGAGATTTTAAAAGTCATAAATATTTTTTATACCTACTCATACAATTACCATTCCTACTGTTATTCATGGTTGTTTAAATCCAGATTTCTGTGTGACATAATTTTTGTTCTTTCTTAAGGACTTCCTGTAATATTTATTTTAGCACAGGTGGCTGGTAATGAAATCGAAGCTTTCATAGGTCTGAAAAAGTCTTTGTTTTGCATTCCTTTTTGAAAGATATGTGACTGGGTATAGAATTCTAGCATGAATTTATTTTTTTTAATGCTTTAAAGATGTTGCTCTACTGTCTTTGACTTGAATTGTTTGTGAAAAGAAGTCTACTTTTATTGTCATCTCTGCACCTCTGAGGATAATGTGACCTATTTTCTCTGGTTTAAAATTTTCTCTGTATCATGGGTTTTAAACACTTTGACTATCATGTGACTTGGTGTCACTTTTTTGTACTTCCTTCCCCTGCAAATTACAGGTTTTTATTTGACAAATTTGGAACATTTTTATCCACCATTTCTTCTAATATCTGCAGCCTACTTTTAAGAACTCCTGTTACAAATTCAGTTATCCTCTTAAACTGTCCCAGTATTTGATACTGCTCTGTTCATTTGATTCAATAGTTCTTATTCTGTATTTCACTTTGGGTAGTTTCTATTGCCATGTTTTCCAGTCCTTCTGTGATGGTGGGCACATCCCCCATATTGGTGCTGCTCTGCTGCCCAGTGCCTCTTGACGGGAAAGGGGAGTCTGAGGTCACAGAGCAAAAGGAAACTTCCACTGGCTTCTTTCTTCTGGCAGAGCTCTTGCTCCATCTTCCTTCCCAGTGTGGAGTCAAGCTGACCCTGCCTCAGCATATCTCACTTTTGATCCAGGATAAGAATGAATCTCCTTGGACCACATACTTTTGTGTGTTGAGGTCAGGAAATGCTGGGTCTTGCTCACTTTCTTGGGTTGGACATAAGACTCTCTGCTACTGTTTTGTTTTTCCAATCCTAGGGTCCCAACACAGTTAATCTTATTATCATCTTTCATTGCTCTTTGGTTCCTCTTGCATTATTTCCAGTATTTTTATTTGTGAGGAGGTGTAGGGAGAAACAATTCTATCCCATTTTGTCTTGTTTTAAGGTTCTCTGCACAAGTCTTCTCATTTGTAAAATGGGTATAACAACAGAATGTGACTTATGGGATTATAGAAATGATGCATGGCCTGGTACTTCTTCAGTATTTAGTCATTGTTCACTACTGCTTTTTCATCTCCTCTCATCTCATTTCCTCATGCCATCTTTTCCCTGTCATCTGGTTCCTATTTTTTTCTACATAACAATAACTGCTACATTATGTTTAGTGAATGCAGACACCACTCTTCATGTACCTACTTATCTGAATTCAAAAAGAAGAAGAATAAAATATAAGTACCTGAGAACTTCTTTTTAAGGAAGTTAAAGATAACATTTTTATAAATAACTACTGATGAAATAGAACAATTAAACTCTAGTGGCAAAGACCCACACTGATTCTTATAATTAATGAAACCTATTCTTATCTCTGAGACAGGAGAACTAAAATAATATAAGAGGTTTTAAGTATGTATTAAATATCAGAATTCCTCCCAGGACTTATTATATTTAGTAATTCATTTAGTTTTCATGATAACACAGCAAAAGATAGTTGGTATTATTTTGGCTTAACTACAAAAGAAATATAGACTCATAAATTAAGTGAATTTCTCAAGGTAGCACAGTTATTAAAATAATAGATTTCATTTATAACTAGTGAAGTTCTGAGTCAAAACACAAGGCACTTGAGTAATGACTGATAACCAGTCTGAGACAAGAAGTATACAAAAGTGGGACTTCCCTGGGCTGTGGTTAGGACTCTGCACTTCCACTGAAGGAGGCATGGGTTCAATTCCTGGTCTGGTAACTAAGATCCTGCAAGCCACACAGTGCAGCCAAAAAAAAAAGGAGTATGCAAAATAATCTAGGCTGTCTTATAGTGCCATAAAACAAGACATCTATCAACATGACACTGGTGCCAAGGAGAAGAAGCTTCTTTGGGCAAACATGGAGCAACATGAGCATTAAAATAATAATGAATGCAATTTATGAAAACACTATGAGCATAGAGTTCTTCTGTCAATTAAGATAAAATAATTGAATGGATTCACTCTCTCATCTGAAATGATGATAATAATAATTATGCAGATAGAGTCAGACATGAAACATCAGGCAGAACAAGACAGCAATTTATGAGAGCTGGGGAAACAAATGAAGAAACCCAATGAGGGGCCCAGCTTACTATCCAGAGAGTCCCCAGGCCACCCCACAGGTAGGGGAGACCAGGGAGAGTGCAACAGGGACTTTGAATTGAGAAGACAGAGGTGGGGTATGGTAAAGTTAGGGTGGGTAGAGTTCCCAAACTAGAGAATTGGAAAGAAAACTGCAGAGACCTGAAGAGTTTTTTTCAAATCTCCAGCTGAGTAATAATCAGTGCTTGTGCATGAAGAAATTACTGAGGTCTGGAAATGAAACACCTTAAGTTACAGGGGAAAATCTGCAGAGCTCACACAGGACTAGACTTGGTTTGTATTCACAATAGCTAGAATGTATGAAAAACTACCCAAGGCCAGGAAAGAATAAATGGAATGGATTATAGAGAAAAATGCCCAGTAAAAACCCAGGGAAACTTAGTTCATGCTTCCATCAGCAGCTTTAGGTATGCTACTCAGAAGGTTACTGCTCCAACAGTGGGCTACAATTAGTCCTAAACTAAACGCTGTCCTGGTTTTTCCTAACAAAGCTTAAAAGCAAGCATCAAAAGGCTTAAACTATATCCAAATAATTAACTGAGTCCTAAAATATAGTTTAATAATATTTGTAGAATTTTAAAAAATTACCATCCAGCAATGTAACATTCATAGTACCTGCCAAACAAGAAATAATTACCAGGTCTATAAAAATGTAGAAAAGGGCTTCCCTGGTGGCACAGTGGTTGAGAGTCTGCCTGCTGATGCAGGGGACGTGGGTTCATGCCCCAGTCCAGAAAGATTCCACATGCATGGAGCGGCTGGGCCCGTGAGCCATGGCCGCTGAGCCTGTGCGTCCGGAGCCTGTGCTCTGCAAAGGGAGAGGCCACACAGTGAGAGGCCTGCGTACCACAAAAAAAAAAAAAAATGCAGAGAAATATGAACTATGATGAAAAGGAAAAGCAATACATTGAACCTAACCCCAAAATGGTTTGATATTAGAATGTATAGACAGCAAAGTTATCATTAGCGACAGGAAACTTCAAGATTAGTGAACGTGAAACAATAGAAACTCTCCAAATTAACATGCAGAGTTTAAAAAAGAATCAACAAAGCATCATTAAACTGTGGGACAATTCAAGAAGCCAAACATATTTGTAATTTGAGTGCCCAAAGGAAAAAGGGAACAAATATTTGAAAAAAAAATAATGGTTGAAAATTTCCCAAATATGTTTCTCTTGAAAATAATAAATTATATCATCAAAGAAATAGCAGTTATAAAAAGAACCAAATAGAAACTGTAAAGTGAAAATTACAATAACAGAAATTTTAAAATCTTGTGAGATGAGCTCAATATTAGAGATCACAAAAGATAGAATCAGTGAACTTGAAGGCAGATCAAGAGGATTTACCCATTCTGAAGAACAGAGGCAAATTACATCAACAAAGCCTCAGGATCGTGTGGGACAATACCAGAAATATCCATCATTGGAATGGCAGTCCCAGAAGTGAGGTGATGAGTAGTGAAGATGGAAGAAACAGCATCAGATCCCACAGGTCAAGGGCTCAGTCTCACAAGACTGGTCCCCATCCCCCACTTCAGATACAAGAGGCAAGTCCAAGTTGTCCCCTGTGCTTCTGACCTACCAGCTACAGATGGGAAATTCCCAGAACAGCCTCCTTGGGTTTGATTAATTTGAGAGAGAAACATTCTACTTACCAGATTTCTAGGTTTTTTTAATGAAGAGGTATAACTCAGGAGCAGCCAGATGGAAGAGGTGCATAGGGCAAGGTGTAGGGAAAGTTCAGAGTTAGGTAAAACAAAGACAGTACCTTGTATCAGTACTCAGGTAGCCTCCAGACAGGGTAGAGGAGACATAAGCTATAATTTGTTAATAAGTTCTGCTCTGGAACTAGGGACCCATTCCCCACTCTGGGCATGTGGGTTGACATCTTCAAGACTGCTGTAAAACTAGGGATGGTTGGTCATGACAATGTGAAAAATGCCACAAAGCTCTCCTAACATTCTGTATTGCCTTTTGCTAAATTCAGCATTTGCTTGCTTGCTATCAACCTTTGACTGTTTTCTAGATTTCTGAGAAAATTGGTTCTGATATTTTCTGCTTATTTTCCAATGTTTTTTGTGGTAAGATTACTCTTGGAGCTGCCTGCTCAATCATTTTCCTGACACCACTTTGTCAGTGATTTTTAAGTAGTTTATTTTCTTGTGTCTTGCAAGGAAATCAAGGTTGGAGAAGGTAATTCAGGACCAAGTATCATAATGAGTTATACTAAAATCATGTGACAAAGATGGTAAATACACTTCTTTGGGGAATATGCTTACTGAGATTCCATTTAATATAAGTATGATTGTTGCAGTAGAAAGAATGCCAGATTTAGAATGAAGAGAACTGTTTTATGGTCCCTCCACTTGCTATCTGAGTGACCTTGCATGACTCATTAAATTCTTTGACCCTGTTTCCCCTTCTCTAAGATGTTAATGATATTAATTACCTAACACTATTCTAAAAATACACTGAAATTAAACAGAAAAAAAACTGAGATGATTAACATATGAAGTTCTACTAAAATAATTTATAAGAATAACAATAATAATGAATTCTCTTACCTAAGTATTATCACAATTTCTATCATAGTACATAATTTCTTCCATCACACTTTTCAATTTAAAAATTTTATTTGAAACCAATTGAAAAATCAAAGTGACTTTGGTGGAATCACACAGTGTTTCACAAGGGGAGAATCTGGTCCACTTACTAAAGTGTCTATAGGCAGAAGAAAGGAATGCATAGACAAAAAAAAAAAAAAACCTCAATGGATCTGTCCCAGAATCTATGAGTACACTGTTTTTTCACTTTTACCTCATTCTACATGAGTGTGCATTACTAAAAGAAGAAAAAATAACTCAAAAAGTCAGCACCAGTGAATTATTTAGGTTTGGTTCAGAAAAGTTCACTTTATTTCATTTAAAAGTTTCCAGAGACTTTATCTCTCAAAACGTCTTTGCACTTAACTGGATAGCTTGATTTTTTTGCGTTCACATAAGACTAACCTCTTGGGTATATGAGGAAATCAAAGGTAAAGGAAATTTTCTCATAAAATTTGCACAACAAAAACATCCAAGAGACAATTCCAATACCATAAAAGTAAGATGTCTGTCTTCTAAATAAGTTCAGTGTATGAGGGCTTAAAGCAGAGCTCCTGTGCCTTTACTGATATGTGAATTTGACAAAAGGACCCTCATACTCAAGATCAATAAGGAAATGTTTTCCTGTCTGTGTTCAAATCCAAGAGGTGGCCATTTCTAGTAGTGAAATGCACCAGGGGAAAATTCGTGTTACACTTTAACAATGAAGGATAATTTTAAAACCTCCTGCTTCAGACATATTTTTAAACTGTTTAATATAGAAAATTTCCTTCATATAAAAATGTAGATAGGATGGTGAAATACACCCCCCAAAGTATCAAAAAGATGTAAAATTATTTACGTTGATGAATCTTGTTTCATCTTACCTCTCCTGTTGCTCAGCCTCTCCACACACACACACACACACACACACACACACACACACACACACATTATTTTAAAGTGAATCCCAGAGAGTTTATCAGGTCATCAATGACTACTTCAGAATATCTCGCTAAAAGATAAGTGGTCTATTTCAAATATAACTTAAATACTATCACTACAACTAAAAAATAACAATTCTGTATTATCTTTAAATATTCAACCAGTATTTAAATTATCCTCATTTTATTTTTTAAAGTAGTTGATCTTTTGAATCAAAATCCAAGTAAGGTTAATATGAATTTGTTTGCTGTGTCTTGTAAGGTTATTTTAATCTGTAGGAGTCTCCATTCTTCTTTATTTGCTTTTGTAATTTATTTATTGAACATACCAATCAGTTTCCCTGTAGAATTTTCTGCCCTCTGTATTTTATGGCATGCCCCTGTTTTGTTAATAAATATCTGTATCACCTGTATATCTTGTAAATTTGTAATTAAGTTTACAGTCTTGGATTAATTCAGGTTGATTCTCATAATAATGAGTTTTTGGATTATACTGTCACAAATGGGTTAAAATCTCTAAAGCAAACATGAATATATCATGTATGAAGAGTTGGGTCATAGGGTGAAGAGCAAAATATCAATCAACATCTGGAAAAAATGGGATACATAGAGAGGGTGCAGCTCTCAGTTTGCAAACTCTGAGTTACAAAAGTTCACTTTCTTTTTCATAAATCAGAGTAAGTTCTGCCTTCAAGCTTCCTGTCCCTAGGTTGGTGGAAAATTTAACTTTACCATTTTCCATCAGTTGGGTAGAATAGAGAACTCAGAGTCAAAGATTAAGTTTCTTAGAAAGAGCAAAGAGATATATTTCTTTTAAAAAAATTTTTTATTGAGGTATAGTTGATACACAATATTATATAAATTTCAGGTGTTCGACATAGTGACTCACAATTTTTAAAGATTATAATCCATTTATAATTATTATAAAGTATTGGCTATATTCCCTGTTCTATACAATATATCCTCGCTCATCTGTTTCTGTGAAATGAATCATACTAGCCCATAAGCAACGTTTTGCCATATCCTTGCACAAACCCTTTGGTGTATATACACATATACTTAGGACATTAATACTTGGAAATCGGACAGCTGCATTTCAAAAGTTGTGAATCTAAATATTTAGTGATCTTATCTAATTTCCTTCTGAAACGTTGCTTTGGTTTACACTTCCAAGAGCATCCTCAGTTTTGGAAATAATATAAAGTGTCAAATTCTTAATCAGAAAAGAAATTACTAAGTTCCAGTTTCATTCACATATATCACCTTGTATTATTGTGATAGTCCTGTGATGAGTCTGTCCAACTCCAGAAGTTCCATTGGAAACACACTAGGCTCTTCTCTTAGGGGGAATTTTGGAGAGATGGCCTTTTGATAGTGGCAGACAAATAGGAGAGGCTTTCAGCAATTGTTTGAGAAGTAACAAGGGTTAGGTGTGTTGGTTTATGGAACTCTACAATGCCGGGACTGAAATGATAGTAATGTTCTAAATGACCTTCATCTGACCTTCCAGTTTGGAGATTTATTTCAAAAATCAAAACTCCATGTAACAAAACTTAAAGAGATTTGCATCTATCATGTTTTGTAGCCAAAGAAGGTGTGTGTGTGTGTGTGTGTGTGTGTGTGTGTGTGTGTGTGTGTGTGTGTGTGTGTCTAAGAGCGTTTCTACAATGTTTAATGCTTTATTCCCTCGAGGCAGTATTTTTTCTTCAGTTACATTTTGAAATGGATGTTGTTTGAGAGATCTTATACTATTTTTCCTTTTTGTCCCTACAAACAAATAAATCACTCTTTCCCAGCAAGTTCAGCTTTTCATTTATGACAAATTTAAGAATCTGACTGGCTGAAAAGTAGGAGGTTTTGTTTTCTTTCTCTTTTGTGAATGAGGCATTAAGTCTAAAATTGCCTTCTGTGACAAATTCCTTCCATCCCTAATCCTTCACAGAAATAATATAGTGAACTAAAAGTGACAGAGGCCTCAAAGAAATAAGTGATCTCAGCCTTGTAGATAAAACCCATCTTGAAAAATAGAAGTAACAGAGACATTCTTACCCTATACTGTTTTTATTTTTATGGTTTAAATTGGGTTTAAATGGCTTAAAACATAAATCTAAATAAAATGGAATCAAGTCTTCTAATTATTTTGTCACCCAAAGTGAAATTGTTAGTCTCTTTCTAATGTTTGTTTGCGGGCAATAAAGAAAAAAGTAATCATGGCCTTGATTTTCTTCAGAATTGTATTCTGTTCTTTACAGAAGAAAGTTTTTACATATTAATATAATGGTCAGCTCTGCTAAATCCTGGTCAACTAAATTCTTAATCTACTTTTATACACTTTGACTTGCTGAAAGATGTGTTGATGATCACCTGTGTTCCAGAAACTTTGTGGAGATTTTAAAGATGTTGAGATGATACAGGTAAGTGCCCTGTTCCAAAGGACTACTGGCCTGCCTACATTTTGACAATTAAAATGAACTACAGTTTGAAATAAAATGGAAGTGTAGTTAAGTGGCTTTGGATAGCAATCAAAGGACTTTTGATCTAGACCTAAAAGGATGAAGAACACATGCTGAAATATGGGTAGAAACAAGAGAAAATCATAACAAACCAAAGGAATGCATATGCAGCTTAAAAAGAGTTTTAATAGCACAGACGAAACTGTTCTGTATGATGGTGTAGAAGCAGCAGAGGCAATTGATGCTGGACATTCAGGTCCCCTTTGAAGGTCTGATAAAAGCCATCTAAGGACTTAAATGTGAACTTAAACTCAATCTTCTAAAATAAGAGATTACAATAAATCTAAGAGTTTCCTGGACTTTATTATCAATATATTGTTGAATATATTTAAATTTTGTTAAATTTTGTTGAAGATAATTTTCAAATGTTTGACTTACAGTCTTTAAAACACAGTGAATATAAGCACCACTTCATTTAATCTTGAAATTTCATAATTTTTAGATGGGCACTTGCGTTTTTTAAGAGGTTTATTGAGGTATAATTCACATACCATAAAATTCACCCCTTTAGAGTGTACAATTCCATGAATTTTAGCATATCCACAGAGTTGTGCAGTTATCACCTCAGTTTAATTTAGAACAGCTTTGTCATTCCAAACTGAAACTCCATATTTATTAGCTTTCACACTCCACTGTTCTCATCCCCTATCTACCGATTTACATTTTTCTCTATAGACTTGCCTATTCTGGATAATATACATTGTGATAAAATTCATATAATACAACATGAGGTCTTTCATGATTGACAATTCCCTTAAGCGCAATGTTTCCAAAGTTTTTTCATGTGGTAGTGCCATGTATCTGTATTTCATTCCTTTTCATTGCTGAATAATATTTCATTATATGGAAATACCACATTTATTTATTCATTCATCCATTGATGGACATTTAGGTTGTCTCCACTTTTTTACCATTAGAAATAATGCTACTTTGGACATCCATTCATATGCAAGTTATTGTGTTGATGTATGTTTTCACTTTTTGAGGACCTGCAAATTGTTCTCCAAAGTGGCTACAACATTTTACATCCACAGAAATAATGTAGAATCATTCTAATTTATTATGTCCTATTCAACAACTGTTGTCATTTGTCTTTTTGATTATATCTGTGCCAGTAAGTGGGAAGTGGTATTTCATTGTAGTTTTGACTTTCAAGTCCCTAATGACTAATAATATTAACTATCTTTTCATCAGCTTATTGGTCACTTTTTTTTATTTTTTAATGGAGATAAGTGTCTCTTCAGACAATATGCTATTTTTTTAACTTTATTGAGGTATAATTTTCAGCCATAAAATTCACCCAGTTAAAATGTACAATTCAATGTTTTTTGGTAAATTACATTGATTTAAATTTTTTGGTGAGATGCATACACCATAAACTTGTCAATTTAACTATTTTTAAGTATTCAATTCAATGGTATTCATTACATTCACAATGTTGCATAACCCTTACCATGTTTGAAGGTTTATACCTATGCTTTCTACTAAGAGTTTCATAGTTTTAGCTCTTACATTAAGGTTTTTTATCCATTTTGATTTAATTATTTTGTATGGTGTTTGGTAGAAGTCCAAGTTCATTCTTGTGTCTATGGATAGTCCAAGTTCATTCTTGTGTCTATGGATGTCTAGCGGTCTCTGGGCCATTGGTCAATAGACTATTCCTCTCCCACTAAATTATCTTGGCAGCCTTGTTAAAAACTAATCTGACCATAAATATTAGTCTTTATTTCTGCACTCTTAATTCTGTCTTATTTACCCATATGACTCTCGCTATGTTAGTACTACATGGTCTCAATCACTATTTTTTGTAGAAAGTTTGATATTAGGAATTGTGGCTCTATCTTTTATTACTTTGGTGATTGGTTATTTTGGGTTCCTGGAGTTTTCATATAAATTTTACCATCAGCTTGTCAATTTGTGCAGTGAAACCTGCTGAGATTGTTGGAAGGATTGCTTTGAATTTGTAGATAAATTGATATACTAATGCTGTTTTAACAACACTAAGCCTTCAGATCCATGAACATAGGGTGTATTTTCATTAATTTAGGTCTTTATTTTCTTTAAACAGTGTTGTGTAATTTACAGAAATTGAAATTTGCACTTTTGTGAAACGTATTCCTAATTTTTTTTTTTTTTTTTTTTTTTTTTTTGCTAGTGTAAATGGAATGGTTTTCTTAGTTTCATTTCTGGATAGTTTATGGATAGTGTATAGAAATAAAACTGACTTTTGTATGTTAATCTTTTTTCCTGCAATCTTGCTGAACTCATTGGTTGGTTCCAAAATGTTTAGTGAATTTCTTAGAATTTTCTATGTATAAGATTATGTCATCAGTGACTTCCCTGGTGGTGCAGTGGTTAAGAATCTCATTCCCAATGCAGAGGGCCTAGGTTTGATCCCAGGTCAGGGAATTAGACCCCACATACATGCCAAAACTACAAGTTCACGTACTGCAACTAAGGAATCCACCTGTCACAACTAAGGAGCCCACATGCCACAACTAAAATATCTGGTGCAACCAAATAAATAAATAAATAGATTATGTCATCAGTGAATAGAGGTAGTTTTATTTCCTCCTTTCTAATACAGACACTATTTAATACCTTTTTTGGTCTAATTTTGTTGGAAGAACTTTCATTAAAATGCTGAATAGATATGACAAGTGCAGACATTTTATCTTGTTCCTGATCGTAGGAAGAAAGCTTTTGGTTCTTCATATTTTTTAACATTTTTATTGCAGTATAATTGCTTTATATTGTTGTGTTAGTTTCTGCTGTATAACAAAGTGAATCAGCTACACGTATGCATATATCCCCATACCCCCTCCCTTTTGTGTCTCCCTCCCACCATCCCTATCCCACCCCTCTAGGTGGTCACACATCACTATGCTGATCTCCCTGTGCAATGCAGCTGCTTCCCACTAGCTATCTATTTTATATTTGGTAGTGCATATTTGTCAGTGCTACTCTCTCACTTCGTCTCAGCTTACCCTTCCCCTTGCCTGTGTCCTCAGGTCCATTCTCTATGTCTTCGTCTTTATTCCTGCTCTGCCCTTAGGTTTATCAGAACCATTTTTTTTTTTAGATTCATATATATATGTTAGCATACAGCATTCGCTTTTCTCTTTCTAACTTACTTCATTTGGTATGACAGCCTATAGGCCCATCCACCTTACTACAAATAACTCAATTTAATTTCTTTTTATGGCTGAATAATATACCGTTGTATATATGTGCCACATCTTCTTTATCCATTCATCTGTTGATGGACACTTAGGTTGTTCCATGTCCTGGATATTGTAAATAGTGCTGCAATGAGCAATGTGGTACATGTCTCTTTTTGAATTATGGATTTCTCAGGGTATATGCCCAGTAGTGGGATTACTGGGTCATATGATAGTTCTATTTTTAGTTTTTTAAGGAACCTCCATACTGTTCTCCATAGTGGCTGTATCAATTTACCTTCCCACCAACAGTGCAAGAGGGTTCGCTTTTCTCCATACCCTCTCCAGCATTTATTGTTTGTAGATTTTCTGATGAGGGTGATTCTCACTGGTGTGAGGTGATACCGCATACTAGTTTTGGTTTGCGTTTCCCTAATGATTAGTGTTGTTGAGCAACCTTTCATGTGTTTGTTGGCAATCTGTATATCTTCTTTGGAGAAATGTCTATTTAGGTCTTCTGCCCATTTTTAGATTGGGTTGTTTGGTTTTTGATATTGAGCTGCATGAGTTTCTTGTAAATTTTGGAGATTAATCCTTTGTCAGTTGCTTCATTTGCGAATATTTTCTCCCATTCTGAGGGTCGTCTTTTCATTTTGTTTATGGTTTCCTTAGCTGTGCAAACGCTTTGAAGTTTCATTAAGTCCATTTGTTTATTTTTGTTTTTATTTCCATTTCTCTAGGAGGTGGGTCAAAAAGGATCTTGCTGTGATTTATGTCATAGAGTATTTTGCCTATGTTTTCTTCGAAGAGTTTGATAGTGTCTGGCCTTACATTTAGGTCATTAATCCATTTTGAGTTTTTTTTTGTGTATTGTGTTAGGGAGTGTTCTAATTTCATTCTTTTACATGTATCTGTACAGTTTTCACAGCATCACTTATTGAAGAGGCTGTTTTTACTCCATTTTTATTCTTGCCTCCTTTATCAAAGATAAGGTGACTGTGTGCGTGGGTTTATCTCTGTGCTTTCTATCCTGTTCCATTTATCTATATTTCTGTTTTTGTGCCAGTACCATACTGTTTTGATTACTGTCGCTTCGTAGAATAGTCTGAAGTCAGGGAACCTGATTCCTCCAGCTCCGTTTTTCTTTCTCAAGATTGCTTTGGCTATTCGGGGGGTTTTGCGTTTCCATACAAACTGTTAAATTTTTTTATTCTACTTCTGTGAAAAATTCCAGTGGTAGTTTGATGGGGATTGCATTCAATCTGTAGATTGCTTTGGGTAGTATAGTCATTTTCACAATGTTGATTTTTCCAATCCAAGAACATGGTATATCTCGCCATCTGTTTGTATCATCTTTAATTCTTTGATCAGTCTCTTATAATTTTCTGCATACAGGTCTTTTGTCTCCTTAGGTAGGTTTATACTTAGGTATTTTATTCTCTTCATTGCAATGATAAATGGGAATGTTTTCTATATTTCACTTTCAGATTTTCTTCATTAGTGTATACAATGCAAGAGATTTCTGTGCATTAATTTTGTATTCTGCTACTTTACCAAACTAATTGATTAGCTTTAGTAGTTCTGGTAGCATCTTTAGGATTCTCTATGTATAGTATCATGTCATCTGCAAACAGTCACAGATTTATTTCTTCTTTTCTGATTTGGATTCCTTTTATTTCTTTTTCTACTCTTATTGCTTTGGCTAAAATTTCCAAAACTATGTTGAATAATAGTGGTGAGAGTGGGCAACCTTGTCTTGTTCCTTATCTTAGTGGTAATGGTCCCAGATTTTCACCATTGAGGATGATGTTGGCTGCGGGTTTGTCATATATGGCCTTTATTATGTTGAGGAAATTTCCCTCTATGCCTACTTTCTGGAGGGTTATTAACATAAATTGGTATTGAATTTTGTTGAAAGCTTTCTCTGAATCTACTGAGATGATCATATGGTTTTTCTCCTTCAATTTGTTAATACGGTGTATCAGTTTGATTCATTTACTTATATTGAAGAATCCTTGCATTCCTGGGATAAACCCCACTTGATCATGGTGTATGATTCTTTGAATGTGTTGTTAGATTCTGTTTGCTAGCATTTTGTTGAGGATTTTTGCAAGTATGTTCATCATGATATTGGCCTGTAGTTTTCTTACTTTGTGATATCTTTGTCTGGTTTTGGTATCAGGGTGATGTTGGTCATGTAGAATGAGTTTGGGGGTGTTCCTCTCTCTGGTATATTTTGGAAGCGTTTGAGGATAGGTGTTAGCTCTTCTCTAAATGTTTGACAGAATTCGCCTGTGAAGCCATCTGGTACTGGGCTTTTGCTTGTTGGGAGATTTTTAATCACAGTTGCAATTTCAGTGCTTATGACTTGTCTGTTCATATTTTCTATTTCTTCGTGGTTCAGTCTCAGACGTTTGTGCATTTCTAAGAATTTGTCCATTTCTTCCAGATTGTCCATTTTATTTGCATATAATTGCTACTAGTAATCTCTCATGACCTTTTGTATTTCTGCACACTCAGTTGTTACTTCTCCTTTTTCATTTCTAATTCTGTTGATTTGAGTCTTCTCCCTTTTTTTCTTGATGAGTCTGGCTAATGGTTTATCAATTTTATCTTTTCAAAATACCAGCTTTTAGTTTTATCGATCTTTGCTATCATTTCCTTCTTTTCTTTTTCATTTATTGCTGACCTGATCTTTATGATTTCTTTCCTTCTACTAACTGTGGGTTTTTTTTTGTTCTTCTTTCTCTAATTGCTTTAGGTGTATTGTTAGGTTGTTTCTTTGAGATGTTTCTTGTTTCTTAAGGTAGGATTGTATTGCTATAAACTTCCCTCTTAGAACTCGTTTTGCTGTATCCCATAGGTTTTGGGTCGTCATGTTTTCATTGTCATTTGTTCCTAGGTATTTTTTGATTTCCTCTTTGATTTCTTCAGTGATCTCTTGGTTATTAAGTAACGTATTGTTTAGCTTCCATGTGTTTGTATTTCTTACAAATTTTTTCCTGTAATTGATATCTAGTCTCATAGCATTGTGGTAGGAAAAGATACTTGATATGGTTTCAATTTTCTTAAATTTACCAAGGCTTGATTTGCAACCCAAGATATGATCTATCTTGGAGAATGTTCCATGAGCACTTGAGAAGAATGTGTATTCTATTATTTTTTGGTGGAATGTCCTATAGATATCAATTAAGTCCATATTTTTTAATGTATCATTTAAAGCTTGTGTTTCCTTATTCATTTTCATTTTAGATGATCTGTCTATTGGTGAAAGTAGGGTGTCAAAGTCTCCTACTATGATTGTGTTACTTTCGCTTTCCCTTTTTATTGCTGTTAGTATTTGCCTTATGTATTGAGGTGCTGCTACGTTGGGTGAAAAAATATTTACAATTGTTATATCTTTTCTTGGATTGATTACTTCATCATTATGTAGTGTCCTTCTTTTCTCTTGTAATAGTCTTTATTTTAAAGTCTATTTTGTCTGATATGAGAATTTCTACTCCAGCTTCCTTTTGGTTTCCATTTGCATGGAATATCTTTTTCCATCCCCTCACATTCAGTCTGTTTGTGTCCCTAGGTCTGAAGTGGGTCTCTTGTAGATAGAATATATATGGGTCTTGTTTTTGCATCCATTCAACCAGTCTGTGTCTTTTGATTGGAGCATTTAATCCATTTACATTTTAGGTAACTATCAATATGTATGTTCCTATTACAATTTTCTTAATTGTTTTGTGTTTGTTTTTGTAGGTCATTTCCTTCTCTTGTGTTTCCTGCATATAGAAGTTTCTTTAGCATTTGTTGTAAAACTGGTTTGGTGGTGCTGAAGTCTCTCAGCTTTTGCATGTCTGTAAAGATTTTAATTTCTCCATCAAATCTGAATGAGATCTTTGCTGGGTAGAGTAATCTTCATTGTAGATTTTTCTCCTTCATCATTTTAAGTATGTCCTGCCACTCCCTTCTGCCTTGCAGAGTTTCTGCTGAAATATCAGCTCTTATCATTATGGGGATTCCCTTGTGTGTTATTTGTTGTTTTTCCCTTGCTGCTTTGAATATTTTTTGTATTTAATTTTTGATAGTTTGATTAATACATGTCTTGGCGTGTTTCTCCTTGGATTTATCCTGTATGGAACTATCTGTGTTTCCTGGACTTGATTAACTATTTCTTCTCCCATATTAGAGAAGTTTTCAACTATAATCTCTTCAAATATTCTCTCGGTCCCTTTCTTTTTCTCTTCTCCTTCTGAGATCCCTATAATTTGAATGTTGGTGCATTTAATGTTGTCCCAGAAGTCTCTGAGATTGTCCTCAATTATTTTCATTCTTTTTCTTTATTCTGCTCTGCAGTAGTGATTTCCACTATTTTACCTTCCAGGTCACTTATCCATTCTTCTGCCTCAGTTATTCTGCTACTGATCCCTTCTAGATAATTTTTAATTTCATTTATTGTGTTGTTCATCTTTGTTTGTTTGCTCTTTTGTTCTTCTAGGTCCTTGTTAAACATTTCTTGTATTTTCTCCATTCTATTTCCAAGATTTTGAATCATCTTTACTATCATTATTCTGAATTGTTTTTCAGGTAGACTGCCTATTTCCTCTTCATTTGTTAGGTCTGGTGGGTTTTTATCTTGCTCCTTCATCTGCTGTGTGTTTTTTTGTCTTCTCATTTTGCTTATCTTACTGTGTTTGGGGTCTCCTTTTTGCAGGCTGCAGGTTCGTAGTTTCCATTGTTTTTGGTGTCTGTGCCCGGTGGCTAAAGTTTGTTCAGTGGGTTGTGTAGGCTTCCTGGTGGAGGGGACTAGTGTCTGTTTTCTGGTGGATGAGGCTGGATCTTGTCTTTCTGGTGGGCATGTCCATGTCTGGTGGTTTGTTTTGGGTTGTCTGTGGTCTTATTATGATTTTAGGCAGCCTCTCTGCTAATGGATGGGGTTGTGTTCCTGTCTTGCTAGTTGTTTTGCATAGGGTGTCCAGCACTGTAGCTTGCTGGTCATTGAGTGGAGGTGGGTGTTGGTGTTGAGATTCAGATCTCTGGGAAATTTTTGCCATTTGATATTATGTAGATTTAGGAGGTCTCTTGTGGACCAGTGTCCTGAACTTGGCTCTTCCACTTCAGAGTCACAGCCATGATGCCTGGCTGGAACACCAAGAGCCTGTTATCCACATGGCTCAGAAAAAGGAAGAAAAAAAAAAAGAAAGAAAGAAAGAAAGAAAGAAGAAGATAAAATAAAATTAAATTAAAATGTTATTAAAATAAATAATAAAGAATCATTATTTAAAAAGTTTTTTTGAAGGTAATAAATAAAAAGAAAGAAAGGAAGAAGAGAGCAACCAAACCAAAAAACAAATCCACCCATGATAACAGGTGCTAAAGACTATACTAAAAAGAGAAAATGGGGGCTTCTCAGGTGGCACAGTGGTTGAGAGTCTGCCTGCTGATGCAGGGGACACGGGTTCATGCCCCTGTCTGGGAAGATCTCACATGCCGTGGAGCGGCTGGGCCCATGAGCCATGGCCACTGAGCCTGCGCGTCTGGAGCCTGTGCTCCACAACGGGAGAGGCCACAACAGTGAGAGGCCCACGTACTGCAAAAACAAACAAACAAACAAAAAAGAAACAAAAAAAAAAGAAAAAATGGACAGACAGAACCCTAGGACAAATGGTAAAAGCAGAGCTACACAGACAAAATCACACACAGAAGCATATACATACACACTCAGAAAAAGAAAAAAAGGGAAAAATATATATATATCATTGCTCTCAAAGTCCACCTCCTCAATTTGGATTATTCCTTGTCTATTTAGGTATTTCACAGATGCAGCGTACATTAAGTTGATTGTGGAGATTTAATCTGCTCCTCCTGAGGCTTCTGGGAGAAATTTCCCTTTCTCTTCTTTGTTTGCACAGCTCCTGGGTTTCAGCTATGGATTTGGCCCTGCCTCTGCATGTAGGTTGCCTGAGGGCACCTGTCCTTTGTTCAGACAGAATGGGCTTAAAGGAGCCGCTGATTCAGGGGCTCTTGCTCACTCAGGCCAGGGGGAGGGAGGGGTACGGATGTGGGGTGAGCCTGTGGCGGCAGAGGCCAGCATGACATTGCACCAGCCTGAAGTGTGCCATGCATTCTCCCAGGGAAGTTGTCCCTGGGTCACGGGACCCTGGCAGTGGCAGGCTGCACAGGCTCCCCGGAGGAGAGATGTGGATAGTGACCCGTGCTTGCACACAGGTTTCCTGGTGGCAGCAGCAGCAGCTTTAGCATCTCATGCTTGTCTCTGGTGTCCGCGCTGATAGCTGCAGCTTGTGCCAGTCTCTGGAGCTCCTTTAAGTGGTGCTCTTAATCCCCTCTCCTTGCACACCAGGAAACAAAGAGGCAAGAAAAGGTCTCTTGCCTCTTCAGCAGTTCCAGACATTTGCCCAGACTACCTCCCAGCTAGCCGTGGTGCACTAGCCCCCTGTAGGCTGTGTTCACACCGCCAACCCCAGTCCTCTCCCTGTGATCGGACCAAAGCCTGAGCCTCAGCTCTCAGCCCCACCCCACTACCCACCCCAGCGGGGGAGCAGACAAGCCTCTTGGGCTTGTGAGTGCCAGTTGGCACCGATCCTCTGTGCGGGAATCTCTCCACTTTTCCCTCTGCACCCCTGTTGCTGCGCTCTCCTCTGTGGCTCTGAAGCTTCCCCTCTCCACAACCTGCACTCTCTACCCACAAAGGGGCTTCCTAGTGTGTGGAATCTTTTCCTCCTTCACAGCTCCCTCCCACTGGTGCAGGTCCCATCTCTATTCTTTTGTCTCTGTTTTTTCTTTTTTCTTTTGCCCTACCCAGGTATGTGGGGAGTTTCTTGCCTTTTGGCAAGTCTGAGGTCTTCTGCCAGCGTTCAGTAGGTGTTCTGTAGGAGCTGTTCCACATGTGTATGTATTTCTGATGTATTTGTGGGGAGGAAGATGATCTCTGAGTCTTACTCTTCTGCCATATATAAGCTCCTCTGACCTGACTTTTCTATGTGGGAAGTTTTAAAATTACTAATTAAATCACTTTAAATGTTATATCTATTCAGATTTTATATTTCTTCTTGAATCAGTTTTGTTATTTTTGTTTTTCCAGTAAGTTTTTTCTCATACAATTTCTTATGGTTTTCTTCTTAATCCTTTGTATGTCTTCAAGGTCAATTTTTTTTTATGGGATTTTAGTTATTAGAATCCTCTCCATTTTCCATGTTCAGTTTAGCTAAAGTTTTGTCAATTTTATTAATTTTTCAAAGAAGCATCTTTTGGTTTCTTTGATTTTCTTTAATGTTTTACTATTTTCTACCTCATTTATTTCTTCTCTAATCTTTATTATTTCTTCCTTATCTTGTTTGGGTTTAGTTTGCTCTTCTTTTTCCAGCTTTCTGAAGTAGAATATTATGTTATTCATTAATTCTTTTCTAACATAGGTATTTATCAGTATAAATTTCCCTCTAAGCACTCATTTAACTATATCTCAAGTGTGGTATGTTTGTTTCATTTTCATTCATCTTAAAGTATTTTCTAATTTACCTTGTAATTTCTTCTTTAACTATTTTTTAATTTCTACATAACTGTGAATTTTCTTATGTAATTTATTTCAAATTATATTTTATTGTTGTTAGAGAAAACACATCATATGATTTCAATACTCTTTAACTGACTCATAATTAACTTTATGGCCTAGCATATAACCTTTAAAGTCTCCAACTCTTGTTATTAAAATGTTAATTTTTTTCTTTCTGAAGTTTCATTTTGTATATTATGATAGGTGCATATATGTTTATAAAATCTATATCTTCTTGATGGAATGACCCTTTTATAAGCATTATATTTTTTAATAGTTTGAAATGCTGGTTGTTTTATTTTTTAACTAATCAAACATTTATTGATTGCTTAGTATGTGCCAGTCACTATTCAAAACTGAGAGAAAAATAATGAATAAACATGGAAAAATTGCTGTTTTAATGGAGCCTGCATTCTTGTTGGGAAGGCAGACCTTAAGCATTATGAATAAGGAAATAATATATTGCTATAGAAAAACTACTTAGCAATGTAAGAAGATCATCTCTGCAGGTTGGAGAGGACTAAAATTAATATTGTGTAATCAGACAGAGTAAGCCTCTCTGAGGATATAACAACAGAACTGAGATTTATTGTTAGGATGGGCATTCTGCATTTATTGTTGGAAATATTAGCTCTTATTAAAAAAATGAAGATATAAGAAAAATAACTAAAATTTAAGTTATTAATTTGTGAGTGACTCATAATTAAGGTGCTCTTTTAAGCATATTATAATCATCATTTTATTGAATTTTCACAGTTATATTGAGTGGTACCTACTATTATTCTCATTTTCTATTGAATGAGTTGAGATTTAAGGTATTTTTTACTTGTTTATGGTCACAATATGAAGCAGGAATTAGTCAGATAAATTCAACTTTTAAACTCTTATGTGATTCAATTCAATATTAGATTGGTTCCATATATATTAGAGAATATATTAGATTACTTTATTATAGACAAAATCCCTGATATAAGTTTTTTAAATGACTCAGAGGGAATATATAAAGATAGCATTGAAAGTTTAAGGGTCTATTTAAACTGAATGATTCCAGAGTATTTTTTACATTTTTTGCATAATCATTATTTCTTTAACTTTTTGTTTGTTTCAAAATATTTAAGATAAATGAGTTTTGAAACATAGGCAACCTACATATTTAACATTATTACAGGTAAATGAAATATGTAAAATGTAAAATATCAGGTTAGGTATCATTTCTATTTTAACTTATTTCCAAAAAATGAAATTAAGAAATAGTAAACTTTGAGGTCTGAAGGATAACATAATTTCACATTTATTAATTAGATGTAGATATGGAACAACTCTGCACGATTAGGGAGATTTTTATTTACTTAATCTAACATCCCTGCCTCTTTCAAACCTTCTTTATAGGTATTCTATTGCTTTCTGGCATTAGACTGTAAAAATTTTTTCAAGTACATATTTTATTTAGTTTGCAGCTTCTTAAATTTTTAAGTAGAATACCATGCATAAATTTGTTTACTTCATGAGCAAGTTAATGTATATGTCATTAATTGGGAGACAAGATAAAGTCTGGGACATAAAATGAAATCACTACTTCTACTCATCACATTAATATTCTTACTAGGTTGAGAAATTTCCATGAAATCTTTCAACTATCGGGAAGATATAAACAGAGAGAAGGACTTCACAAGTTACATATGTATGGAAATTGGAGACATAAGATGGTAATTAGAACACAATATTAGCAGGACTTCTTTAGGACCTGAAGGAAGAAATCAATTGTCAAAGTATGCCTCTATTTAGAAAACAAAGAAAAAAAGAAAGTTGTAGAAATATGGAATTTAGTGGACCATAATTGTTTTTCCAGCTTTATGCATCCTTAGATTATATCAAATTCCAATGTCCATTTTAAATATCCCTTGTGTGTGTGTGTGTCTGTGTGTGTGTGTGTGTCTGTGTGTGTTTTTTATCTCAACCATTTACTTGTGGGGAGATATTCTCCCCTTATATATATATTTATTTATTATTCCAAACCAACTCTGCCCTGATATTTTTACCTAGAACTTAGCAAAGATTTTCTTCAGTAAATCTCTCAACTAATGAGTGATTGTACCCAATTCTTTTTGTTCAGAGAAAAATCTATGACTTTTTAATACAACATTTTAGAATTATATGATTCACAGGTTTGGTTATTGGCAGGTTTTCAAATATGCTAATATTGGATCAAATTTTCTCCAATTGCATTTAAAAAAGAGTTTGATTTCTTCCACTGTGCTTTGTGAGTGTCAGTGCCTTCAGTAAGATGTTGAAGAATGCTTGGACAGTATCTTTATGCTTTCTGAATATTAGTATTAAAAAGAAGAAAAAAGCCCCAAAATGGAGTTACACGTTAAGTCTCATGTCACCAAACCAAGACTTAAGAGTAGTTTGGTTCTTTTAGAAATGGAATTTTAGACCAGTCAGTCAGGAATCACCTGGTCAGCACTCATCAGGTAATCTGCCTGAGAGAACCCTCCCACCACCTAAAGTAAGGTAACCTTGCAATAACCAACTAGAATAACTTCCTTGTTCCTGCTCCCTCCTGCCTATAAAATCTCTTGCCTTGTATAGCTCTTCAGAGGTCCTTTCTATCTGCTAAATTGGATGCTGCTCAATTCATGAATCATTGAATAAAGCCAGTAATACCTTTAAAATTTACTCAGTTGGATTTTTTAAACTTGTTTATTTATGAGGATTTAGTGATGACAGCTTCATGTGTGGAAATGAAGAGTAAAATATATTGTAATACAAAATTCCTAGCACTTATAATTACTATTATTCAAAAAACCATATTGGTTTCATCTCTTTCTAACGATTCCCAACACTTTCAGAGTTTATAGCATTTCTATTTTAAATGGGGGAACAGTTTGTCTGGGAGATGAAGAGGGAAGGGGCATCAGGTTAACGCAGCTCAACAGAAACACAGTAATGAAGCACTTCAGTATTCCAGGAGACTGGGAAAAGCTTTTACCCCTATGTGAAATTTCTTGTAAAATTTGGCTGAATGGGGCTTCCCTGGTGGCGCAGTGGTAGAGAGTCCGCCTGCCGATGCAGGGGACACGGGTTCGTGCCCCGGTCCAGGACGATCCCGCATGCCGCGGAGTGGCTGGGCCCGTGAGCCATGGCCACTGAGCCTGCGCGTCCGGAGCCTGTGCTCCGCAACGGGAGAGGCCACGGCAGTGAGAGGCCTGCGAACCCCAAAAAAAAAAAAAAAAAAAAAAAAAAAAATTGGCTGAATGTATGTAACTAAGCAATCACAGGCAAGCAATTTACACATTCAAAAAGGGAAAAAAATTATCTTGTTCCATAACCCAGTTTTTAAAATTATTTGGTATGTTAAGCTTTACACAAATGTTCAGACTTTTAAGCTAATTTATAAGTCGTATATCAACATTTCTCATAAAAGTTTTATAAAATGCTAGCTGAAAACTATTTCAGAACTTTCAGGAAACAAACAAAAATGCCCAGCAGAAAAGCGAACTGTATTTTAAACAAGAGAATATCTCTTTGGTCATTTGTTAGAAGTCTAAAATGATAAATTCCTTTTTTCAATGCGTACTCATTAAATTACAGCACACTTCCTATTCCCCAAAGAAGCACTAACAATATATAAAATATTGAAATTTTTGCCCCTACTGCTTTCTATGCTAATCTAATGTTTATCTTAGCATGTCATGAATATATATTTGTGGAATTGAACTGAAATCAATTAAATTGAATTGAGGAAAGAATCAGTACACAGTTCCCCAGTGGCAACCACTCCAGAGTATGAAAACTCAGGTACTAACTTTTAAACTATTCTTGTTTTTCAAAGTGTTAGTTGAGAACAGCAGCGATACTTTGTTTTATTTTTCTTTGGAATCCTGAATTTGGAGATCCATTAGTGACAAATGGGATCAGAATCTCTGGCCATCAGCCTTTTAACAAGCTCTCCCAGGTGATAATTTGGCACAGTGAAGTCTGAGAGCCATCCCTTCAATACAGAGAATCAATTTCATAGTGAAATACCATGCTCCACTCCTTGATGTGAAATCCATGATGCAATGTGAAGTCATAATAAAGGTCGAATCACAAATTCACTATATGTTTACGTACGTATATAAGCATATGGCATGTGGATCCACACGGAAATGAAATGCCCTCTTTGAGTCCCTTTTACACTCCACCATTTACTCAGGGGTCCTTCTGCCTCTCCTTCATCCCTGCCGGGATCCTCTGTCATCACCCTTGTCTCGTACCTACCTCCCCATCAGATTCTTCCCTGTAAAGCTGGCTCTGAGAATTTCATTCTCACTCTTCTAAGATGAGGAAGAAAAAAATATATTGATTCTTTCCTTTGACATCCAAATATGATTCTCTCGTTTATATGCTTTATCATTTTTTTTCTACCATTTATTTTTTTAATACTAACACAAGAAATACTGCTGCTAATGCAATGACTGACCAACTTCCCAGCCGGACACTCTCTATTTCAATATTTGGCTTACAGTGAGAGAGAACGCCTCTTCTTAGGATATAAACTTATAATAAAGTAGAACACATATAACTAAATACATGGAGATGCTTCACAACCAAATCATTTAGTACGGCTGGCCTTGGACTAGATTCTAAAGACCTGACTTGTTGGATAAAGGACAGTTAGCTAAGACATTTGAATAAGGAGATGAGACGGATGGGACTTCATCTTGGACTTTTGTGATGAAATGTTAATGACCACCTCTTTAACTACTTAAGTCCCAGGTCTCTAGTTCTACCCTGCCGTCCCACCCGGACCTTCTGTCCCACATCTGCATCCAGCTGCAGGACAGCACTGTGCCAGGGGTCCACCTAATCATCATATTTCCTGTGCTGAAAGCTATTTCTCTCAGGAATGCCAGATTTCTTTTTAGTCAGCTGCCACTTAAGACAGCATCACATTTTTAATACCACATTTGTTTTTATTGTTATTTTTAAATTAGTAGACTTTATTCTTTTTAGCAGTTTTAGGCTTACAGAAAATTTAACAGAAATTAAAAAGAGTTTCCATATTCTCCATCATGCTCCTCCCCTATTACTAACTTCTTGCATTAATGTGGTACATTTGTTACAGTGGGTGAGCCAGCATTATTACAGTATTATTAACTGAAGTTCATAGTTTACGTTGGGGTCACTCTTTGTGTTGTACATTTGTACACAAATGCATAATGTATAATGGGTTACAAATGTATGTGGGTTTTACAAATGTATAGTGTATAATGATCTTGGATGGGTTTTACAAATGTATAATGACATGTATCCATCATTATAATATCATGCAGAAGAGTTTTACTGTCCTAAAAATCCCTTATGTTCCAACTAGTCATCCTTCTCACCCTCTCATCCCCAAGCCCTTGAAAACTACTGATCACTTTACTGTCTCCATAGGTTTACCTTTTCTAGCATAACATAGAGTTGGAATTGTGGACAAAGAATGTCACATGTCATTTCAGTAAACAAAGGATATCCAGTCCATAAAACCAGCAGCCACCTCCAGTGTTGCACCCTGAGGGGATCCAGGATGGAGAAAGCACAGGATACTGGCCCTAGATAATTAAGGTGCACATCAAAGGAATGATTTCAATGAGCCCAGACTCTTGTATCTTCCCATACATAGAAAAGTGCTAAGATCATTAACTTGAGATGTCTGTTTTTGTGATTAGCAGTAATCTTTTGATGTTTGAATACGTTTGTTTTTCATCAAAAAATGCGTATATTGGGCTTCGTTGGTGGCGCAATGGTTGAGAGTCCGCCTGCCAATGCAGGTGACACGGGTTCGTGCCCCGGTCCGGGAAGATCCCACATGCCGCGGAGCAGCTAGGCCCGTGAGCCATGGCCGCTGAGCCTACGCGTCTGGAGCCTGTGCTCCGCAGCGGGAAAGGCCACAACAGTGAGAGGCTCGCGTACCGCAAAAAAAACCCCAAAAACATAAAAACAAAAAAAACGTATATATATCCTGGCCCCTCTCTTACCTCTTTGGAACAGTCCTTCAGAGCTATCTTAGAGGTTGTATCTTAGGCTTAAGTCCTCAGTAAGTCTGCCAAATAAAACATAGTTTGTGCTTTTTTTTTTTTTCCAGTCAACAGAATCATACAGCATGCAGCCTTTTTGGATTGGTATCTTACCCTTAGTCATGTGCATTTACCTTTCCTCCATGTCTTTTTATGGCTGGATAACTCCTTTCTCTTTATCACTGAATAATATACCATTGTCTGGATGGACCACAGTGCATTTATCCACTCACCTACTGAAAGACATTTTAGTTGCTTCCAAGTTTGGCAATTATGAATAAAGAGGCTATAAACACCTGTGTGCAGGTTTTTGTGTGGACATAAATTTTCAGCTCATTTGGGTAAATACCAAGGAGCACAATTACTGTCTCATACAGTAAGAGTATATTTAGTTTTTGTAAGAAACTGTCAAACTGCCTTCCAAAGTGACTGCGTCATTTTGCATCCCCACCAGCAATGAATGAGAGTTCCTGTTGCTCCACATCCCCACCAGCATTTGGTGTTGTCAGTGTCCTGGAATTCGGTCCATGCTAATAGATGTGTAGTAGTAATTCACTGTTTTAATTTGCATTTTCCAAATGATGTATGATTGTGAGCATCTTTTCATATATTTATTTTCCATCTGTATATCTTCTTTGATGAGGTGTTTGTTCAGATCTTTTTGGTCACTTTCTAATTTTTTTTCATACTATTAAGAGTTCTTTGTATATTTTGAATTCCAATCTTTTATCAGATGTGTTTTACAAAGATTTTTCTCCCAGTCTGTGGCTCACCTTTTCAGATATTAACAGTGCCTTTTACAGAACAGAATTCTTTTGTTTTAAAAAGTCCAACTTGTCAATTTTTTCTTTCATGGATTGTGTTTTTGGTGTTTAATCTAAGTCATTGCCAAACCTAAAGTCACCTAAGAGTCTATATTACCTTCTAAGGATTTTATAGTTTTGCATTTTACATATAAATCTATGATCATTTTGAATTAATTTTATGAAAGAGGTAAGTTCTGTGCCTAGATATAATTTTTTTTGGCCTCTGGATGTCCAGTTGTTTGAACATTATTTGTTGAAATGACTATCTTTGCTCCATTGTCTTGTCTTTGCTGCTTATCTAAGATCAGTTGATGATATACGAGTGAGTCTATTCCTGGGCTCTCTATTCTCATCCTGATCTGTTGTTCAATTTTTTCATCACGCTATCTTAACTACTGTAGCTTTAGAAGAAGTCTTGAAGTCAGGTGGTGTCAGTTCTCTGACTCTGTTCTTCTCCTTCAATATTGTGTTGGCTGTTCTGCATCTTCTGCCTCTCCATAGAAATTTTAGAATCATTTTGTTAGTATCCACAAAATAACTTTCAGAAATTTGACTAGTGTTGCATTCAATCTATAAATCAAGTTTGGAAGAATGAATATCTTGACAAAATTCTGAGCATTCTATATTCACTTTTACTATGAATTTCCAACAATTAAATGTAAATTTTATAAAGTCACAGTTTTTAAAAACTTTTTTTTTCATTTTAAAAGTCAATTTTGATTATAGCTAATATCCCCAATAGATCCTCACACATATAAGATGCTGAATAAATACTTGTGTAATGAATGAATATGACTTTCTAACTTTGGATTCTAGCAATGTGTGTATATATCTCAACTCCCTGTTGAGTGGAACATTTAGTGAGGGCAAGGCTATGTCTTATGCCAACATGTCTTCTTCATATCCTGCTAATCAGTGTGAGTCAATACGTGTTGAGTAAGCAAGTTTAAATAGTATTGAACTCCATAGTGGCTGTATCAATTTCCTTTCCCACCAGTGGTGCAGGAGGGTGCCCTTTTCTCCACACCCTCTCCAGCATTTATTGTTTGTAGACTTTTTGATGATGGATATTCTGACTGGTGTGAGGTGATGCCTCATTATAGTTTTGATTTGCATTTCTCTAATAATTAGTAATGTTAAGCACCTTTTCATGTGTTTGTTGGCCAGCTGTATGTCTTCTTTGGAGAAATGTCTGTTTAGGTCTTCTGCCCATTTTTTGATTGGTTTAGTTGTTTTTTTGATATTGAGCTTCATGATCTGTCATGCTTCCCAGTGTTCATTGCAGCACTATTTACAATAGCCAGGACATGCAAGCAACCTAAATGTCCATCAAGAGAGGAATGGATAAAGAAGATGTGGTACATATGCACAATGGAATATTACTCAGCCATAAAAAGGAACAAATTTGTGTCATTTGCAGAGACATGGATGGACCTAGAGACTGTCATGCAGAGTGAAGTAAGTCAGAAAGAGAAAAATGAATATCATATGTTAATGCATATATGTGGAATCTAGAAAAATGGTATAGATGATCTTATTTGCAAAGCAGAAATCTAGGCACAGATGTAGAGAACAAATGTATGGATACCAGGGGGGAAAGGGGGTGTGTGGTAGGATGAATTGGAAGATTGGGATTGACATATATACAGTACTAAACTAATAAGAACTTACTGTATAGCACAGGGAACTCTACTCAGTGCTCTGTGGTGACCTAAATGGGAAGAAAATCCAAAAAAGAGGGGATATATATATATATATACATATAGCTGATTCACTTTTCTGTACAGCAGAAACTAACACAACATTGTAAAGCAACTATACTCCAATAAAAATTAACTTTAAAAAAAGGTAATGAGCTAAAATACCTCTGAAATTAAAAAGAAAACTAGCATTTTAAAATGCCAATAACAGGACTTCCCTGATGATCCAGTGGTCCAATGCAGGGGATGTGGGTTCGATCCCTGGTTGTGAAATAAAGATCTCACATGCCACGGGGCAACTAAGCCCATGTGCTCTGGAGCCCATGCACCACAACTAGAGAGAAGCCTACACACTGCAATGAAGAGCCCATGTGCCACAACCAAGACCCAAAACAGCCAAATTAATTAATTAAATACATGTCAATAACAATATTATATTTGTTAAAACAAAATGACAGTAAACAATAGCATTGTTTCTATAAGAATAATGCAAAGCCAAAATGCATTTATGATATTTTGCACATTATTTGAAGGTTGAATTTTTATATATTCTTAAAATTATCTGATGTTTTGGAAGTTTCCAAGATAGCCTCTTGGTAAGAATGTTCACACCCAAACAATTATTTATCATTTCTTTCCAAGGCTTTGTCATCATCCCCTTCTTTCCTGTAATGGCACCTTTTATTTATTTATTTAAAAAAATTTTATTGGAGTATAGTTGGTTTACAATGTTGTGTTAGTTACAATGTTGCATACAGCAAAGTGTATCAGTTATACATATACACATATCCACTCTTTTTTAGATTCTTTTCCCATATAGGCCATTGCAGAGTATTGAGTAGAGTTCCCTGTGCTATACAGTAGGTTCTTATTAGCTATCTATTTTAGATATAATAGTGTGCATATGTCAGTTCCAATCTCCCAATTTACCCCTCCCCACCCCCATTCCCCCTGGTAGCCATACATTTGTTTTCTACATCCATGACTCTCCTTCTGTTTTGTAAGTAAGTTCATTTGTACCTTTTTTTCAATATTCCACATGTAAGCAATATCATAAGATATTTGTGTTTCTGTGTCTGACTTATTTAACTCAGTATGACAATATCTAGATCTAACCCTAATGGTACCTTTTAAATGAGACAGTGCCTACCTCAGGGAAACCAAAGAGACAAGCATAGTTATTACCTTAGTTTGTGAAATGCACTAAAACTACTTTATGCATCTTGCTTAATAGCTTAACTTCCCTCCTGGTAGGATCCCAAGTACTTTATCATCGATTAGATGTTAGGTTTGGGGCATGGAAGCTGGGCACCCATCGCTCTCTTTGTCCTGTGTATTTGCTTTTCTCATTCTCCTGAGGTCTCTCTCAACACTCATGTAAGGGAGTATATTGAGTGGCCCTCTGCCCTATCAGCTGAATTCATTGAAAATGGAAACTGATTTATTCTTCTCAGCAAGGAGAGATCTTTCTGTTGCCATGCATTCTATCATAAACAGAAGGGATATTTGCGGTAAGAACAACTTCTACTGCTTCAAATGGAATTGCTATTACTAGCCTTTCCCTGGCAGGTCTTATTCACATCCCACTAATTTCTCTGCAGTACAAGGCAGAGAAGGAAACTAAGTGTCTTTTGAATCATAATTTGAGCCAGACCTCTATGAAGTTCAAAATCAGGAGCACTTTATTCTGCTGCTTATAGACTGTTGGTGTCACCTTTTCATACCTGTGTTTAAGAAATGTCTCTGAACTTTACTATGTGATCTTAAGTATGGTTTGATTATCCCTCCTGCAAACTTCAGTTTCCTCATTTGTAAAATGGCAATGATAATTATTTCACTGTATTTAAACTAAATGAGATAATGTATCAAATGCATTTCCAAGACTTCTGCTCAATAAACTGCTTACTTATGACTATCATGTTACTTCATGCAGTTTTCACAATAGTATATGAAATAATTAGATTTTTACCAATCCCTGTGCTCACCTGGAATTGACACACTTTTTAAATGATACAATACTGTTCTAAACTCAGTCCCCATTTCTTCCCACACTGTGAATGTGCCACACCCACTCCCATTGAAAAATGACCTGAATCATCTTGATTATTAAACAATTGTCACATTCTTTTCATTAACCTGGGTAACCTCCAGTGAAGTGCTAGGTAGGAACTAAAGATCACACACACACACACACACACACACACACACACACACACACAATCTTTCTACCAGGTTGTATGCTACAGCAAAAGAAGTACAAATCCTAATTTGCCAAACATATAGACATGTATTTTTTTCCATATTCGGATCCAAAACATAATTTCCTCTTCCAAGCTTTTTGGAATCCACCGTACTCTGTCCTACGTAAACTCCTCCAAATAGCCTTTAGGATGAGTGGTTCAATCTAAGTGGGTACAATGATATTCTGTTGCTGTATCTGCCAGACATTTAGGTGTAAAAGGCAACAGAGATAATCTTTAGGTGAGAAACCAGGACCAAACTGAGTTGAAGATCCAGGTAAATACTCCAGAGGTGTGGGAGGTGTGGGCACATCACCATCACATTCTAGGACTCCTTCACATAAGAGACAGGAGTAACCCTACCATATTTATGTATTTATAGCCAACCATTTATCTTGAATGCATCTTAAACATCACTCATTTAAACCATGAAAATGTATTCCTATCTATTGTCATGCTAAATATGACTCCTCTACTGAAGAGCTAGATAGAAATATTTGAAGTGCTTCAGGGATGCAAAGCCTACTTAGAGACCCTCAGATGTTAATTCTCCATCCCTGGTGTATATCATCCCGATTATGATAATCCAAGTTTTAGCTAATCAGCCTGGACTTGAAGGTTGAAGTTAATTTACAAACACATAGATCACACTACCTCCACTTAACTATTTAAAATTATACAGATTTGAAGTTAACTGCAGACAATGAGCAACCCCATGTCTTTAATTACCAACTCCAGGCAAAAGACTCAGATCTAGACTGTCTGTTGTCTCAGATGCTGAATTTGTTTGCACTGCTGCCATAATGAATTACCACAAATTTAATGGCATGAAACACACACCTGTCTTGCAGCTCTGGAGGCTGAAAGTCTGATGTGGGTTCCGGGGAACTATAGCCCAGTTGCGGTAGTGATGCATTCTCTCCAGGAGGCTCTGAGGGGACGTGCCTCCAGGCTCACGCAGGATGCTGCAGAATCCAGCCGCATGCCCTCCTTACCCTTCTAATCTCTCCTGTCGCTACTGTCACGTCTCTGATTCACTTTTCAGCCTTCCTCTTTCACTTTTAAAGGATGTGATTAGATTGAGCCCCCGGGGATAACCCAAGATGATCCCCCCAATTTAAAGTCTATAATCTTAACTCCACCTGCAAAGTTCCCTTTGCCAAGTAAGGTAACATACTGGCAGGTTTCATGGATTAGGGTTTAGACATCTTTGGGGATCATTATTCTGCCTTCTGATAGAGATGCCTATGTTAAGAGTCAGACCGCATCTGAGAGTCCACTAGAAGAACATGCTTGAGGGCTCCATAGACACCTCCATGTAAATATTTCCAGTATTTAAGTTCCCGACTTTAAAACTTGTTCATCCAATTACATGTATGTGTTTAATCCCAAGAAACAGCCTGATCTATTTACTAACATGTGAAATCAGAAGTATCCTAGAGTCCTCTTTCATCTTCATCCAAATTCCGAAGACCTGTTGGTTCCAGCTCATCCAATGTTTCCATTTCTCACTCTGACAATTCCAGGAACATGTTTGTTGTGTGAGGTCAGGGAAAATCATTTGAGCCAGAATTAATCAATCCACACTCCCTCCACCTCATGGAAACTTTGCTGTGATTGCATGGGTCCCACTGCATTGTAATAATCCAGTTATCTCTGTCTCTGTAGGAGATAGGAGAACCCTGGAAACCATCCTAGTAGGATTCCTACTATTCATAATTATCCAATTGATCTGTGTCGAATAAATAAATTCTTTAATGTGTAAAAATTAAGCCAGGTTATCACAAAATACATACTGAATACCAAGCTTTATTATAGTTCCTCTCTACATTTGGTTAAGCTGAGACTATTGTAACTTATATTATCTATTTTTATCTCTCCTAAAAAAGTATCTCTAAGTTTATTTGACTGTAATTTTTCTCATTTTTAATTTTGCAAATATGCTGCATTTTCAGTCTCTATCTGATTATCTTCCTATTGATGGGAATTCCTTCCAGGTAGATGTGTGGGCATTGGCAGATTGATCACCTGCTGCTTTTCATTGTCACCCTCAATCTGTGGGTAGAAATGGCCCCTCTGATTATCCTTACCTTCCAAAGGGAAAGATAATCCTTCCCTTTCAAAGCTAGATGCCCAATGTACCACCAAACACATTGGCATTTGACCAACATGAAAACCTCTGGGAGATTAAAGTTTACAGGATGAAGGTCAAAGGAGGCAAAGCTATGAAAACAAGACCTACAAAAAGCACTACAATTGGGGATAATAATTCAGATCTCAACACATTTTGATAATATCATATGACTCGGTTACTCTGGTATTTATCCAGAGGTTATTCTGTAGTCTAACAATGATGTTTCTGGCAAAGGTCCCCTTTCTCAGCCTCAGCCCAACCTTTTCTATTTCGTCCCTGTCACTCTCCCAACACGACCAATGCCATGGGCACAGCAGTGCTTCAATGCTGTTCCCATGTCTCCTTCAATAAGGAGACAATGTGCTGTCTGTGTTGTGTTGGAGGCTTCATTTCTCTCGCCTTGATGTCTGGATCGAGCTCCCATAATGTACTTATGTACTTATCTACATGAAATCTTTCTCAACTCAAAGCCTCGCTGTAAAAGGCACCTCTTTTGGAAGTGTTGTTTATTTTTCCCAGGTTGAATTAGTCATGCCCAACTGTGCCTCTCAGGATCTGGAACACGTTGTGTGTGAACATAGGGAACACATCCCTACCTTATTATGACTATCATGATTATTATCTCCCTCAAGAATGGGCTTTATACCTTGAGTGTCTCTGCATCTCAGCTTTGCTATATGGGCTTGGCACGAGGTAAAAGGCACAGAAAATGCTTGCTGAGCGTGTCTGAATCAAATCAGATTGAACTGAAATGAACTGAACTGCGCTGAGGTTTATGGACTTTCCAGGAACCTGTATGCCTCTGAAGACCTTGTTTTTAAACAAGTGAATCTAGATTTAATTGAAACAATTTCATTTAAATCACCATTAATAATAGCCCTCTCATCTAACATTGACTTTACTCTTAAATGTATTGTAATGATTCTCTTATGTAGTTACTACCTTGGAAATATTTACCATTTTCCCTCCAGGGTTAGTTTAAAATTATAAAAAACACAGGAGATACATTGGATTTTAGGGTCAGTTTTTCTCTCCTTTACTGCTTTATATGGTGTGGTACACATGCCAAACGTCATTCAGAGGTTTGGATTGTGTCTAAAGAAGGAGAATCCGGTGTCAAAGACCAAATTTGGGGCTTCCCTGGTGGCACAGTGGTTGGGAGTCCGCCTGCCGATGCAGGGGACACGGGTTTGTGCCCCGGTCCGGGAAGATCGCACATGCGGTGGAGCAGCTGGGCCCGTGAGCCATGGCCGCTGAGCCTGCGCGTCCGGAGCCTGTGCTCCGCAACGGGAGAGAGGCCACAAGAGTGAGAGACCCGCGTACGGCAAAAAAAAAAAAAAAAAAAAAAGACCAAATTTGTCTCCCAGTATTGAAGGTCCAGCACGTATGGGACACGCCTCTTGAAAGTGACAGAAAGGGATCTGGAGTGACCTTTGCTGTGAGCACCCACCTGCTCACTGTTCACCAAAAGGCAGAAGCACCACGTTTTGCCACAGTCCTCTGCTTTGGCTTCCAGAATGCTCCCAGGATGCTTCCTCTTGAGGAGGGTTTGCATTCCTCCTCTAACCACCCCATCCTGAAACGTCCTCTCCCGATAGTCCATCTGTTTAAGGCAAGAGTTCTTCCTCAGTCTCCTCATCATAGTGCTAGGAAAAATCTCTTTCATATCTTAGTCATTAACTACATACCTATTAATTTGTTTCTTCCATTATAGCGGAAACTTTCCAAAGGAAGTGATATAATATTACTATCATGTGGCCATTGCTTATCATGATACCTGTAATATTTTTACATACTAGCTGTGTGAAAACCAGTGAGTGAGTGAAAAGTAATAACGTCTGCTGCAGTGAATTGACCATGACACGTAGTTGCTGTATTTGAAATTCCAGATGTTGGCAAAAGTCATCAGAGTGAAAGGGGAGCTACTTAATCAAGCAAATGTTGTTCAATACATTTGCTTTCTACCTTTCTGGGGGTCAGATAACTGAGAAAGCCATACAGAAACAGGAGAGGCTTATCCTAGATTCAAGAGGTGTGGATTGAGAGGAATGGATTTTTGGCCCTCTCATTTGCACAACGTTTGTTCTTCTGCGGGAAGCAGGCACCAATTACTGACCCAGTGCATTTTGTAAGCTCTTGTCTCCCAGCAATGGAGAAAATTCACCTGTAGGGGAATGCTTATGTTTTAGCCTGAAGGCGGTTTTGCAGATTTGAAGAATGAGCTGGGAAGAAAATCATAAAGGAAAGCATTATGGGGGATGTAAAGGAAAGAAGCACAATTTCAAGGGGATGGTGAGTAAGAGAGTTAAGACCCAAAGACAAACAAAGGTAGAGGCAGCTCATTCCCAGTGCCAGTCCCTGGAGAGGACACGTCCAGGGTCAGCATCCACATCGGGGAACCCCAGGCGCCCCGAGAGAGCCCTGCTGGGATGTCTCATATGGAGCTTCCCTTTCATACACCAGGGGGTCCGGAAATGCTTGTGACTACTCTTAAGTGACAGAAAAATTTAAAACAAAAAAACCAAACAGTGGCAGGGACAAACCTTATATAGAATACAGGCTGGAGATGGTTGGACATGGTTTCTAAGCAAGATCACCTAATTAGGCGGTACTGTCATGTTTGTTTGCATTGTGTTTGCCACTGGAGTTCAGTATGGTCTGGTCTTTGTTGTCCTTCTGGCTGTGGTCACACAAGGGCCAGATCGGTGAAGGGCAGTGGCAGAGGGCTGCCTTAACTGTGGAGAGATGTCAGAGACTAAAGGCAAGATCCTGCAGCTGGTCAGTGCCTAAATGTTGATTTTTCCATTCCTTGCCACAATGTTATTAAAGGAAATGGCAGTTTGCCTTAAAAAGGGTTTGAATCAGGTTTTTTTTTTTTCTTGATTGGTGGTGCTTAATTTTTTGAAACCACAGATATGTTGTGAATCTGATTAAAATTATGAGCCCCAATAAAATAAATATTCTCATCAACACACATTTCTGCAAAAAAAAGATCATGGTATTCACTGATCTCTAAACCTACATATGAACAACAGGTAAGAATCTGCCTTGGAAGGAAGCTGTGGGTGAAAAGGACATGAGAAGTAACCACTTCAAAGACCTGGAAAGGTAAAGAAATCTTACTGCTGATTCCAAGCCTGGGAGGCACATTTTGCGAACTGGGGGCTTTAAGTTGGAGACATGGGGACCACCTTGTATGACACAGCTGGTCATTCTCATGTTCTGTCTCTGGCACATTCAAAGTAGCAAGTAGTGGAACTTGAATAAAAGAAGTTTCAAATTCTATGCAATTTTCTATGCAATTCATGTAAAACTAAACCAAAATTGTACACCACGTAAAGGAAAGAGGGGCCGGGGAGGATCTGCTGCCTGGATTTAATCTAAATAAAGAAGATGACATATCTAAAAAAATAGATTTGATATGACATAGTGACAAACTTGCTTAGGAAGAATACAGTTAAAAACATGCATTGTTTTTCAAACCATGGAAACAAACCATAAGCAGTCTCCCCCTTATCCCAGGGTAACCATGAGACAACACCAGATGAGCTCAAACTGGGGACATTTGGCAAAATACCTGAGCAGTGTGCTTCCAAAGTGTCAAAGTGATGAAAAGACTGGAAGACTGTGCAGTTGGAGGAGACAGAACAGACATGAAGGCTAAAAGCAACGTGTGTCTTGGGAGGGATCCTGGAGCAGGAAGAAGACTTCAGGGGGAAAACTGTGAGATCTGAATAAAGTCTGTCATTTACGTAATAGTATTTGTTTAATATCTTAGTTTTGATGAATAAACGACCATTGTGTAAGATATTAACACAAAGGGAAACTGGACGAAAGGCATATTTAAACACTCTGTACTTTCTTTGCAACTCTTCTGTAAAACCATAATAGTATTTCAAACTAAAAGTTAAAATAACCGTCTTTAAAACACAGAATAGGGCTTCCCTGGTGGTGCAGTGGTTGAGAGTCCGCCAGCTGATGCAGGGGACACGGGTTTGTGCCCCGGTCCGAAAAGATCCCACATGCCGCGGAACGGCTGGGCCCATGAGCCATGGCTGCTGAGCCTGCGTGTCCGGAGCCTGTGCTCCGCAACGGGAGAGGCCACAACAGTGAGAGGCCCATGTACCGCAAAAACAAAGAAAACACAAAAAAAAAAAAAACAGAGTATTTTTCAAACTCAGTTGTTGTAGAAGAAATTCAAGTTAAAATTACATTGAAATATTTGTCATCTATCAACTGGCAAAAATGCAAAAGTATGACAGCATACAATTAGCCTATGTATAAAATGTGGGTATCATATATTCCTGGTAGGGACGTAAAATTATACATCTTCATTAAGAAGAAATTGGAAATATCTGGAAAAAATGGCATACACATTTACCTCTGAGTTTATCAATCCTATTCCTAGAAATTATAATGAGGCATATGGGGCAGAAATAAGTTTCCGTTTCAACTATGTTTATACTAGCAAAAATTGGAAACACATAAAATATCCATAAATACAAAGCCTGTTGTGTGAATAGATCTACACTGTGGTATACTGTGCATCTGTAAGAAGGATACTAAGGCCCTCTGATGTGAGTTCATCACTAGAAGATTTTGTTACATTAATGCAGTAGTTAAGAATCTGCCTGTCAATGCAGGGGACATGGGTTCGAGCCCTGGTCTGGGAAGATCCCACAGGCCATGGAGCAATTAAGCCTGTGTGCCACACCTACTGAGCCCATGTGCCACAACCACTGAAGCCTACATGCCTAGAGCCCGTGCTCCGTAACAAGAAAAGCCACCGCAATGAGAAGCCCACGCACTGCAAGGAAGAGTAGCTTCCGCTCGCTGCAACTAGAGAAAGACCGCACGAAGCAATGAAGACCCAATGCAGCCAAAAAAAAAAAGAGTAGAAATTTGTATACAGCGCCACCTTCTGTAACTCCGGAGTCAACAGAGGATGGGGGGAAAAGGGCAGAGGAGAGCATATATTTTCAACTCTGGAAATAAAATATATAAGCTATAAAGTAGTAAGTCAAGTTTTAGAAAGAAAAAGGTAAAATGGACCTGTATGAAAGTGTGACTTTTCTGAAAATATTTTGCTACACAGTGTTGACTTCAAAATCCTTTAATGTTTACATATCCGAAAAGTAAAATTTTTTTAAAAAGCAAAGAAATCATTAAGTATTAGAAACATGCTGAAACTAATAAATTTAACAGTATATTAAAGTGGTGACAATTACAAAGATAAATGACATTTCAAGATAATATTTTGACTATATATCCTTGGTAGAACATAGTCCAGGGCTGCAAGAATTCCAAGCTTCAATTAATAGATTTCTTGGTAATATTAATATCTTATTTAAAACTATTTTATCCACATGGTAAAAAAATGCAAATAATTGATATTGTTAGAAATTATTGTTAGCAATCCATATTTTTAGTGTAAGGGAGAAGAGAAAACACCATAAAAGCAATGCAATTAAGTAAAACCTATATATGTAACATTTGAATTAAAAATATCAATATAGCCTCATGCTTTTTCTTTTAAAATATATACATTCTAGCTCTGTCTACTAAAAAATTATGAGAGCCATGACAACCCCATGGAAAAATCATACCTAGTGCCCAGTTGGTGGTCTCTAAATAGCAAAATAAGCTACAAGAATATATTGTACAACACAGGGAATATAGCTAATATCTTATCATAACTTTAAAAGGAATATAACCATTGAAAATTATGAATCACTCTATTTCACACCTGACATATAATATTGTACAGCAACTATACTTTGACAAAAACAACAAAGTTCTACAAAGAAATCTTACATTTCAAATAAAACCTAATAAAGTACCTGAGAGCCTTGGAGGAATGGCCGACTCCAGGCCTGATGCAGAAGCTCTGTGAGATGAGCTGAGATCCCTGTGCCTTGTCACTGGACACTACAGTGGGTTTAAAATACGTCCACAGGATTCTGTGACAATCCTCTTTGATTCCCTCCCTCCAGAGTGTGGCCTGGACTTAGTGGATAATTTAAAGCAGAAGTGTGTGGAGATGTGAATTTGGAGAGGAGGTCATGAAGCCACAGTGCTTTCCTCCTTGCTCACATTCTGTTTTGGATTCTTCATTCTGGGAAAAGGAAGCTGCTGTGTTATGAGAGATCCCACAGAGGGTCCACGTGAGCTGAGGTGAGCTGAGGCCTTCTGCCAAGAGCCAGCACTGAGCTGAGTCCTTGTCTAAGAGTCACGTGAGTGAACTTTCTTGGAGAAAGATCCTCCATGCCCAGTTAAGTCCACTGATGACTTCAGCCCTGGGCCACGACTTGACCACAACCTCATGAGAGACTTGAGCGCAAAGCTTCAGTGCTGCTGTCAGATAACCAAACCTCAGAAATTGTGTGAGATAGTCAGTGCTTGCTGTTTTAAGATGCTACGTTTTGGGGTATTTTGCTATACAGCAATAGATAACAAATGCAGATATAATTGGAAGCAACTAAGGCACATTCCCTCACTCATAGAAGGAAAGATCAAGCATTTGGTTTACTATTCAGGGATGAATTTTGACTTCTAGGTAGTTGAAGAATTAGTTGATAAAGGAAAGTTTCTTTTTACAGAAGCATTCTACTTAATACATAAGGAAAAAAAGAAAGCATTAGAAAGTCTTATCAGCTTTAAGGTAATAACTGATTTAAGTCATCATTAGAACAGATGGCAACATTAGATTAGATGGAAACATTTTCAATGGCGAGAGGTTGCTCACCAAATGAACCTACTGATTAATCTTAGCACAGTATCTACATGCAATGTGGGGTCTATATTTTATTCTTGTTCTAAGCAACCAACAGAGAAACCCATTTTAGAAAAAATCAGGGAAATCTGAATATAGTATGGGATGATACCAAAGGCATTCCCTTCATATATGTAGTCACTACTTGTTATGAATCTTTTTCAAATATTATTGCTCAGACATTTCTCCCCCCATGGGCCAGACCTCTACCTGGTTCTTCTCCCAGTTACCAGGAAGCCTGGGCTGGAGACCAAAACTCACTTCTTTGCATTGCTACACATACCAGCCAAGGCCTTACTTTGGGCTCAGTATTTACATATTCCATATATTCTGTATATTCCAGAGTCCTACTAGAACATGGAACAGGGGATAAATAAAATAAAATAAGACATACAGGTTTTGCTGCTTCATTGTTTCATTCCTCTCAGTAAGCATTGAAACCACGAGTTAACACATGGATAAGAAATGTGTAAGTGAACAACCGCAAACCATGGAGACTCAAAGTGGACTAACCAGAAAAGAAAAGCTATATGCTGTCTACAAGAGACCCACTTTACATAAAAGGACACAAGTCAGATAAACGTAATATCTTGGAGGAAGATATATGGTGCTAACAATGATCAACAGAAAGAGAAGAAGCTATATTAATATCAGGCAAAGCAAACTTCGGAGCAAAAAGTAACCATGGGTAAACAAGTACATTACATAATGATAGAGACAGTCTTCTAAGAAGACCTAACAATCTTAACAAAAGAACAGAACAATACATGAGGCGAAACTGATAGAGCTGAAGGGAGAAATGGACAAATTCACTATGAAAGTTGGAGATTTAACAGCCCTATTTCAATAAGTGATACTGCAACCAAGCAGAGTATCAGTGGGTATACAAGCGACCTGAACAGCACTGTCAGGCAACATGATGGGATTGACATTTATAGAATACTTCAGGAAAGAGCAGAATACACATTCTTTTCAAGCCCACACAAAGCATTCATCAAGATAGACCGTATCCTGGGACATAAAACACATCTTAACACATTTTAAAATATAGGAACCTTACCAAGTACGTTCTTGGACCATAATGGAACTAAACTAAAAATCAGTAACAGAAAATAGCTGCAAAATCCCCAAATAGTTGGAAATTAAACAATGCACTTCTAAATAAGTAATGGGTCCCAATAAAGTCACATGGGAAAGTAAAACAAATTTTCAACTAAATTAAAGTGAAAACACAACTTATCAAAATTTGTGAATACAGCAGAAGCTGTGCATAGAGGGAAGTTTGTAACATTAATGCATTTTTGGAAAAGAAGAGACATCTAAAATTATAGTCTAACCTCCCAGGAAAATAAATAAAGGAGGGCAAATTAAGCTTGAAAGCAAGCAGAAGAAATTAAATAATAAAGATTACAGTGGAAAGTAATGGAACTGATAAACAAGTTCAGGGCTTAGGATTGAAGGTCAATATACAAAAGTCAATTGCTTTTCTGTAAAACAGAAGTGAATAATTCGAATTTAAAATTAAACAGAACACAATATAATTTATAATAGTATACAAAATGACAAGCAGAAATTTAACAAAATATGTGCAGGATTTGTTTGCATAAAAGTGGAAGACAAGATGAAAGGAGTCAAAAAAGATCTACATAAACAGTGAGATTTCATATGTATGGATTAGAAGACTCAGTGCTGTTGAGCTATCAAGTCCTCCCACCTTGATTCATAACTTCCATGAAACCCCAGTCAAAAGCCCAGCAAGTTATTTTGTAGATATCAGAAAAGTTATTTTAAATTTCTGTGATAAGGCAAAGGACCTAGAATAGCCAAAAAATAGTGAAGAACAACAATGTTGCAGGACTCACCATCCATTTCAAGCTTTGCCATAAAGCTACAGTAATTAAGACCGTGTGGTATTGGTGAAAGAATAGACAGATCAATAAATGGAACAGAAGAGAGAGTCCAGAAATAGACCCACAGTAAAGTCAACAGATTTTTAACAAAAGTGCAACCTGATTCAGTGAACAAAAGACAATCTTTGCTGGAAAATTTGAACATCCATATGCCAACAAATGAACACAGAATTAGACTTTTCACCTTACACAAAAATTAACTAACTATGGATCATAAGCATAAAAATAAATGCAAAACTGTAACACTATAGAAAACACTGGGAAAAAATTATATGATCTAGGGTTTAGAAATGAGTTTTTAGATATAACACCAAAAACATGATCAGGGCTTCCCTGGTGGCGCAGTGGTTGAGAGTCCGCCTGTCGATGCAGAGGACGGGGGTTCGTGCCCCGGTCTGGAAAGATCCCACATGCCACGGAACGGCTGGACCCGTGAGCCATGGCAGCTGAGCCCGGGCGTCCGGAGCCTGTGCTCCGCAACGGGAGAGGCCACAACAGTGAGAGGCCCGCGTACTGCCAAAAAAAAAAAACAAACAAAAAAAAAACAAAAACATGATCAATAAGAGAAATAATCGTCAAGTTTAACTTAATTGAAATTAAAAACATTTTCTTTGTGAAAACACTGTTTTGAGAATGAAAAGACAAGATGGAGACTAGGAAAAAGTATTTGTAAACCACATAATCTGATAAAGTACTTGTATCCCAAATATACAAATAACTCTTAAAACTCAACATAAAGAGAAGGAAAATTTTTTTTGAAAAAAAAAAAGCACAGACACATCAGAAAAGAAGATATACAGATGGCAAAAAGCATATAAATAGTTTCTCAAAATTAAGGAATTTGAAATTAACACAATAGTGAGACAGCACTATATATCTATTACAATGGCTAAAATCTGTAAAACTGTTGCTATCAATTTTCTGTGAGGACGAAGACCAACAGAAACTCCTATTTATTGCTGGTGGAAATGTAAAATGAACAAGCACTTCTGAAAATAGTTTATCAGTTCTTACAAAGCTAAACAGAGTCTTACAATGACGTCCAGGAATCATACTCCTAGGTATCTATTCAACAGTTTGAAAGATTATGTTCATACAAAAATCCTGCACATAAATATTCCATTCATAATCCCACCAAACTATACGAAATCAAAATGCCTTTCAATAGGCATGAGGATAAACAAAACATGGTAATCCCAAAATTGAATACTAATCAGCTGTAGACAGGACTGATCTATCAACCCACGTAAAATCATGGATGAATATTAAAAGCTTATTGTTGAGTGAAAGAAGCCAGTCTGAAAAGAAGCCAGTCTGAAAAGGCTACACACTATATGATCCCAAATCATATAGTATCAAAATATAGTCAGTGAAAAGATCAGTAAATTAACTCTACTATGATTTTTTTAAATGGTTTAAAAAAATAAGATAAAATTCTTAAAAAAAAAATCAATGGTTGCCACTGGACAACAGATAAAGCACATGGGATATTTTATTGGAATGAAATGATTCTGTATTTTACTGGTGGACACATGAAACTATGTATTTATCAAAACTCTTAGAAATTAACAACAGGAATGGTAAAACTCATCTCATATATATATATATTCCAGCCTCCATTAGCTGAATTCCAGCTTTTGTCACACATTTGATCTTCGTTGGCCCTTACAACCATTCCATGAGATGAGTGTAATTATTCCCATATATAAAACATTTAAGAGATCAGGAGATCCAGGAGGTAAAGCAGAATTTGAAAAATAATATCATCACAGATGTATGAAATAACATTGGAGGTAAGGGAGAGGTGTTGACCTAGGTAACCATGGAAATGAGTGGAGTCTGAATACCAAACACAACAAAGAACTGCACAAAAGCACTATTAGCTAGTTGATAAGAATGTTTGTGACAGGAGTCTGGATTAGCAATTCTGATACTTTTATCGATGTGTAATGGAATTAAACAGTTATGTAAATAGATAGCAGATGGTTGGGGCCAGGTTGCTCACTGTTGAAGTGGGAGCTACAGATCAGCAAGGGGAGGAGGCCAGAATGAGCCATGTGGTGGTGGATTGATTTGGAGTCATTTGTATAAACTCGTGTTTAGCTTAATATGGATACAGCTGGTTACATACGAAAATATTTAAAGATCTGTGTCAGTTGCACTGTCAGCTGAAAAAGACTAGAATCAACTAAATCCCAGTAGTGAGGAGCAACACAGCACCCAGGTCTTGGATTCTAATACCACTGTCCAATAGAAGGAAGCAGGGCTCCTGGGAGAAATGCTGATTCTACAACTGGGGCAGGAAACATAGGAGACAAGCCTGGAGCATCCTGTATTGCCTTAGGATAAAGAAGTGTTCAAAAAAAAAATGATCATGGAAATATATTGCAGAGACACAGAAAACAACTGAAAGCTCCTAGCAGCAAAAGCTGGACACTTATAACACAAAGTGTAAAGTAAGTATCGATGGGTCCACATTCATATAACTCAGTCACTGAGTGCATAAATAGTGAGAGAGAATAGACACATCTCCCATGCAGAAGAATTCTGAATAATTGATGAAGGTGTTTCACCCTCAACACTTCACTCTTTAGGTGTGAGCTGCACATTGTGACTTTCTTCCAAAGGTTACAAAAAGAGAAAGGGGGAAACTGTACAGTGGAGAAATATGAGCAATGCCATCTCAGCCAGGAGGTCAAGGTTACCAGGTTACCATCCACTTTGCTAATTCATGCTGCTAGCATGTCCTCTTGACAAGATGTGGTGAGAATGACAGTTTACCTCCACTGTCTTCTGGTAAAACCAGTAACTCTAATCTAATCATGAGAAACATATCAAACAAATCCATTTGAGAGACAGTCTACAGCACACCTGAGCAATACTCCTCAAACTGTCATGGTTGTCAAAAATAAGAAGCTTCTGAGAAATTGCCCAAGAGGAGGCTAGGAAGACATAGAGAGTAAATGCAATATGGCATCCTGGATGAGATCTTGGGACATTTAAAGGATATTGGGTAAAAACTAAGGAAATCTGGATAAAGTATTGGCTTTAGCTAATACTATTAATGTTGGTTCATTAATTGTGACAAATGTGGATAATAATATAAGATGTCAATACTGAGGGACACGAGGTGTAGTTATATGGGAACGCTTTTGCTATCTTCTCAACTTTTCTATAAACCTAAAACATTTAAAACTACATTTATTACAAAATCAATGAAGGAAATCACAAAAGAAAATATTGACAGATTTGACTGAATAATACTGGAATCATGGGGGCATAGAATACGTAATAAATGGAATTAAAATATACATAACTGAGGAAAAATACATTGACAAATATGATACCATTTTGTCATAAAATTATCAAAGTTATTTTTAAATTATTATGAGATTATAGAGCTATTACACGAATTGAGACAAAGTTTCTGAAAATAAATATAAAAATTAAAATTTTCATCATATTCATATAGTTGCCTAAGCAATTTTATATTAAAGTGTCTGACTAAAGTTTTTGACATATTATGATTGTTTCATACTAAAAGATGCTCATTGGGTCTTCCCTGATGGCACAGTGGTTAAGAATCTGCCTGCCAATGCTGGGTACACGGGTTTGAGCTCTGGTCTGGGAAGATCCCACATGCCGTGGAGCAACTAAGCCCGTGTGCCACACTATTGAGCTTGTGTTCTAGAGCCCACGAGCCATAACTACTGAATCCCATGTGCTTAGAGCCCGTGGTCCGAGAGGAGCAACAAGAGGAGACACCACAATGAGAAGCCCACGCACCACAATGAAGAGTAGCCCCTGCTCGCCACAACTGGAGAAAGACCACTCACAGCAATGAACACCCAATGCAGCCAAAAATAAATAAATAAATAAAGATGCTTGTTGAAACATTACTTTTTTTTTTTTTTTTTTTGTGGTATACGGGTCTCTCACTGTTGTGGTCTCTCCCATTGCGGAGTACAGGCTCTGGATGTGCAGGCTCAGTGGCCATGGCTCACGGTCCCAGCCACTCCATGACATGTGGGATCTTCCCGGACCGGGGCACGAAACCATGTCCCCTGCATTGGCAGGCGGACTCTCAACCACTGCGCCACCAGGGAAGCCCGAAGCATTACTTTTAATGATGAAATCTTGGGACACCATCTAAAAATAAGAAATCTTTTAGGAAATTTTATTAAATCTACGTGATACTTTATTTTACTCATTAAATAGCCTACACACATTTCTGCATAACAAAGGAAAATGTTCAAAGTCCAAAATGGTTATAATCAAATCTCAAGATATGTAAATGATCCCAAATATGTAAAAAAGAATGAAATATTTATTATTTTAGCATGGGTTCTCTTAGGAGGTTTGAATTTTGAGTGATGAATATTTTCTTATTTATAATTTGTTGATTTGCCACTAGTTATCATGTACTATTTTATAACGGGAAAAAATGTACTGAAAATAAATAATCTCTACTCACTGAGTTGAAATATAGCCATAGGCCAGCCTCTATGAATAATAGATTTTGTCGATGAAATTTTCAACAGAATCTTTTTTCCTAAAATGACTTATTTTTCTCCTGAAAGATCAGATGTCTTGCCAGATGCAGAATGAATGGTGAATTGCAAAAGCCCCACCCCGGGTCCACCAAATCAGAGCTCTGAAGGAAGGAAGGACTTCTCCTGGCGTCTCTCTGCTCCCCCACGAGTGTCTCATTATCTTTTTTAACCAGAGCTCTCCTGAGCCCCAAGTGGGTTCATTCTCAAACATACAAACTCTAGAATCAACCCTGCATCTAGGACAGAATTTTAAAGTAAGTTTAAAAAAATAGTAAAGACAATATTGGTGATACCATGAAATTGAAAAGGTGCCCAAGATTAGAAAGGATGGTGACCTTTGACCTGGCCCTTCAAGGGAAAATACAGTTGGGATGTTAGTTGGGGGAAATGAGTGTGAAGGATGAGGTTGTTTCATTTTTTAGGATATACACGTCTTGGGTGCCCATTTATTCAAAGACAAATTATTCAGAACATCCTGCATCCAAGACTTTCTGCTGGCATTGGGAGTTATAACAATACCCAAGTCAGACCATGTTCACCTGCCCTTAGAGGACCTGACTCAAATGTATAAGATAGACCAAAAAATGTATAGTGATAAATAGAAAAATGTCAAAATGGAATAAATTGTAAAAGGTTATAATATGTTACAAATTCAAAGTAAAGAGCTAGAGGAAACAGAGGATTTGAAAATAAAGGAAAAAGTAATAATTGAGGGAACAGTTCACCAGAGTAGGTTTGGGAAGTAGCAGGCTACTTGATGTTTAGCTGTCTCTCTGAGAGGGAGAAAATCTCTGATTTGCAGCATTTGTCAATTTCCATGGTATAAATATCCCATGACACCTCAAAGCATAGATCATTGTAAAATGCACAAAATAACTTGGAGGTGATGAATGACGAGAGTTTATTATTATTGTTTTTAATTGATCTCATTGTCAGTTTATATAACTGAATTTTTAAGGATGACTGTGTTTACAGCTGGATGATAAAACTTTGAAAAATGTAGTAATCAGCTCTCCTGAGGTGGTACAAGCCAACTCCGACACAACACCGAGATGTAATGCATATGTGTCAATTGCATTGCCTACTTTGGAATAACTAGACCTGAGTATACTTAAAAAATAAATAAATAAAATAACAATAGAAAGAAGAGGGCTCTGGAGAAGATAGAATAGGAAATTTGGCTAGGGTCAAGTTGAACATCTTGAATATCAGTCTCAGGAGGATGGGACCAGTTCTGCAGCTCCTGGGGAGCCACTGCAGGGGTGTGTGTGTGTACGTCTGTGCTTTAAGCAACAGTGACATAGATGCTAAAATTATGGGTTAACATTTACAGTGAATTGGAATAGGGCAACTTTGGAGGAAGGGAAATCAACTAAGAACCTTCATCGCTCTTCAGAGAAGAAGACGCAGAGCAGAAACGAGGATGGCCAGCAGTCGCAGGCCATGAGAATCACTGCTCTGTGCTCTGCAGTCAACCCTGGGCATTGACAATCGTTTAAGTAACACACTTAAAGAAAAGTGCAATTCTCCAAGTGCAAAAGCCACCAGAGCTGAAGAGAAAAGGTGAAACTAGGGCTATAGGGAATCTACACAGTAAAATAAAACATTCCTGGGCTAGTATGCTGTTCCTTTTATTTTCATATTCCTTTTAGGATACGTTTAATCTGTTCATCTCAATGCTGTTGGTGAGTTAGCATTAAAAAGGGGGGAGGTGCTGTTTAAACTTCACTATGTCTAGCAACTCATCAGGGTAATTTTTAATATGGTTTCTAACTCCAGGATTCATAGGAAAGGAGGAAAGATGTGTAACTTTATTAAAAGACTCTTTTATAACTTTACAAAAGTAAGGACTAGCTCCATTTTTCTATGCAGCTTTGCTAATGAATGAATGTTCTCTCTCCAGAAGTCAGAATAGAGTCACCAATTTTCAGCCTCAGGGTTTGAACTGTAATTAAAATGCAAATGCATTAGCTTAATATAATAGCTGGAAGAAATCTGAAAGATCAATCTCATTGAACCATTTTATTTCATAGATGAAAAATCTGAGACAGAGTGGTTGGTGACATTCAGCTGATGAATGGAGACAGCACGGCACAGACAGAGGCCTGTGAGGAGGAACCCAGAGGTCCCTGCGCTCAGCTAGGACAGGCAGGCTGGGCAGAACCTGTCCCTCAGTGTACATCCAAGTGGGTGTCAGGGGGCCGCCGGGCGCCAGGATCCCAAGTAAGGCCTGTCCACTGGCACAGCCGATGTCATAGTTGCTATTATGATTGATGCTATCGTTGTCTTGAAAAGAAATATCTTTGAAAACATGATTTTGTTAATATTTCTGAACTGAATATAAACTTTACCCAGAAAGACCTCATATAATGTTATGGACTAAATGGCTATCAAAGTTTGCGATTCATTTCATCATTCTGGACCCCAGTCACCTATAAAATGAGGAAAATAGTAGCCTTCGTGGGGTAAATCTGACGATTATACTGGATCATATACATAAACTGCAGGCTGCCGTGCCTGACATAGCTACTCACCACGTGCACTTGGAAATTGAACAGAGGATGCCAAATTGTGTGGCTTCCCAACGACAGCTAAGGGTTGATGGTGCTTACCTGTAATCAGAACTGCAGACTCAGCAAAGCTCAGGGTTGTTTGAGAATTTAAGAAACATCAGATCCCAGCCCTCCAATTTTATAAATGAAAATTATTATTTTCTGGGAGTCGTTAAGTGACTCACCTAAGGACCCTCAGTGAGGGCAGCCCTCACGGGGCCATCCCCAAGGGGCCAGGAGAAGTGCCTTCTCAGGCACACTTGGGGCCCTTCCAGTAAACTCATCCTCACAGCAGATTATCTGGGGTATGGGCGCTTAGCTCTCTTTAATAGAGACTCGTGTTAATATCAGACTGAGAACAATTGAGAACTTTCTAGAGTCACTGCATGACCTGACTCCTGTGTACTCAGTTTCATTTGGTCATGACTCAGTGTTTAATCTGACAATTTTCCCCACTTTATCCCCTGTTTTACTCCTCAGGTTTGAGCCTGTACCATCTCATTTTGTTCACCTCTGTCTCTAGTCATTTACAGTGTACTGAAACTCACCCCTGATAACCTGGGATTTTTTTTAACTCTTTGAAGATAGGTTCAATTGTATCCTCCATGCCTTAAGCCAAATAAGGGAATTATTGTATATTTGGAATTTAATTAAATTTTATAAACCTTCTTGAGCATCTGTGAATGCCAGGCACAAGGTCTGCTGCTAGAGATATATTGGTAGTAAGAAGTGCTCTTTTCACCAAGAATATTCACTCCAATGGGGAGAGGGTGGAACAGAAAGCAAACAAGCATGACAGCTCAGTCATTTCTAGGAAGGCACACAAAATGCATAGAAAACACAGAGCACTTAACGATGAGAGAACATGATTTATTAAGGGACCTGAAGTCCATCTGAGGAAGCAAAAGCTGTGAATCATGAAAATATTCTTGTCTTGTTTTTTCGTTTGTTTTTGGTTTTAGTCATGTTTAACTGCTTAGCTAAGTTTGGCTTAATTCAAAAGCAATAGGAAATATTGAACGTTTTTGATAAGGAAAGTAGCATGATTGAATGGTTACATAGAACACTATGGAATTCAGGTCTGAGAGCAGATCCTAGAAATTGGAGGATCCATCATGGATCTATGAAAACAGTTCCAGGGAGAAATGACAAAGGTCTATTCGACAGGGAGACATAAAGTAAGTCAGCCAATAAATATCATTGTGCAATTCCGAGTTAAAATGTAACATTAACGAATATGCCTCATTTTCATAAAATTATCATTTATCAAGTGGTTGGAGATAGTAATTCCTCTGATTTCTAATATTTTTCTCTCCACTATGAGGAGCCTAGTGGTAAGTTCACTTTCGCAGGGCACACAGCCTCACCAAGGACAGGAGTCTACCTTGATCCATGATGTTAAATGTCCAGCCAACCATAAGATGACAAGAGGCAGTGTGCACTTCAGTGAGGTTAAAGGGACAGAATTTACCAGGACAGCCCTCTGGGTGAGAGAAATCCTCAGAATTCACGTTCAAAAGATCCAAATGTGTGACAGCCATAGAGTTCAGCCTTCCTAAACAGTTGCATCATCTTCAAATTAGGGTTCAGCCAAATGCTCTATCTAGTTTTTGAGATTGCTAATAAAAAGCCATAAAGATGTAAGTAACTTGCAAACAATGCATCCTGTAAATTCAGTAAATGCTACACAAATACCTAAAAGTGGGCAGTACTGATAGGCCTTCTAGAATAACTACCTTCTTCAGGAAAGACACTGGTGAGTTCCCAGGTTTTTTCCTTACTGAATTTTTTCTCTGTACCGCCTTCAATGTTCACTCTGCTGGCTAGTTTTTCTTCTCACCTGCTGATTTTGTTCTCAGAGAGTGATGTATGTGAAAAACAACTTGATGGCATTTTTCCCCTTGGGAAGAGTCTGGCACACAAGCAAATAGAAGTTTCTGTTTCAATTCCTAATACGTATTTGAAGAAATGGTGGAGAAAGTTAAAAAAAAAAAAGTAACAGAAAAACTTTTTCCAGCAAAGACAAGATAGATCCTGCTGTAATTGAAAAGTGCTGGACTGAGGGTCATGTGTATGGACTCAGCCAGGATCTCAGGAAAATTTCCATGCAAAGCCTGCCAGGAGCTCTGTTTATTCTGTGGACAGGAGAGGGTCAAGGGGAGGCCTGGAGCAAAGAGACAGGGTCAGCTGTGGGAGGTCACTGAGCTTCCAGGGGACCTGTTAAGTCATAGAAGACCCAGTGTGTGTGTGGGCAGGGAGAGGGGGAGCGAGAGAAAGGGGAAGGTGGGGAGGGGGAGAGAGAGGAGGTAGAACAGATTCAGTAGAGGAGAAATACGTGGACAGGGAATTAATATTCCAAACACTCAGGCTGGGGCTTTCTATTGGAGTTCTCTCACAGAAGGTAAATGCAGGTACCTGTTCCATCCTTGGGTCACACTGACATAATGCAGAAGAGGCTACAAATGCTGTGGAATTCAAGCCACTTAAGCACAAGCATGGTCTTCTGGTCACCAGACGTTTTGAAAGCACAATTTAGAATCAGGCACAAGCCAGGTGGTGGAGCTGTGAAGGAAATACAGTTAGGGTCAACTTTGTGGGTCTTCATTTCTTTGGTGAACAACCATTGCTTCCTTCTACTCAATCCAATTCTTCACAACTCCACATAACCCAAGATGTACTACCTCATTTTAAATGTGTTAGTGGCTTTCGTCCATCTGAACAAAAATAAAAATTCCTTTCCTTGATCCTCAAGGTCCTCTGTGTCTGGTGTATGCCTGGGAGTGAAACGGCCACCAACCCCATACCTATGCGTGAACTGTTAATCAAGTTGGTCAAAGCATCTCCATCTCCGCCGGGGAGGTGAGACTGTAGCTGGTCTTGCTGGTGGATTCAGATTTTGAGTGGAAAGATCAGAAATGACAATCCCAGAGGCTCAACCTGAAAAGACCTGAAAAGCCTGGTCTTGTTCAGTGGACGGCCAGGAGATCAATCCCCCTGAAGGGGAGAGGGAAGTTGAGGAGAGATAATTCTAGAGAGTAACAGTGCTTTTGGAAAGTTGGATTTAGCTATCGAGTTTGGGCTCATTTTTGTACAAAATAAATGTACTTGGAGAGAGTGGGCTGTACAATGGTGAAGGTTAATCAGGGAGCAGTAGGAAGGATAGATGAAAGAGAAAGCTAATGAAAACAGAGATATTTGGGGAGCTTATTGAAAATATAACAAGAAGTGTAGAGTAATGGAGATATATTATTTGCATTTAAAAGACTAAATTATTTGCATTTAAAAGACCTTGGTTCAAGTCTCAACCATGTGGCTTGGCAAGTAACTTAATTAAATATACAATGGAAACATTTTCCTCCCAGATTTATAAAAGTATTTTGGAAATGTGTGAACATGTTTTATAAAATGTCAAGAATTATTAATAAGGAAGTGGTGATATTCTTTCATTCAATGGAACAAACTAGTAGGCTCTTGAACCTGTTTTTTTTAGATTTTCCAATATTTCTTTAAAGGACTGAACTCCTATCACTTTTTCCAGCATTTTCCATAAGCAAAGCCTGCTTCTGTGTGCCTTCATGATCTGTGTTTATTCATTGTCCCTGCTGGTGTTTAAATATTCTTACCCCCTATATGACAAACCTGCTTTTCATCTTTTGAACACACAATTATGATGCTGAGTTAAGATAATTTCCTGTGTACAGAGTGTTTATTAAGAAATCCCAAGTATCTGAACATTTTCAGCACAGACCAAATATCCTTGTTTTGGCTTAATGAAATTAGTCCAGCATGCTCTACTTCCTGGAGTTATCAGGTTATCTGTAAAGCAGCTGCCTTACAGATTTCGATGAGTCCTGACCTTGAATTCCCTAAAAGACTGCAGGGAAATACTTCTACATTATTGCCTGAAGCTAATTTATTCATTACATTAAGTAAGGTCCACTCGGTCATCCATCCACTCTCCATGGACCTCTCCATCCTCTTCCTTCAGAATCACACTTTGGACTCCATGCTAGCTGATGACCATTCAAGTCCTTGACTTTGGTGCATGGATATGGATCAACTTTAGCTCTTCTTGCTCTCCTACCACTCTCCCAGCCAATAACTCACCAACATTATGTTGTTTCTTTCTTCAAAACCATTCCAGAAAGTTCTTTTCCATTCATGTCACCATCTGAGTTTTGCAGATATTTATAATTTATTGAAGAGAATAATGATTCATCCTAGTATATATCATCACTGCTTTCAAGTGTTGACAAGCACTTTGGCATTTGATCTTCACGACCACTCTGAGGTTGAGAATATGTTATCATTAAACCTATTTCACTGATAAGGGATTATGAAATCGAGACCCAGAAATTTAAGAAACTTGCTGATAGTTCAGAATCTCTGGCTTCAGAAAAGGTGTCTTTCCACAAACCACTAGAAAAAAAATGAACTTATATGCTCTTTTTTGTTTTACTTTTGAGCTCGAATTTTATTTTAATATAATGGATTTTATTTAATTTTTAATTGGAGAATACAAGGATCAGAGTCAATGTCATACTACATCTCAGTAGATCTCTTGTTTCAGAATCACTCAGATTTGCCAATGCTGGAGACCTCGGACATCTCCTGGCTCAGTCTTCTGACCACTGAAGGAATGCTGTCTGCAAAGAGGGAAAAGTCCATTCCTCCCTCCTCTGTTTGAATGTCCCTAGCTTGGGGAAAACCATTAATCCCTTTACAGTGGGACTCATCCAATGTAGAATGGCTCTGTTTCCTTGTGCTTCATTTCTCAGGTGTGACAAAGAACACATGTACCTTTTCTGTTACATGACAGTATTTTGAAGTCATGTAACAGAAATAGAAAAGTTATTTCCTAACAAATATTCCTTGGTTAGATGGCTTACTATAACCAGTTGACAAGTTCAACATTCAAAAAGAATGAATTGTGGGCATCCTGAGGTTGACTGAAGCTATGATTGCCAGGTAAGCTCTTGAGTTTCTCATCAGGCAGCACCAAGAAAAGGCTTTTCAAAAGAAAAATGTATTCTATGGTTGAAGGACTTCCATACTTACTGAATTAAGATGATTATTACAATATTGTATGGTTTCTTAATAACTTAGTGTTAAAGGATTGCACTATTGAAGAAAATGGGTGCTTCTTAGACACTAGGGGTGTATTTCCCACCCACAGTTTTCATTTTGAAAAGCATATGGACCTCACAAGCCCTCACTGAGAAGGGGCATTGAACTTGTCAGGAAGTTAGAGTCTGTGAAAAATCTTATTATCACACTCAGGCTGATACAGAGACCTGGGAAGATGACTCAGCTTTGCCACAGTCTTACAGAGTTAAATTCAGGGCTTTGCTGTATACAGTATACCATGTAGTTGTCTTCCTTTTATCTAGGAAACATCACTAATTCTATCGTTATTCCCAGTTTCGTAACACAAATGGTGCTGTTACTAGTGGATGTTGTATCACACATTATACATGAATGGGGACACACAGGTACATGTAGGTAATGTCCAGAAAACTATTCTAAATAGCTCTCCCAGAGACATACTACATCAATCCGATCCTAAAGATACATAAGGGTGATTAAAGACATCAGCAACCAAGTAAAGCTAATGTAACTGACCACATGCTCCCTCATTCACAGTGAGGAGTGGTCCAAGCCCACGTAGGGCTCAGCCTGCACCCAGGCCCTGGGATCATTTTCCATACCACTTTATTAAGGAAATGGATGTGACTCACTTTTTTTTTCTTCACATGGACAATAAATTATGTATATTATTACATACCATAATTAAGTTTAAAAAAAGAGCATCCATCATTTACTTAGCAAATATTATGCCTCAGGTATTGAATTAGGTAATGTGAATTTATTTTTGTTTATTTAACAATCACAACAGTCCTATGCTATCCATATGCTTTTACATATGGCATGGATATAGAGTTGAAATCACAAAGTTATTGATAAAACACAAATTTGTTTCCTTCAACTCATTTAGACACTAACTATAAACCCTCACCTTGATAGTTTGGTGACAAAGTCAATTTTAAATACTGTTGATATCATTTTTCTTTCCTAGGGTCACATAATAACACCTATAGGTTAGGTAATATTATACTAGGAAGGTAGAGGGAAAATACATGTTTTTCAGGACATCATGGTCATCTTACTGTGTAAAAGATACTGAAGAAGTATGAAGGAATTGGTCCTTACAGAAGTATGGGTAAGGCTAAGGAAGCAAGCAAGAGATGGAGAGGCACTCAGAGATCATCAGGAGAGGGGAGAACCAAGCATCCTGTGGGCCTATCTCTTCCTGGAGGTAAGCCAAGGAAATATGATCCAAGTCTCCAAGTTCACTGAACAAAAGAAATTTTGCCTCTCCTAGGCTTATGAAAACATCACCATCACCAGTAAAAACACATACACAAAATCAAAATACCAAATTCCCTCTCATTTCATCCAGGTTCAATGAACGTAAATTCTTTAATTGGAATCTTTAAAAAACAAATGAGGTACAGTCTATTTCTCTGGACTCCATTTCTTCTTTAGGTCCTGCTGCCCAAATGTCCCCTAGTGCAGTAAAGCAAGAGGACCTCAGCTGAAGGGAAAGCAAAGTACAGGTAGAAGGAATACAGAGTGATATATTAAGTTATTCATGAGGCACATGCAGAATTGTGAATTTTATGAAAGATATTAAGAAGAAAAGAAAGTTGTGTGTCATTAATTGCAGAAGAATTCATTAAGGTCATACTGGGTGATTGATCTTCAGAATATATTATTATTATTTTAACATCCTTATTGGAGTATAATTGCTTTACAGTGGTGTGTTAGTTTCTGCTGTATAACAAAGTGAATCGGCTATACATACATCCCCATATCCCCTCCCTCTGGTGTCTCCCTCCACCCTTCTTATTCCACATCTCTAGGTGGTCACAAAGCACTGAGCTGATCTCCCTGTGCCATGGGGCTGTTTCCTGCCAGCTATCTATTTTACATTTGGTAGTGTATATATGTCCATGCCACTCTCTCACTTTGTCCCAGCTTACAATTCCCATTCCCATGTCTCAAGTCCATTCTCTACATCTGGGTCTTTATTCCTGTCCTGTCCCTAGGTTCTTCAGAAACTTTTTTTTTTTTTTTAGATTCCGTATATATGTGTTAGCATATGGTATTTGTTTTTCTCTTGCTGACTTACTTCACTCTGAATGACAGACTCTAAGTCTATCCACCTCATTACAAATAACTAAATTTCGTTTCATTTTATGGTTGGATAACATTCCATTGTATTTATCTGTCACACCTTCTTTACCCATTCATCTGTCAATGGACACTTAGGTTGCTTCCATGTCCAGGCTATTGTAAATAAAGTTGCAATGAACACTGTGGTACATGACTCTTTTTGAATTATGATTTTCTCAGGGTATATGCCCAGTAGTGGGATTGCTGGGTCATATGATAGTTCTATTTTTAGCTTTTTAAGGAACCTCCATACTGTTCTCCATAGTGGATGTATCAATTTACATTCCCACCAACAGTGCAAGAGTGGTCCATTTTCACCACACCCTGTCCAACATTTATTGTTTGAAGAATTTTTGATGATGGCCATTCTGACAGATGTGAGGTGAAACCACATTGTAGTTTTGATTTGCATTTCTCTAATGATTAGTGATGTTGAGCACCCTTTCATTTGCTTGTTGGCAATCTGTACATCTTCTTTGGAGAAATGTCTTTTTACGTCTTCTGCCCATTTTTGGATTGGGTTGTTTGTTTTTTTGATATTGAGTTGCATGAGCTGCTTGTAAATTTTGGAGTTAAGTCATTTGTCACTTGCTTCATTTGCAAATATTTTCTCCCATTCAGAGGGTTGTCTTTTTGTCTTGTTTATGTTTTCCTTTGCTGTGCAAAAGCTTTTAAGTTTCATTAGGTCCCAGTTGTTTATTTTTGTTTTTATTTCCTTTTCTGTAGGAGGTGGGGCAAAAAGGATCTTGCTGTGATTTATGTTATAGAGTGTTCTGCCTAAGTTCTCCTTTAAGAGTTTTATAGTGTCTGGCCTTACATTTAGGTCTTTAATCCATTTTGAGTTTATTTTTGTATATGGTGTTAGGGAGTGTTCTAAATTCAATCTTTTACCTGTAGCTGTCCAATTTTCCCACACTATTTATTGAAGAGGCTGTCTTTTCTCCATTGTATATTCTTTCCCCCTTTGTCAAAGATATGGTGACCATAAGTGCATGGGTTTATCTCTGAGCTTTCTATCCTGTTCCATTGATCTATATTTTTGTTTTTGTGCCAGTACCATACTGTCTTGATTACTGCAGCTTTGTAGTATTGTCTGAAATCCAGGAGCCTAATTCCTCCAGCTCCGTTTTCCTTTCTCAAGATTGCTTTGGCTATTCAGGGTCTTTTGTTATTCCACAAAAATTGTGAAATTTTTTGTTCTAGTTCTGTGAAAAATGCTATTGGTAGTTTGATAGGGATTGCATTGAATATGTGTTTTCTGTTGTTTTTGGATGGAATGTGTTTTCTGTTGTTTTTGGATGGAATGTCCTATAAAGACCAATTAAGTCCATCTTGTTTAATATATCATTTAAAGACTGTGCTTCCGGGCTTCCCTGGTGGTGCAGTGGTTGAGAGTCTGCCTGCTGATGCAGGGGACACGGGTTTGTGCCCTGGTCTGGGAAGATCCCACATGCCGCGGAGCGGCTGGGCCCGTGAGCCACGGCCGCTGAGCCTGCACGTCCAGAGCCTGTGCTACGCAATGGGAGAGGCCACAACAGTGAGAGGCCCGCATACCGCAAAAAAAAAAAAAAAAGACTGTGCTTCCTTATTTATTTTCATTTTGGATGGTCTCTCCATTGGTGAAAGTGGGGTGTTAAAGTTCCTTACTATCACTGTGTTACTGTCGACTTCCACTTTTATGGCTGTTAGCATTTGCCTTATGTATTGAGGTGCTCCTAGGTTGGGTGCATCAATAGTTATACTTGTTATATCTTCTTTTTGGATGGAGCCCTTGATCATTATGTAGTGTCCTTCTTTGTCTCTTGTAACAGTCTTTATTTTAAAGTCTATTTGTCTTATGTGAGAATTGCTACTCCAGCTTTCTTTTGATTTCCATTTGCATGGAATATCTTTTTCCATCCCCTTACTTTCAGTGTTTATGTGTCCCTAGGTCTGAAGTTGGTCTCTAGTAGACAACATATATATAGACAACATATATATGTATCCATTCTGCCAGTCTATGTCTTCTCATTAGAGCATTTAATTCATTTACATTTAAGGTTGTTATTGATATGTATGTTCCTATTACCATTTTCTTAGTTGTTTTGTGTTGATTATAGTAGGTCTTTTCCTTCTCTTGTTTCCTGCCTAGAGAAGTTCCTTTAGCATTTGTTGTTGAGCTGGTTTGGTGGTGCTGAATTCTCTTAGGCTTTGCTTGTCTTTAAAATTTCAATTTCTCTGTCGAATCTGAATGATTTCCTTGCTGGGTAGAGTTACCTTGGTTGTAGATTTTTCCTTTTCATCACTTTAAATGTGTCTTGCCACTTCCTTCTGGCTTGCAGAGTTTCTGCTGAAAGATCAGCTGTTAAACTTATGGCAATTCCCTTGTATGCAATTTGCTGTTTTTCCCTTGCTGCTTTTAATGTTCTTTGTTTGTATTTAATTTTTGATAGTTAGATTAATATGTGTCTTGGAGTGTTTCTCCTTGGATTTATCTTATATGGGACTCTCTGTGCTTCCTGGACTCGATTGACTATTTCCTTTTCCATACCAGGGAAGTTTTCAACTATAAGCTCTTCAAATATTTTCTCATTCTTTTATTTTTTTTTCTATTCTTCTTCTGGCATGCCTATAATTTAAATGTTAGTGCATTGAACATTGTCACAGAGGTCTCTGTGATTGTCCTCAATTCTTTTCATTCTTTTTCTTTGTTCTGCTTTGCTGTACTTATTTCCACTATTTTATCTTCCAGGTCACTTATCCGTTCTTCTGCCTCAGTTATTCTGCTATTGATTCCTTCTAGGGAATATTTAATTTCATTAATTGTGTTGTTCATCATTGTTTGTTTGGTTTTTAGTTCTTTAGGCCCTGTTAAAGGCTTCTTGTATTTTCTCAATTCTATTTCCAAGTTTTGGATGATCTTTACTATCATTATCCTGAATTCTTTCTCAGGTAGATGCCTATTTCCTCTTCATTTGTTTGGTCTGGTGGGTTTTCCCTTGCTCCTTCATCTGCTGTGTTTTTCTCTGTCTTCTCATTTTGTTTAACTTACTGTGTTTGGGGTCTCCTTTTCGCAGGCAACAGGTTTGTAGTTCCCGTTGTTTTTGGTGTCTGTCCCCAGTGACTACAGTTGGTTCAGTGGGTTGTGTAGGCTTCCTGGTCGAGGGGACCTGTGCCTGTGTTCTGGTGGATGAGACTGGATCTTGTCTTTCTAGTGGGCAGGACCACATTTGGTGGTGTGTTTTGGGGTGTCTGTGAACTTATTATAATTTTAAGCCGACTTTCTGCTAATGGGTGAGGTTGTATTCCTGTCTTGCTAGTTGTGTGGCATAGGGTGTCTAGCACTGTAGCTTGCTGGTGGTTGAGTGGAACTGAGTCTTAGCATTGACATGCAGATCTCTGGGAGAGTTTTCATCATTTGATATTACATGGAGCTGGGAGGTTTCTTTTGGGCCAATATCCTGAACCCAGCTCTCCCACCTCAGAGGCTCAGGCCTGACACCTGGCCAGAGCACCAATACCCTGTCAGCCAGAGAACTCAGAAGAAAAGGGATAAAAAGAAAGAAAGAAAGAAGATAATAATAAAATAAAGTTATTAAAATAAAAATCTATTATTAAAAATAAAAATAATAAAAAATCATAAAAGAAAGAAAGGAGAGCAACCAAACCAAAAAACAAATCCAGCAATGATAACAAGTGCTAAAAGCTATTAAAATAAATAAATAAATAGATAAAATGGAGAGACCAAGCCTTAGAACAAAAGGTAAAAGCAAAGCCATGCAGACAAAATCACCCAAAGAAGCATACACATACACCCACAAAAAGAGAAAAATGAAAAAAATATATATGTATATATAAATAAAAGAGGAAGAGAGCAGCCAAATCAATAAACAAATCTACCAATGATAATAAACTTTAAATACTAAACCAAGATAAACACAAAATCAGAAACAAATTAGATGCAGAAAGCAAACCCCAAGTCTACAGTTGCTCCCAAATCCAGTGCCTCAATTTTAGGATGATTTGCTCTCTATTCAGGTATTCATTCCACAGATGCAGGTACATCAAGTTGATTGTGGAGATTTAATCAGCTGCTCCTGAGGCTGCATGGAAAAATTTCCCTTTGTCTTCTTCGTTTGCACAGCTCCTGGGGCTCAGCTTTGGATTTGTCCCTGCCTCTGCATGTAGGTCGCCTAAGGGCCTCTGTTCCCTGCCCAGACAGTACGGGGTTAAAGGAGCAGCTGATTAGGGCGCTCTGGCTCACTCAAGCCAGGGTGAGGGAGGGGTACGGAATGCAGGGCGAGCCTGCAGCAGCAGATGCCGGTATGACGTTGTACTAGCCTGAGGCATGCCCTGTGGTCTCCCGGGGAAGGTGTCCCTGGATCACGGGACCCTGGCAGTAGCGAGCTGCACAGACTCCTGGGAGGGGATGTGTGGATAGTGACCAGTGCTTTCACACAGGCTTCTTTGTGGTTGCAGCAGCAGCCTCAACATCTCATGCCCATCTCTGGTGTCGGCACTGATAGCCGCAGCTCGCATCCGTCTCTGGACTCTTCTAGGCAGTGCTCTAAATCCCCTCTCCTCACGCACCCTGAAACAATTGTATCTTGCCTCTCTGGCAGTTCCAGACTTTTTCCCAGACTCCCTCCTGGCTAGCTGTGGCACACTGGCCCCGTTCAAGCTGTGTTCAGGCAGCCAACCCCAGTCCTCTCCCTGGACTCTGACCTCCGAAGCCCAAGCCTCAGGTCCCAGCCCCCACCCGCCCTGGCGTTTGAGCAGACAAGCCTCTCAGTCTGGTGAGTGCTGGTTAGCACTGATCCTCTGTGCGGGAATATCTCTGCTTTGCCCTCTACACCCCTATTGCTGCGTTCTCCTCCATGGCTCTGAAGCGTCCCTCCACCACCCCTGTCTCCACCAGTGAAGGGGTTTCCTAGTGTGTGGAAATATTTCCTCCTTTACAGCTACCTCCCAGAGGGGCAGATCACAACCCTATTCTTTTGTCTCTTTTTTTTTTTCTTTTGCCCTCCCCAGGTACATGGGAATTTCTTGCCTTTTGGGAAGTCTGAGGTCTTCTGCCAGCATTCAGTAGGTGTTCTGTAGGAGTTGTTCCACATGTGGATGTATTTCTGATGTATTTATGGGGAGGAAGGTGATCTCCACGTCTTACTCCTCTGCCGTCTTGAAGGTCTCCTTCAAAATATATTCTTAAACATCATTTCCATTCATCCTCAAAAAGCCCTGTAAGACATATACAATCATCTATATTTACGGGGAAGGAACCTAAGTTCAGAGATGTTACCTAATGTCCAATGTCACATAATTCGACTGTCTGACTCTTTATAGAAAATGAGGCATTCACAATCTCAAGTCACCAGCTTTCATCTAGTATCAAGAAGAAAGATATGCTGGAGAGACTGAGAGAAAATACAAATATATCTAGATATTATCTAATCTATATTGGCTAGATTTTTGTAAGTGGATAAACTAAAATGGCTCACCAGGGGAATATTAAAATTGCCTGGACTTGACTACACCAAAACCAGAGCAAATCTAGAGACAGTCTGAAAGACTTCATCCAAAGGCCACCATAGGTGATGACTTTTTAGGTGCAGCCCTAAAGGCTCAATACATAGAAGAAATACTTGTTTAAAAAACTTCATTAAATGATAAACTTCTGTGAAGACAATACAAAAAGAATGAGAAGATAAACAGAGACTGGAGAAAATTTTTGCAAAAGACAAAACGAATGAAGGAATGCTATTCAAAATTTACAAAGAACTCTTAAAGCTCAATAATAAGGAAATGAAAAACCTAATGAAAAAATCGGTCAAAGGGCTTAGCAGACAACTAAGCAAAGAAGATCTACAGATGACAAATAAGCATATGAAAAGATGTTCATCAGGGAAATACAAATTAAAACAGCAATGAGACACCACTACACACCTATCAGAATTTCCCAAATCCAAAACACTGACACCAAATGCTGACGATGTGGAGCAGTAGGAACTCTCATTGCTGGTGGGAATGCAAACTGGTGCAGCCATTTTGGAAGACAGTTTGGACTTTTCTTACAAAACTAAATATAACTAAATATAAATATGAGCTATCAAGCCACAAAAAGACATGACAGAACCGTAATTGCATATTAGTAAGTGAAAGAAGCTAATCTGAAAAGATACATACTATATGATTCCAACTATATGACATTCTGGAAAAGACAAATCTATGGAGACAGTTAAAAGATCAGTGGTTGCCAGGGGTTGGGGAGTGGAAGGGTGGAGTACAGAGAACTTTTAGGGGAAGAAACATACTGTGTGATGCCATAATGATGGATACATGCCATCATACAATTGTCCAAACCCACAGATTGTACAACACCAAGAGGGAACTATAATGTAAACTACAGACCTTGTAGATTCTGATGTATCAATGTAGATTCATAAACTGCAGCAAATATGTCACTCTGGTGCCGGATATTATAATGAGGTAGGCTAAGTATGTATGGGGGCAGGAAGTGTATGGAAAATCTGTGTACCTACCCCTCCATTTTTCTGTGAACTTAAAAGTGCCATAAACACAGAAGGTCAAGGAAAGAAGGAAGGAAGGAAAGGAAGCAAGGAAGAAGGAAAGAAAGAAAGAAAGAAAGAAAGAAAGAAAGAAAGAAAGAAAGAAAGAAAGAAAGAAAGAAAGAAAGAAAGAAAGAAAGAAATATAGGAAGGAAGAACAAAAGAAAGAAAGAACGAAAGAAAGAAAGAAAAGAGGGAGGAGGGAGGAAGCAAGGGGTAAGGAAGAGAGAGAGGGAGGGAGGGAGGAAAAAAGGGTCAACTGGATTAGCCTGTGTCTGCATTTGAGTCTAGCATCTATTGAATTATTTATTCATCATGAATCAACTTTTCAAAAAAGTTCATTGAGCACCCACTGTGTCCTAAGTTCCTAGGTACCATTTCAGGTAATCAGCATGCAAATATAATGCATCTACCCGGCATCTGTTACAACAGATGCTGTAAAATTTAGTGCCTATTTTCCTTTCAACTTCTACTTAAGTCAAATTCAGCTTCTTAATATATTTTTAAGTCCCAATACAATTGCTGCAATGTCAGCTCCTCATAAAAGTAAATTTAACATGTAAAATCAAGTATTAAAAACACATGTAAAACACACTCCAACAATATTTCAAGGTGCAAAGCCTCAATAAAAAATTAATTTACAGAGCTTTAATTAAGATGTTACCTGCACTATACACATCCAATCTCATTCTCTCCAGTTAAGATCTATCTATCTTCCTTTTTTAGAAAATATAATGCCACTGTATTAGTCTTGCTCTGCCATTAAAAAAACATTATGTATATATATCAAGTGGTTAAACAACAGAAACACAGAAATTTATGTTGTCACAGTGCTGGAGACTGGAAGTCCAAGATCAAGGTGCCAGTAGCATTTGTGTCTAGTGACAGTTCTCTCCCCAGATTGCAGGGCTGCCATCTCCCTGTGTCCTCACATGGCAGAGGGAGAAAACTCTACTGTCTCCCTCTTCTCACAAAGGCACCAGCCCTATCATAATAGGGATCCCTTCATTCATTACCTCCTAAAGACCCCTTCTCCAAGTACAGTTATATATAGAGTTAGAGCTTCAGCATATGAATTTAGGGGGAAACACAATGCATTCCACAGAAACCACAAAGGAGAGGACACCACAGAAGTAGAGGAGATAAAATTTGGGAAGCTAGGAAGCAGGAGGACAAGTTCTATCCAGTTTAGCAGTCAGAGGACAGCACAGCTCTTTGGTGGGGCAAGTGTAGATCCTTTATTTTCACCATAGATGATTAAAGCACTTGAGGTAGAAGCACCAAGAACCTGAAATATGGAGGAACAGTTTCAAGTCATTTCAGAAAAAGGTTGCTAAACGCCTTCACCTGCTACATGTTGCTTGTTGACCATCCTTCCCCCTCCAACAAATACAAGGCTTGTTCTCTAAAGAAGGTAGTCAGATGACCTCTGTACTTGGGACCCCAGGCACAGGGGAGGGCCGAGGTACCCCAGCTAAATCAAAGGACTAAATGTTCATCTATATACGAGTGCTGCACGCAAGTCCTAGACCACTGAAAGCTAGCCCACCACTGTCCAAACAGGAGATTGAAGACTCTTCCTGGAGAACTCACCATGCTGAAAAAGAACAGAGAATCTCCAGCAAAAAGCCTCCCTGATCATCCCAAGTGAAGCTCAGAGACAGGAAACCCTCTTCACATCCAATGTTCAGAATATTATGTCAGTTTTTCAACTGTTCATTCTTACTCAAGAGAAGACTTTCAAGTTTTTCCAGTATATCAGCATATCCTATTTCTTGGATAACACAAGTATAAAGAAACAGGATAAAAATCTAGACACATGAAGGAAATGAAAAACTACAGGAAGAAAAATTTGAAAACTATAATAGCAGGATTTTTTAAAAAGATAACTCTCTAAGAACAACAAAGAAAACCTTTGAAAATTAAAGCCATGATAAAAAATAAAGTAAAAGTTAAATCAAAAGAAGATGTGGAAAATAAGGTTGATGTGTTATCTCAGAAAATAAAGCAAAAAGTAAAAGAGGTGATAAAGACATGGGAAATTTTTTTCAAGTGAAGAAAGAAAGGGTAAACACATGAACACCAGCTTTCAAATAATAAGACAAAAGAGAAGATAAATTTTGATGAATAATTCAAAACAATGTCCCAGGACTTAATGAAACCACACTCCTTCTCGAGCGGGACTTGAACTCACGGCTGGGAACCCACCCACACCTCAGATTGGGTTTGAACCCACGATCCCTGACTAGGAACTCGAACCCACTGTCTTTTGATTGAAACCACTCACCTGGTGTCAGGACTTACAGAAGCTCAGGTTCTTTTGTTTCATCCCAGAAAGAATTCAGAGTGAGGCAAAGAGGCAGGCAAAGAACAAGTTTATTAGCATAGGATGCTTCTGATACGAGCTGGCAGGCAAAGGAATGCAGCCCTGAGAACAAAGAGGGCTACACTTTTATAATCAAAGAAAAAGTGTAGAGGGGAGAAGACCACCTTCTTCCTCATTCTTGGGCAGACGTCAAGGCTTACATCATTAGTTCCTCCTTTGGCCCTATATGATCTAAATGGGACTGCCATGGTACTACTTAAACCATATGTATATTAGCAAAAGTGTGGTGACATATACTAAAATATGGTAATTCATCTCAGGCTTCAGTATAATGTCCCCTTTCACCTAGTTTCTTTCCCCTTTCACCTATGTTCCTGTCTTGGCTACATGCAGAAGTGTTATTCTTCAAGGACCATTAATTCCCCAACTTCATGGAACAAGATTCGGAACCCATATCTGTTGTCTTGTGTTTTAACTCTCAGGGTTTGGGGCTTGAGTGTCCCTGGCACTTGGATGCACCTTGTCTTCCTTCAACGTAGTGTAGATTGTTGCTAATTTACTGGATTCTTCTCTTGAGTGGTCATTAGCTTACAGTAGTTTCCCAAACTCCCTTAAAATTCCATTTGTGTTCTTAGTTCCCTAGTGGGATTTCTAAACTGACTAATTAATTATCCTATCCTATCCCTATCCTTAAGACCTTGGTTAGGCAGATTGAAAGGGTCCACAAAGCATTCAGAATGGACAGTTCAATAGACTGAAATGAAGGCATACCTTTAAGAAATGATATCAGACCTGGGACAAAGAGAAGATCCTTTAGATCTTTAGGATCCTTAGAAGATCCATAGAGAGAAAAGATTGGACTCATCAACAGCAACATGAGGGCAAAAAGCAGTGCCTTCAACTTTCTGAGACATAACTTCCTACCTGTAATTGTATTCCCAACCAAAGTATCAGTCAAGGGAGAGTAAAATAAGGCATGTTCAGATGGACGAGATCTCCCAAAATGCACTTACCTTGCATCAAGATGCTCCCGGAGTGTATGTGCCATGGAAAGAAGGAGGAATACATGGGAAACAGGAAATAGGAGACCAAATAGAGGAGACAAGTAAAGGGGATCCCCAGTGACTGCCATAGAAAGGGACTGGAAATATGTGCAGAAAACTGTGCCTTGTGCCTCACTGAGGTGATCAGAAAGGCATAGAGAAATTTAGTGTGTGCTGATGATCTCCATGGTGACAAGCTGATGGGATGATAAGAAAAGATGTATTATCATAGTTAATCCAAAACCTGGTTCTTCTCTTTCACCAAAGCATTAGCAAGAGCTTTCTCTTCCTCATCAACCACAATGCCTCACTTTAGAAATATAGGTTAATGCATTTTAAGCAATATAGGGAAAAAATGTGCAGAAGAAAATAGAGCATGTTTCATTCCAATAGATTATAAGGATGTTTCCATATTACTTTTTCTCTAATTGAGAGGAGCACACATATCTAAACAATCCCTGAGGCCAGAGGAAACTGATCCTGTAATTTTCCTGCTTGAATCACACCCTTAAATTCAATGTAGGGGTAACTGCAAACTCAAGTTACACAGAATAAGAAGGAAGAAAAGTGAATTCATGACACCAAAATGGGGCTCTGCTGCAGAAAAATAGAGTAATATAGATCAGATGGATTAAATATATATATATATATATATATATATATATATATATATATATATATATATATAAAATGTGAGAGCATATTCACAAAAAGGTGGAAAGCCTAAATACACCAATAATTAGAATTTGGAAATGTTATTTAAACATATATAAATATTCCAAAATAGACACTATCCTAGATAGTTTCATGAGTGAGTTAATTTAGATGTTAGAGGAGCACAAAAAATTGCCTAAACATTTGCAGAAAAAACATATGTGATTAATACATTAAACCTTAATCTAAATACATTGTGGATGGATTAAATAGATATTGTTAAAATAAATTAGTGAAATAAATTATAGAAAAGCTACATGAAATATGACATGTGAAAGTGCAATGTACTATCCATGGTAATCTTTTAATGGAAATGTCTCTGTGAGCAAAATTTGAAGACTGGAAACATCCTGAAAGCATTTTGATCATGGAAGCCACAAGAATTCAGGCAAGATAACCCTTGTTTGTGTTTGGGGAAGAACACCAACTCTAATTTAAAGATGATAATAAACTAAGGAAGGTATTTTTTAGATTTATTTATTTTATTTTCTTCCAGTTTTATTAAGATATAATTGACATATGGCCGTGTATAAGTTTAAGGTGTACAGAATAATGATTTGACTTACATACATCATTAAATGATCACCACAATAAGTTTAGTGAACATCCATAATATCATATAGGTATAAAATAAGGAAACTGAAAAAACAGTTTTTCTTGTGATGAGAACTCAGGATTTACTCTCTTAAAAATTCTCATATAGGGCTTCCCTGGTGGTGCAGTGGTTGAGAATCTACCTGCCAATGCAAGGGACACGTGTTCGAGCCCTGGTCTGGAAAGATCCCACATGCCATGGAGCAACTAGGCCCGTGAGCCACAACTACTGAGCCTGCACGTCTGGAGCCTGTGCTCCACAACAAGAGAGGCTGGGATAGTGAGAGGCCCACACACCATGATGAAGAGTGACCCATGCTTGCCGCAACTAGAGAAAGCCCTCGCACAGAAATGAAGACCCAACACAGCCAAAAATAAATTAATAAATTAATTAAAAAAAAACTTTCATATATAACATATAATAGTGTTACCTTCATCTTGTTGTACATTTACATCCCTAGTACTTATTTATCTTATAACTGGCTATATATAGCTTGCCAATAATGCTGCTATGTACATAGGGGTGCATATTTCTTTTCTAATTATTATTTTCTTCAGATAAATTCCCATGAGTAGAATTGCTGGATCATATGGTAGTTCTATTTTTAGTTTTTGCAGAACCTCCATACTATTTTCCATAGTAGTTGCACCAATTTACATTCCCCCCAACAATGCACAAGGATTCCCTTTCTCCACATCCTTGCCAACACCTGTTATTTGTTGTCTTTTGATGATGGTCATTCTGACAGGAGTGATACCTCATGGTGGTTTTGATTTGCATTTCCCTCATGATTAGTGATGTTGAGGATCTTTTCATTTAATTGTTGGCTGTTGGTATGTCTTCCCTAGAGAAATGTCTGTTCATATCCTCTGCCCAATTTTTAATCCAGTTGTTTGGAAGGAGGGGTTGACATATATTTTCATTATTGTTTCTTTTTCTTTGTATATTTTGATTATTAATACCTTATCAACTATTTGCAAATATCTTCTCCCATTCAGTAGGAGGACATTTCATTTTGTTAATAGTTTCCTTTGCAGTGCAAAAGCTCTTTAGTTTGATGTAGCCCCATTTATTTATTTTTGCTTTTGTTTCCCTAGCCTGAGAAGACATCCAAAAAATTAACAAAGACTGATGCCAAGAAAAGGCACTGCCTATGTTTTTTTTCTAGCAGTTTTATGGTTTCAAGTCTTATATGTAAGTCTTAATCCACTTGGAATTCATTTTTGTGCATGGTGTGAGAGAGTAGCCCAGTTTGATTCTTTTGCATGTAACTCCAGTCTCCCCAACACTATTTGTTGAAGAGACTGTCTTTTCCCTATTGTATATTATTGCTGCCTTTGTCACAGTATAATTGCCCCTCGGTGTGGTTCATATCTGGGCTCTGTATCCTGTTCCATTGAGCTATGTGTCTGTTTTTGTAGAGTAACATACTGTTTTGATAATTGTAGCTCTATAGTATAGTTTGAAATCAGGAGCAGTTTATTCCCTGACCCCAAGTAAACCTTGGAGGAATGGACATTTGCTTGAAGCTCCTTGACAGCTCCTTCTCATTTAGTCCAGTGCTGAGTACCATCAAATGGTCTTACAGACTCAGCTCCTCATCTTCAATTGGGTTTACTCCTGATGGTAATGGACAAATTCAGTAAGATAAGGCAGGCAAAGTTTCTAAAGGTAATTAGCACACAGTAAATCTCAATAAAGAGTAGTTATTGCCCTTCACTTCCCTCATCTTCCAGTTACAAATACTTTCCCTTTTAATCCACCCCACACTTAACATGTCAAGACATGAGGCCATTATTTGAGCAGCCAGTTCATTCTGTACAACATATCCAAGAAAGAGATGTCACTAAGAGAAGGAAATAAGTGACTTCAATAAATAACAAAGATGGATGTACCTTCCAAGTGCTAAGCCCTCACCTGGGGAGCAGCCCACAAACTCCAAAGAGCACTTCATCAACAGGGTTGTCAGACCCAAGCAGAGAGTGCAGGCACTTTCATTCTGCTAGATACTTATGTCTCTGGCTTGTGGTTTGTGTCTTCTTATTTGAACCTATGTTTCTCTATTTGCCTCAGTAGGAAAATCCCTCTCAAATGCTTTTTTCATCACTCAGAGCACCTGTCACATAAAACTAAGAGACAGTCCCTGCATTTCTCTTTCCATCAAATTGAAAATGGAAATTAAAAATGAAGGAATGGTCTGTTTACTCTTTGTTTTCAACTGTTTCACAGAGGTATTATTGTGGGACATAAAATTATGTTTTATTAATATTTTGGCTATCTTTTATTTTAGGAAGTTAATTTTGAATGTCTTGCTTCTAATATTGTATCATGTTACTTAAATACATTTCTGAACTGTGAAGTATCCATTTATATGTTACTATTTAGTTTTTTATGATAATATTTAATGGATAGTTTAATAATAGGAGATAAAAAAGTTAAGCTGGTTTTTCATAAATATTTAAGAGGTTTGTACTTTTTCAAACTCCTTTAATTGAAAAAAATATCAGCCTATAAATTTCTATGAAAATCCATTTTTCACTCCTGTTAAATTTGGAAAAATTATGAGTTTAATGTGTTTATTTGTGCTAATTGGCATTTTTAAAAATTTTATTTATTTTAGTTTTGGCTGCATTGGGTCTTTGCTGCTGCATGTGGGCTTTTCTCTGGTTGCAGTGAATGGGGGCTACTCCTCACTGCAGTGTGCAGACTACTCATTGCAGTGGCTTCTCTTAATGTGGAGCATGGGTTCTCGGCACACGGGCTTCAGTAGTTGTGGCACACGGACTCAGTAGTTGTGGCTCACAGGCTTAGCTGCTCTGTGGCATGTGAGATCTTCCCGGACCAGGTCTTGAACCCGTGTCCCTGCATTGGCAGGTGGATTCTTAACTACTGTGCCACCAGGGAAGCCCAAGCCTACAGCACCCAGTATTCCCAGTTGGTCTCCCATCCAAGTACTAACCAGGCTCAACCCTGCTTAGCTTCTGAGATCAGATGAGATCGGGTTCAGTCAGGGTGGTATGGCCATAGACTAATTAGCATTTTTATTCAAACATTCCCTTGCTTTCTGGGAAAAAAAAAAGACTTTAAAAACTTCAAGAATCAGAAGATGACAAAAATTTTAAAGTTAGGTTACTCGAATAAATTTTTCTAGTAGGCAGTACTTGCTAACATCTGTGTGCTTTGGATATGGCAGACAGTGTGACAATCACTTATTTATATTATTTCATCAAGTCTGTGTACTCATTTCATTAAGTCTGTGGGATGAGCAGCAACATTCTTGTATTCTCAATGTCATTTATGAGGTAGGGAAACAGAGCACTGCAAATAAAATAATTTGCCTAATCATTCAGTTGGTATTAAGGTAACTCAACGTATAGAATATGGCTTCATTGCCTTTGCAATGTAATATCTTGTTAACATGTAGTATATCAGCTAACACATTTCCAAAATTCATGGGAAACCAAGTGGAAAATATTGAGGAACCTCAGAATGTAATAATGAAATTACATGTAAGTGGTCTTCTCTCTGGATGTTTTTGCTTTTAAACTGTACCTGGCATCCCTGTAGAGCAAACACACTAAGGCACAGAGGATGTGTGTTATCTGCCCAAGGGTGCCCAGCTTCTCAGCAGCAGAGCATGTGACCACAAGTGCAGCTTTCACAGAAACTGGGGGAAATTGAAACTGCTCCAAATCCTGTTTGGTTTATGTCTTTTCTGCCAGGAGATTGATTTTCACACTAGAAATGAAAGACAGTTATAGGAAAAAGGAATTCTCAGTTGAGATAGGGGAGAAGTTTAAGGAAACATTTTTCTTGAGATGCATTTCTGCCCCAAGACCCTGGAGATGACCTCACCTCTCCAGACAAGGAGAAAACATGTGACCCAGATGGTCAGGGTGGGGCTGGCAATGTTTCAGGAAGAGTAAAGAGCTGGAAAACAGGAGAAATGAAAGGAACAGGCACATCGATTAAACAGATCACAGGAAGCATGGCTTGTTTGACTCTGGAAAAGGCAGTGGTGACAACCAACCTGCATCAGAATCAAGCAAACAGAGCGACTCAACGCTCCTTTGCCTGGGATTTCCCCTGGGCAGCTAAGTGGTGGGGGTGCCCTTCATCACCTGCGCACCCCGGCCCAGACACTGTGCTGAATGCCGTGTGCTAAAGTCACTAACTACACAGACTGCAAAGCTTGATCTCACCCCTTTCTCTTTGCCTCTTCTGGACCCCAGTCAGGGAGTCAGAACGGGCCCACATTTTTATTGGAACGCTGGTGTTAACTTAATGAATTCAGCACAGTAGCGTCACTTCCTATCAGCATTTTATAGATGAGAAAAGTGAGGCTCAGAAAACACCTCCCTCTGCTAGAGTAGGAATGGGGGTCAGGGTGGGTGTCTTTCTCTGAGTACAGGGCCTGTAAGCAAGGTGTGTGGTGGAAGCTCCAGGTAGATTGGAGGAAAGCGCTAGAGCTTGTGTCACTGCATTTAAGCAAGAGGTTGGCAGTGTCGTTTACTTTGTTTTGTGATTTTTTTTTTTAAGGGCAAGGAGGAATGTGAGCTGGGTGAGAGCACAGAAAGGAGGATTTATAAGAGTTGGATACTCTAACCTGAAAGCCAGTGTCAACCACTGTCCACTTCTCCACAGAAATGGTTCTCAGACTCACCCGGAAGGCTTTTTAGCACACAGGGTCATGGGCATTAACCCCAGAGACCCTTGCTGGCTAGGTCTGGCGTGGGTCCTGAGAATCTGCATTTCTCACAAGCACATGCCAGTGCTGTTGGTCCAACCACACCTTGAGAATCACTGCCCTTCAGGACATGTATGGGCTTTGCCATGTCCTACATGACATTCTGATGGGAACGGAGCTTTTGAAAGTTCACTATTCAAATTCATGATAAAAGGTTTTTATAAAAACATATTCTTCCAAACACAGGAAATATGATCCAATCACAAACAAGGTAAAGAAGTAGATATAAACATAAGAGTCCTGACCTTACATATATATGTTTTCTAACTGCCATTTTATTTTTGTTCTTGTCATCATGCTCAAAATGCTTTGCTGAAAAATGTTGCTCAGACACAGAATCTAAGAATTATTTTGTTAACAGTTTTGTATGACTGTCAAAACAGGTAATACTATACTTTGGCTTAGTGTAATGTCCAGAATGAAAGAGAAAACTTGGAACTTGGAAGTATCCTTTGGGGGAGGGCTGATCACATTTATAGATAACACTAAAATAAGTTTATTTGTGTCTGTCTGTGTGAGGAAAGAGGAAAATATAACATTCCAGAATCAGATTTCTAATACCTTAGAACATAAGAGGGCAAGGTGGGAGAAAAGGAGACAGAACCAGAGTTACTGAAAGATTATGTAAAGTATCAAAATTCAATTTTACAAGCACCTAGAGGGATGGGATAGGGAGGATGGGAGGGAGATGCAAGAGGGAGGAGATATGGGGATATATGTATACGTAGAGCTGATTCACTTTGTTAAGAAGCAGAAATTAACACACCATTGTAAATCAATTATACTCCAATAACGATGTTAAATAATAATAATAATTTAAAAATTTACAAGGTACAGTGACTCAGTTTGGATTTTTAAAATACTTAGGGAGACAAAATTGGATAAATAACAGAGGAAACACTAGGCACACAACTTGGTGTTTGTCATTTATATTTATCTCCAGTAAGTCAATAGCACACATGTGCTGCCTGAGAGGAAGACTTTCCCCAAGAGGTCTTTCCCTGAGATCCCCCAGAAGACACTGGGGCCAAGGAGGAAATATCTAATATCACAGGGAATGAGATGAGAAGGATGTTCTGTCTCCATAATTGCAGAACACGGCATAGTTTCTTCCCACTGAAGGTTTCCAGAAAGCACCCTTTGTGCCTTGGGAAAGCTCAGTGTCTGTGTAACATCTGAGGCAACAGTGCCAGAGGGAAACCAGCTCTAACCTTCTGGGAATAACTGGCCGGAAGTGACTCGTCAGGAAACACTGAAACAATTATTGAGGTACCTTCATCTCTATACTTAGGTTGCTGTTTATATTTTTTGTTTTGTTTTGTTTTCTTGATTTCATCAAGTTCCAACCACTGTTGGGTACTTAGTGAACAGGATTCCTTCTTTTGTGGAGTTTACATTCTGGTGGCAGGACTGGCAATTAACCAAGGCATACGATGAAGGACCACGGACCACAGACCACCAACATGGCAGGGCTCCATGTCCGTGTCAGGAAAGCTCCAGGCAGGTCTGAAGACAGCAGAAGTGTTCATGGCAGACGTCACCACAGGGTACAGAATAGAAGGAAAAATTTAAGCTACTAGGAGGACAAAGTGTATTACTTAACATGTAATAACACCATTACTGTAAGTAACAACTCACTGTTGATTGCTCAGTTTGGTTTGTGGTATTTTGTTTATGAATGCTGCATCTATCTTCATGAATGAGCTTGGTCTGAAGTTTTCCTTTCTTGGTTGGGTTTTGGTACAGAGGATGTGCTGACCTCATAAAATCTGTTGAGAAGGGTTTCCAGTTTCTGGTTTTCTATTCTTAGAAGGGTTTGTAGTAACTTGTTCATTTCTAACTTAAGGGTTTGATACAGTCCACCAAGGTAGCCATCTGTTAATATACCACACCATGTCCCATCATACAATGCAGCACTGCACTGTACCCCCCCATACTGCACCTCACTGTAGTGTACCACACCACACCACACCACCATAACATCCATTAAGGCTAAAAAATAAGTTGGTGAATTAATAGTAGGAACAAACTTCTTTAATTTCATAGAGAATATGGACCAAAAACACTATAGTATTTATACTGATAGGATGTTGAAAATTTTCCCTTTGAGATTAGAAATGAAACATAGATGCTAACCATCACACTTCTATTTGATATTATATTTCAGGTACTAGCCATGGCAGCAAGAAAGGTAATCATGCAATGTTTATGAGAACTGGAAGTATCATGTCATAGATGACATGATAATGATTTTGGAATTAATATGTGAGGTGAGCAAGGTTGCAGGATATAAATTCAATATACAAATTCAACTGTGTATTTCTGAACAAAAATTAAAATGTGTCTTTTATAAAAACAAAAATATATTAAATATCTAATAATGCATATAAACAAAATTTATATGTTCTCTATTAAATTTTTACCAAACTAATTTATAACCTTAAAGGCAATTCAAAACAAAATATGAGTGCATGTTTATTTGTGAAAATAGACAAGCTGATTCTAGGGTTTATATGGAAATGCAAAAGATCAAGAAAAGCCTAGACCATCTTGATAAAAAAGAAGAAAAATATAGGGGAACTTACTTTATCAAATATCAAGTCTTTTATAAAGGTACAATAAAGACACTGTGATATCAGCTGACAAATTCTTCAGTGGAACAGAATGGAAAGCCCAGAAACAGATCTACATAAGTCTGGACACCTGTCCCTGATGAAGATGACACTTCAGAGCAGGGGTAAAGGATGGCTTTTCCAATAAATTGATATCTATTGGATATCAATGAGGTAGAAAGGAGAAGGGAGAACTTGACTTTTGGGCATATCATACAAAAAATGAATTTCAGGTGCTTTGAAAACCACATAAAAATGTCATATAATTAAGCTTAGAAAAGATAGCATAAATGAATATATGCAAGACCTTGAGTAGATTTCCCAAACAGAAAAAACACAGCATTAGTAGCAAAAGAAAATATTTACAAATTATACTCCATTAATAAAAGTGTTCTCATCAAAATGTATCACTAAGTGGTTGAAAATTTGAGCCACTAAGAGTGAGAAGTTATTTGTAATAAGTATAACCAAGCACCTCCAAATTACCATACCTCCTGAGTTTCCCCAAGAGTAAGCACTATAAGTAGCTATTAACCAGTTAGAACATTTTTGTGACTTTGGGTTAGACAAATATGTCTAACACATGTCACAAAAAGCATAGCACATAATAAAAAAAATGAGATGAATTTTATCAAAATTAAAACATTTTCACTCTCCACACCATTGTAAAGCAATTATACTCTAACAAATATGTTAGAAAAAAAAAACAACTTCACTCTTAAAGCTACTGTTAAAGAAAAAGATAAGTCACAGGCAAGGAGAATATATTTACAAAGTATAAAACTAATAAAAATTAACTCCTATAACTTCATAATAATTCCAATAAAAATATAAGCAAAAATTTGAGCAAACACATCACTATATATATATATATATATATATATATATATGATTGCCCAGTAAGGACATGAAAAGAATCTCAACCTTGTGAGTCATCAAGAATTCAAATTAAACCACAGTGAGATTCCTCTGCACACTACTAGTACGACTGTATTGTAAAACACTAGAATATGTGTTGGTGAGGATGTGGACCACCCAGAACTCTCATTCATTGCTAGTGAGCGGGTGTAACAGTCTGGCCACTTTGGAAAACTGTTTGCTAATTTTAAAAAAGTAATTAAGTGCTTAATATGTGGCAGCCATTCCACTCCTAGGTATATACTCAAGAGAAATAGTTCATCTTTTGTTTACAATTTATATATCTTTTGCAGATAATATGACTATTTTATACTTAATTTATTATAAGCAATTCAAACTCACATATTCATGCCCAAATATATCTTCAGACACATCTTGTTTAGACTACTTAATTTTTGTAAGAAGCTGTCATCTTTACCTTATATTTTTAAATCTATTTAATCTTTAAATATATTATACAAAACATAGTATGTCGTGTATATATATACTTTTAAGAATAATAAATACTAATGTGCCAACAACATAAAAAAGAGAAATAAAAACATACGTAACACTATACTTGATTTATGATAGCCAAAAACTGGAAACACCCAAATGCCTATTAATAGGTGAGTGGATAAATACATTTTGATACATATAATAGAATTGGACACTGTTTCCAAACGTAGTCTCAATACTATATGTATATTCTATATACATTTGAATACTACTCAGCAATAAAAAATAAACTAACTACCGATCATAACATGTATGAATCAAGTCAAACATTAAGGAACAAAGAGAACAGAGTCAAACATAAAGGAATGTACGTTGTTTGATTCCTCTTGTGTGAAATTTAGGAAAGGCAATCTATTCTGTGAGCCAGAGAACAGCATAGAGATTAATTAGAGCTTTGTGGGGAGTGTATTGACTGGGAAGGGGCACAGGGGGAGATTTATGGAGGGAAATATTCCATATCTTGATTGTGGTGGTGATTCACACCCTTCATTACATAAAACTCATTGAACTGTATGCACACTTAAAACAGATTCTGCTTATTGTACGTAATTATACCTTAATAAAAGTGCTTGCGAAAGTCAAAACATTTATAAATAATCGGTTTGAAAAGAATGAAGTTAGATTAAAGAAGTGAATATAATGGCATTGACTTTCCTGCACAGCCCTCACTTTGCAGAACACTGTCCAACATCATAGATGTCTTGGTAGATACTCAATATTCTGTATAACTCACCTTCATGAATACGCCTCACTCAGGTACTTGGATTTTTTTTTTTTTTTGAAGTATAGTTGATTTACAATGTTGTGTCAAATATTTTGATCTTAATCTTCTACTTTTCCAGCCTGGACTGATACCAATAACTACAACCTGCCTGACATCATGCTTTCCTCTGTCTTATCTCTTCTCCCACCTCCTTTATGGTCACCATATACTTTGTAGCATATTTGAGTTGCCATAAACTTTAGTTATTCAACGTTTGTATCACATGCTCTTTGGACATTGGCCTGGTTAGACTGCCACTTAGTCATGACTTCTTCTCTTTCCCCATGTGGCCATGTAATTATTGTTCCTGCATGGATGGAAAGAGAACATCCAAATGATGATGATTCATTAGGGAAAAACAGTTATCATGCAAATAATATTTAAAATATTAATCAGTAGAGTTCCATTATCTGCTTGCTACAGATTTGAATCAAAGAATATAGTTGAAAAAGATGATAGAGACCACCTTATCCACTGAAACTCACTAAAAGCATTTGCTCTTTCTAATGACACCATAGAAAAAATACAACACTAGCAAAGGTGATGTCTGGTCCTTTAACGTGATTTTCCCTCACTAGTGATTTTAAAGAATCAGATTCTATTTTTTCCTGAACAAGATCATTATCTGCTGCTAGAAATTAACTAAGGTCCCCATAGAAGTCAAAGCATAGCTCATTGAAAATCAGAACATGTATGAAACTATTTCTTTAGAACAACACAGTTTAATTCTCTGTCTTAAGTGGCATCTGACTTGCACTTCTGGCACAGACTTTCCCAGGTTGTGGGAATAGAAAGAGATAAAAGTATCCCAGCAATATTGAAAAGCAGAGCTTAACATTCAATGTCACTGTGAAGAATTTTTATTAACTACAAAGTCAAAAGATTTGACCTGAGAAGCATAATCAGTGTACTTCTCATGCCATGTCCTGGGAAAAAGCAAGTCAATCTGTCCCTCTTTTATCTTTTATTAGTGTCTTTATGTGGTTCCGAAATGCAAGATCTCCCTCTGTTGCAAGGCTGTAAATTTTTTTTGAGGTGTCTGTAACAGTCTCCTTCCCTTCCTTCAGTTCTCCAGACATGTGTGTCTGGATGTGTGCTCACACACGTCTTGGTGTGTGACTGTGGAAAGGGGAAATGATAGTTCTCACTCTGCCTTGGGACAGTGGTTCAGAAGGATGGAGGTCCCAGAGCATAGCCTCTGACTTTGTAGAGAAAGTGGGGGTGGAGGGTGGGGTTCTATCCAAGTGGACAGTAAGGAAGGACAAGCACAGAGCTGTTGGCACATTCCCTGAGATGAGGTCCTCTCCCATCCTCCAAACACAGCTGTGAACATGCTAAAGACAGGGATACTTGAAAGCCATAACCCACCTGGCCTGCTCTCAAATTAGGCATCATGTAATTTAAAAAGTAGTATAAATAGTATTGCAAATAGCAGTAAATCACATAACATCCTGAAACTTCAGTCCTCATTTCCCTCTGTTCCCTCATTTGAGGAGTTTGGAGTTAACAATTTCCTACCCTATGCTCAACACTTATTTCTCTTTGGGGATGACCAGGTGAAGGACTTTGTTGGGTCAGACCTCAGAATATTCCTGATCTCTCTCCTGTGCACAAGCACCACTGTTCACTCCATCCTTTGGAATATTTACCACCAAGCTGGTGACAGGATGTAACACATCCTCTACTCTCTCTCCATCATTGGAGATGGCACCCACATTTGCCCACCTAGGACCATTGAAAATAAAGGTACTTTGCCCATTTTTCCCAGGGAACTAGAGAGTGAAATAGAAAGAATAGATAGATATAAAGAAAGAATAGATAATATATAAAGGACAAAAAATAGATTTCTAAGATATTAACCCTGGTCAATTTTTCCAGCATTAATTTTTTTTTTTGCTGTACACAGGCTTTTTTTTTTTTTTTTTTTTTTTTTTTTCGGTACGCGGGCCTCTCACTGTTGTGGCCTCTCCCGTTGCGGAGCACAGGCTCCGGACGCGCAGGCTCAGCGGCCATGGCTCACGGGCCCAGCCGCTCCGCGGCATGTGGGATCTTCCCGGACTGGGGCACGAACCTGCGTCCCCTGCATCGGCAGGCGAACTCTCAACCACTGCGCCACCAGGGAAGCCCCAACATTAATCTTAATTGACAATGGTTGGTCTTGTTCTTAGGTTGAAATCTAAACCCCGAGGGAAGGACTTCCCGTCACACCCACCATCCATAACCCACAAGCAGAAGGTCCTTCTGATCAGCCCTCGACCTTACATCAGAGGCTGACACAGCACTTACAGCCCTTGAGGAACTCACTTATCTCATGACAGGGGCAAAAATCTCTGGTTCTGGAAGATCTAAGCAAGGTCCACCAGGATCCATTCCTTTGTCATCTCCACCTAGTGCTGCTCTGACATTAGCTACTGGAAACCCAGTTTGGATTAATATTTAAGTTCTGTGTTTTCATTTATTTCTTCTTGGCTCCTGAGGAAAAACTTTTTGGATTCTTACATCCAGCACTTGGTGAGATTGTGTAGATTGAGGGTCCAGGGAAAGCACATGATGCCAACGTTGGGGTAGGGGTGCAGTCACCAGGCTCTCTCTATGACATCAGCGTTTATGCTGCCTCTGCTCCTTATTCTCCAGAACTAATCAGCCATCGAAAGGTCCCTTTGTGGCAACAGCAAGAATTAAAAATAGAGGTGAAAGGAAGGCAGCACTGACCACACTGAGGTTAAATAAAGGACGCTCAAAAATTGTTCTTCTGGTCCTTTCAACTATCCAATGTACTCTGTACGCCAATAATAATAAAATCTCAGGGAACAGGTTAGAAAATGATCTCTTTAGATATCAGTTTTCTCTTTGAAAAAAAGAAAGATGTAAGAAGATATATATTTCCCCACTGGACCTTTCAGAGGTTGGACCTTCTAAGTCTGAAGGCAACAAAGGGATGGAGGGAATTTATGACCCCATGTCCCCAGATTTAGCTCACACTGTACAAATGTAGAATCACTAGATGGCTTGGATCACACAGAAGCAGCCATTACTTCATCAAGGCTGCACAAAACATCTGTTCAAGATGTTTCCAAAAGCAGTGTTTCCAGGGATAGCTTTAACACGTAAGGGAAGAGAGCAATTAGGAGCCTGGGTGGTAACTTTACCAGACTAACAGGAAACTCTCACCCCTGCTCTTGCTGGCTCATAAGACTTACAACTCTCTTCTGATAAGAGCAGAGAGTATCTGAGAGGGTCTTGGTGACTGAAGTCTTCAAATTCAGGAATTTAGCATAAGTGACTGAAAACTGCTTCCTTTCAAAACCTGCACATCTCCAAATGGTGTTGATTTGTATGTGTGTGAAAAAAGTTTTATTGACATTCAATTATTATTATTATATTATTATTATTAATTTATTGACATTTAATTCACATATAAAATTCACCCACTGAGGAGAAAAGGGAACCCTCATACACTGTTGGTGGGCATGTAAATTGATACAGCCACTATGGAGAACAGTATGGATGTTGCTTAAAGAACAAAAATAGAATTACCATAGGACCCAGCAATCCCACTATTGGGCATATACCCTGAGAAAACCATAATTCGAAAAGAGTCATGTACCACAATGTTCATTGCAGCTCTATTTACAATAGCCAAGACATTGAAGCAACCTAAGTGTCCTTTGACAGATGAATGGATAAAGAAGATGTGGCACATATATACAATGGAGTATTAGCCATAAAAAGAAACGAAACTGAGTTATTTGTAGTGAGGTGGATAGACCTAGAGACTGTCATACAGAGTGAAGTAAGTTAGAAAGAGAAAAACAAATACCGTATGCTAACACACATATATGGAATCTAAGGAAAAAAAGTGGTCATGAAGAATCTAGGGGCAAGATGGGGATAAAGACACAGACCTACTAGAGAATGGATTTGAGGACATGGGGAGGGGGAAGGGTAAGCTGGGACAAAGTGAGAGAGTGGCATGGACATATATACACTACCAAACGTAAAATAGAAACTAGTGGGAAGCAGTCGTATAGCACAGGGAGATCAGCTCGGTGCTTTGTGACCACCTAGAAGAGTGGGATAGGGAGGGTGGGAGGGAGGGAGACGCAAGAGGGAAGAGATATGGGTATATATGTATACGTATAACTGATTCACTTTGTTATAAAGCAGAAACTAATACACCATTGTAAAGCACTTATACTCCAATGAAAATGTTAAAAAATATATATTTTGTTATATACATTAAAAAAAGTTCACCCACTGAAAGTATGCAATTTCTTGGCTTTAGTATATTCACAGAGTTATCCAACCATCACTGCGATCTATTTTTAGGACATGTTCATCAACCAAATAAGCAAAGCAGAGCCATTTTGCAGTCACTCTCCTTCCCTGCCAACTTCACCCCTTGGGAAGTACTGACTTTTCTGTCTCTATAGATGTAGCTATTCTGGATACTTCATATAAATGGAATCATACAATATATGTACTTTTGTATCTAGCTTCTTCACATAGCAATGTTTTCCAAGTTCAATTTGTAGCATGTATCAGTGCTGAATTCCTTTTTATGAACAAGTAATTTTCCACTGTGTGGATATGCCACTTTTGTTTATCCATTCATCAGTTGATGAATATTTCTTGTAGGGCAGGTTTATTGGAGAAAACTCTCTTGGGTTTATTTTTTTATTTGTTTTTCTGAGAATGCCTTAATTTCTTCGTGGACTAATTCTACAGTCTATTTCCCTGTTGTGTGTGGTCACAGAGTCAGTTAGCTTGGTGGCCAGCTAATAAATGGGCAGAGATTTCCTTAAATGTCTTAAATCAATATGTTTTCCACCCATAGCCATGAGGATCTAAGAATGTGTCAGGATGTAGCTTAGACATTCACCTTACAACTTCACCTCATTCTCCTTTGCTTGCAAAAGACCATACATCAGGCAGGTGAGAGACCAGGGCCCACTCAGTCAGTCTTACATGTGTTCATTGTCCTGCTCTGGGCCTTCTAAATCCCCTACACTATGTCAGAACTGTCTACAGCCCTCTGTGGATATATCATTTCCCAGACTTTTTTTTTAAATTGTGGCTAGGCCTTTGTTTGCAACTGGTATCACAGGTTAAATAATTGTTTAAACCATTAACAACAGTTTGTCCTTTTTTAACCTGAGATACCAGTTGCAAACAAGGATACAAGGTTAAAAGTAAGGTTAAATGCCCTATAAATAAGGCTTTTCCCCAGAGTTTTGATATTGACAGTGCTCTGCTGATGGGTTTTATGAGGAGCCCTAAGTCTTACCCTGGAGAGATTGCAAGGCTGCTCTTTGTCATGAGGGGGTGGAAGGAGGTGAAGCTGCAGAGCTGCGCACCTGCTGTTCTTACCCAAGTGATGCAGTTTTCCCGAGGTAAAGGCCCTTCAGATTGTTTCGGGCCAGTGGCTAATTCTGAGAGTTCCGAATAAAGTTAATTTTTATGCTTTCTGACAATTTTCATTGCTTTTATAGGAAGAACAGATTTCTGTAAGTCCTTACACCACCATACTGGAAGGCTTGCCCAGTTTTGGCTTTTCTTGCCTATGTAATTTAATGTGAAAATAATTAAACTTGAGAAGACCCAGCAGATGCAGAAGAAATCTCAGCATTTTTTGATGTTTGGAAAAGAATATAAAGTGTTGATTTTTAATATCTTCATGTATAACATAGGGAAAGGATGGCTAATTGAAAATATTTTTGTGAAGATTAAATAATTCTCTGCAGATAAAGTGTTCGGCATAGAAATTCAGTGGGTCTGATGTGCATATAAGGAGAAGTTCATGGTAAGGATGAGGCTAGAAGTAGAAAAATGTGGCCATGTTGAGGGGTCTTCAGGGGCTTGAGGAGCCAGAAAATTTTATGATGCAGAGACAGAATATTAGCACATTTGTGCTAAAGAGAGAGTATTCTATTTGCAGTATAATATTTGCAAAATTATCACTGTCAAAAAAGTGTTTCTAAAACAATGAAGAACATTAAAATTATAAATTTGGGCTAAGATTACCACAAGAAGATTATTCCTAGCCAAGAGAAGTTATAGAAATTCAGCTGAAAGCAGGAGCAGAAACAGCAAAATTAATAGACAGCTGGAAAAAAGATATTCTTAAAGACCTGAGCATGTCTATAGTGTATTTTAAAGAAGCAATTAGTGGCTTTAAAAAATGAGGGAAAAATCATTGGGAAAGAGAGATCAAATTACCTTAGTACTCAAGTTGGTTCAGGCCAAGTATGATCCAACACACACCTTAAATTTTAGGGAAAGTGAGTGCCAAAAGAAGAAAACTCTGTTACTGAAGATAAGCTTTATTATAGAAAAGAAAACTGTGAAAGAAAACAATTTTCAGAGGTAGGAAGCACCCAAAAGTGTCATTATGATGGCGCAAAAGATGAAATGTAGAGAGAAGTCGGAGGCCCCTCAAAAATGTAACGTCGAGATGCTAGACTCGCTCACATTAGGAATATTTTTTTAAAGGTTGACACATATACACACTGCTATGTATATAATAATGATTAATAAGGACCTGCTTTGTGGTGCAGGGTGACCTGTATATGAGAAGAACGTAAAGGGGAGTGGATGTATGTACGTGTATGGCTGATTCACTTTGCTCTGCACCTGAAACTAGCATAACATTGTAAATCAGCTATACTCCAATAAAAATTTTTAAAAAGAGTATGAGCCCTGCACTCAGACTCGATGAATCCAAATCCTGGCTCTACTGCCTTATAGCTCTATAACTTCAGGAAAGACAAATGAAATCCTGGGCCTCAATGTCTGTCTGTAAAATGGAAATGAAAATAATCCCTATGTTTTTGGCTTGTCATGAGAGTTCAACAAGATGGTATACATAACGAACTTTCAATAACCAAAAAAATCTTTAAAAAAAGATTTATCTCTTAGTGGGATTTTTTAAAAAGAATAATCCAGGTGGAATTAAAGAATTGTGAATAGACTTGATGAATACTTGAAAGCCATAAAGAAACACTATTATAAAATTTTTAGTAATGACAAAGTGATCTGTTAGTTTTAACAAAAGCAGAACAATGGTCCACCGCTTATAAATGGTGTTTCAACATTAGTAACAATAGTCACCATAGTGAGTGCTTGGTCATGCCTGAGGTGCTATGCTGACCACTTGTGTAATAATACTGGTAATAACAATGAGGACTGTGGCCGATAGAGAGGGCGATAAAATTATGCCTTCACCATAAATAAGACTATAGAACAGATCATTAATAAAATGTGTGAGCCACTTGGGTTAGAACAAATTGATCATCCAGAAGTGGTTCGAGGTCCCTAAATCTCTGTCAGATGAAACTCATCTCCCCTTGGAAAGGAGACTGTCATAGAAGAAAGAGGAAATTTGTAGAAAAGCATAATTTGCCTGGAAACTGGTGTGCATCATGGAGAGTTTTCAAATGTGATATCTTCATGACAAGGCTCCTTAAAGGTCAGAAATAATCATACATCGGTCACTGGAACATGTTTTAAATCATAGTCTGCATGGTGATTATTTAAAGCTGTAGTATACGATATCGAAAGTACTAATGAAGGTAAAAATATATTTGTGGCCTTCAAGCTTTAAAAATGAAGCATACCTTTTCACAGATTTGAGCATCTATCTCATGTGTGGGTGTCTCCCTGCAATAAAATATTATAATGATTGCAAAATGCATAAATATGCACCCAAAGGACGACATCAAAAGAAAGCACCAGAAGTAGATAGTCTCTTCTTTCCTTCTCTAACAGAAGTGTCCTCTTGCATACGCTGTGGGTGAGTGCTTCACCAGCCACGCATTTCGAAAATTGCTTTGGCTTATATGACCATGAAAGTTCCTTCCATATTTGAGATTGCAAATGATTATTGCTAAAAATGCAGAATGTTTATTTATAACTCTTTTCTTTTTCTTGAATTTTAATATTCTTAAGAACTAGAACAGTGCTCCGAAACCCTTTGAAAATCCCAGCACCTCAATCAGGTAATGCACTGTGTGGTAGCTTCATACATATTTATTGACCAACTGACTGATTGGAGAGGGGAGTAAAATGCAGGAGAATCCTTACACAGTCCGCCAGCTATGTTTGCTCTTGACTCAGAATCACTGGGAAACACATGGAAAGATGCCGGCATCAGTGGCCGTTGACCTGACTAGGAGTTCAGTCCCTCCGTGTCCAGACGTTATCAGCACGGCATCCAAATGGCATTTATTTAAGTTTGCCAGCTTCATGGCTGATGTCTGTCTCCTGCTTGTCCAGAGTCATGGTCCCCATCCCCTTCCCCTTCACTGGGCCCGCTGCCCCTGTAGACAAGCCTCCTTTGTTCCCACAAAGAGATCTTTGCATTTCCTTCCTTCCCTGAAGTGCAGTTCTCATAAATGACAGATTTCTTTTTTTCTAATTTGAATCTGAGTTATCTCTTCATCACATACATAAACTGACACCATGAAAAATTTAATTAGCTTGGCAGCAAGAAGCAGCAGAAAGGAAGATTTACTGATATGGTCATGATTCTGGCGTGCTGATTTCTAAACTTTGAACTATTAATTTTAGGTGAGCCTAGAATCCTAGACACTGGACATGAGTGGAGATTCTGTTCTGACTGAAGAATAAGGAGGGCTGTTTTCACCAGTGGTGTGCATACCCACACAACTAACAAGGATACCTACTATGTGTGTGTGTGTGTGTGTGTTCCTTCTCCCCTCCTCTTCCTTCTTCTTCATATGTTTCTTTGCTTATGAAAATCTAATTGTTCCAGCAACATTTGTTGTAAACACCATATTTTCTTCACTGAATTGGCTTCGGACATTTATCAAAGCTCAACTGTCCATACACGTGAGTTTACATATGGACACTCTCTCTATTCTATTCCATTAATCTGTTTGTTTCTCATTATAAAAATGCCACATTGTCTTTCTCACTAGAAATCTGTAATAAGTCTTGACATCACACTAATAATAACAGTCATCTTGGAAGATTATAATGACCATGTGGAAACAAGAAGCAAATATAGAAATAGTGAAGGGACATAGAGGGATTCTGTATTCAATCTGGATCACTGTGAAGCCCAGAGTGTGAGTCTAGGTGTCCTTCCCTGAGTTTCTTTCCTTGGATCCTTGGGACTCAGTCCACTTTCCCCATAGAAAAGCACCTCTTTTTATTGCTATTTGCAAACACAGAAATAGATGGAATATAAAAAAAAAAAAATTAAATAAATAAAGCTATGAATTGTGTTTTGGAGGGCTGGTAAATTTTCCAAGCTTCCCAACTATTGCTCTAATCAAGTGCTGAAACTCTAGCCCACGATGGTGACTGGAAATTCCACAAGGACTTTACCTGTAGATTTATCCTCCTGAGGTTGGGACCCTCACAAACACCAGCTCCCTCTCCAGGCTCCCCCCACGTTTAATCACTTCTGTATTCATGTTTTGTTTAGTTGCCCTTTTCCTCATTTTCTGAATTACAAGTTTAATAGCGTGCTTCTTCTTTGAGCAATACTCTAAGTAGACTCCTCCCCCTTTTCCTCTTGTTCTCTGAGAAAATGTCTTATTGAATTATAATTTAAATTAAGTTATAATTATAATTTAGCCCCTCTTAGCTTCCTCTTTGCAGTGTAGAGATAAGTACATGCCCTCTTGTTGCCTAACTAGTGGGTGGACAGGTGGTTTTAGAGCAGGAAAGGATACATAGGACCACAAAGATGGAGCAACAAAATATGTTCTGGAAAGTCTGTGAAGGAAGGATAAAATCTGAGCAAGACTCTGAAGAATGAATAACACTATAACCAGTGGTACCTCAACCTTAATTATCAAATTCAATTCACTTCAACACACATACATGGGGTGCACATCATGTACAAGCATGAGGTGGGTATGGAGGAACAGAAGGGGATCACACAGGGTTACCCCCTTCACCAAGTCATACAGACCAACATGGGAGGTCTCCACTACATCCCAGGAAGTAAGGAGTGAGAGATCACTTAGAAAGGCACACTATGGTAATTTAGGTCTTTAGGAAGTCCTAAAACATGACATTCAGGATGAGACATAAAAAGTGAATATGAGATAGGCAATTAAGGGGTGGGCAGGTGAAGTGCTAGTGGAAAGAGTGTGAGAAACACTGAATGTCACGAGGAGGAAGAAATTATGGAGAAAAATAAAAAATTTCAGTATTTCTGTGATATAAAGGATATAAACCTCACCAGGACAAATAAGTAGATATTAATTCTTTTTTTTTTTTGGTCACTCTGCACAGCATGTGGGATCTTAGTTCCCCCACCATGGATCGAACCTGTGCCCCTTGCATTGGAAGCACAGAGTCTTAACCACTGGACCACCAGGAAGTCCCAGGAATTCTGATGTAGTTAACATCACTAGCTACTTATGAATGTGAATTGACTCTTGGAGGCTGGAAATTCTCTCAGTGTGCTGATGGAAACTCCCATGTCATGATTTGTGAGGCTATGAATAGATATTGTATATTATTATTGTTAGTATTATTATTATTATTACTTGAGTACTTGAGTTAACCTTCATGGAGAATCACTATGTTCCAGGCAGTCCACTAAGCCCTTTGCATATGTCACCTCATTGACCACACACAAAAAAGTTCTGTGGTTCGATGCCTTCCTTCTATCATAGAAGGAACTCAGATTCACAGCTGGAAACACCCGAGTTCACTCTATAACTGATGGGGCTATCTGCCTGGCTTCCAAAGAGCTTCTATTAGCCTTGGTATTGGGTTGGCCAAAAAATTCATTCGGTATTTTTTTTCGGTAAGATTGCTCTAGTAGCACTTAGTTGTCTTTAACTTCGTTTGAAATAATCTTGTTACATTGTATTGTGACAGCCGTCATATTAGTGTGCATTAAAAAAAAACATCAAAATTGGTGCATTTTTGTGTAGACATTTTAATATTGAAGATGGAAGAAAAAAAGCAACATTTTAGGCATATTATGCTTTATTATTTCAAGAAAGGTAAAAACGCAACTGAAATGTAAGAAAAGACTTGTGCAGTGTTTGGAGAAGGTGCTGCGACTGATCGAACGTATCAAAAGTGCTTTGTGAAGTTCCGTGCTGGAGATTTCTCGTTGGATGATGCTCCATGGTCAGGCAGACCAGTTGAAGTTGATAAATATAAAATTGAGACATGGAGAACAATCAACGTTATACCACGTGGGAGATAGCCGACATACTCAAAATATCCAAATCAAGCGTTGAAAATAATTTGCACCAGATTGGCTATGTTCATCGCTTTGGTGTTTGGGTTCCAAATAAGTTAAGTGAAAAAACCCTTCTTGACCGTATTTCTACATGTGATTCTCTACTTAAACATAATGAAAGCATTCCATTTTTAAAAACAAATTGTGACAGGTGATGAAAAGTGGATACTGTACAATAATGTGGAATGGAAGAGATTGTGGGGGCAAGTGAAATGAACCAACCACACCAAAAGCCGTTCTTCCTCTAAAGAAGGTGATGTTGTGTACATGGTGGGATTGGAAGAAAGTCCTCTATTATGAACTCCTTCCGGAAAACCAAACGATTAATTCCAACAACTACTGCTTCCAATTAGACCAACTGAAAGTAGCACTCGAAGAAAAGCGTCCAGAATTAGTCTACAGAAAACATACAATCTTCCATCAGGATAACATTTCTTTGATGACCAGGCAAAAACTGTTAGAGCTTGGCTGGGAAGTTCTGATTCACCCACTGTATTCAGACATTGCACCTTTGGATTTCCATTTATTTCGGTCTTTACAAATTTCTCTTAATGGAAAAAAATTTTAATTCACTGGAAGACTGTAAAAGGCACCTGGAACAGTTCTTTGCTCAAAAAGATAAAAAGTTTTGGGAAGATGGAATTCTGAAGTTGTCTGATAAATGACAGAAGGTAGTGGAACAAAAGGGTGAATAAGTTATTCAATAAAGTTCTTGGTGAAAATGAAAAATGTGTCTTTTATTTTTACTTAAAAACCAAAGGAACTTTTTGGCCAATCCCAGTATTTAACTGTCTCTCCATGACTGCTGATGGCCCCAGGGTGGCAGAGCGAGGGCAACACCCTTTGTGTTGGTCCAGCCTGGACCCTTTCCTCTGCATACCATGCTTCTCAGCCTACTCAGTTTGGTCAATCCTAGGATGCCTTCAGCTGTGATTTGTTTTCATGGTAATACCCCATCTCTAGCCTGAGCAACAGACACCAATATTAACTCAGACACCACTTTCTTTGTCCAGTGACTTAAAGAGAAGAAATTCATTTACTATTATATAATTATATTATTATTATTAAAGGAGGAGTTGGAGATTCCCAGAATGCACTGTGGATGACTCGGCATCTGGACGCTGGTGTGCACACAGCTCATCAGTTCTCCTTCTCATCACCGTGTGAGCTGAGTCATTCTTCACACACTTGAGGTCTTCATCTGATCCTGGGTTAAAGGACCCCTCTAGGTAGGATTAAATTGAGATATTAGGACAGGAAGTCTCGGTGGAGATTTCAGTCCCTGGGGTGAACAAAGCCAGTTTAGCAAAATTCTCTTTCGGAACATTGTGCATGAGGCCCATTTCTATCCAGGTGCGCTGTGCTTTCAAGCCCCTGCTTCAGTGTTATGTAGCTCAGAGCAGCTGTGGCTCTGCGGGGGCTTAGGAGCATTTCCACAGCCATCAGTTTTATTTGTGCCAGGACAGATCACTGCCTGATTGTCCCCTCTTCTGAGTAATATTCAAGACCTGCTCCAAGACTCTGAAATAAACATTAAAGATAAAAGGGATTTTTGAAACAGTAGTCAGGTCCTCCTTCATTTATTTGACAGGTTAAAAATCCATGTTTATTCTTTTAGAGTGGATGTATCAGAGATGAAGAGAGAGTCAAAGAAGAAGAGTTTTAAATGATTTCTGAAGACGGAACGTATAATTTCCTGTTTCTTCTTTTACCAAATGATGAAGCATGTATGCAGCAGGCAGGTGACCACATTTGCAGTATTTTCTATAATATTTCAAACGGCTATCCATTGGCTGTGTGATAAACGGGAAGGTAAACAACTATATGAGGAAACCTGACAATTTTCATCCATGTTACCTCTAAGAAATTCCAATAATCACTTGAAAATAGGTGACATGGTAATTGCTACTTTGAAGTTATTTGTTCAAATTACTTTGCCTAGTGATGTGGTCCCCAAACTAAAAATATTTTGATGTTTGTTCTTCTGTTTCTATTATTTCATATGAATACTCTTTCCCAAATTTCCATGTGATAAGTGCATGTCCCTACTTTTCTAAAAGTAAACAATATTGGATAGTTAGTGAGAACACATTAGCAAAAAATTATTTGTCATCACATAGATTTATGAAGAGAGAAAATTAAACAATGTTTGGTATAATGACTTTAATAGCTTTTTCTCTGACAAGCTCATTTCTATCACAAAAGAAACAAACAAACAAAACCCATGTAATGAGCAGCTACTTTAGAAAGAAGGCTTCTTGTTAGGTATTGTGGAAACTGAATGGAACCTTCCCTTCAGGGCAAATGTATATGCTTTAAAGGAAGTAATAACATCAGACGGGTTGTTCTGAATCTGCCGTTTTGAGTCAGTAAATTTTATCCAAGGATAGAGTTGTTAGATTGTGTTGTGGTGGTGGTGGTAAAAATACACATGACATAAAATTTACCATTTTCACTATTTTTAAGTGTACGGTTCGGTGGCATTAAGTACGTTCGTTCATGTTTTTGCATCATCACCACCACCATGCATCTCTAGAACCTTTCATCTTCTCAAGTTAAAACTCTGCCCACATCACCCCCCTACCCTGCCACAACTCCATTCTATTTTCTGTCTGTTATTCTGACTGCTCCAGGGATCTCCTCGTGGTGGAATCGTACAGTTTTCATCCTTTTGTGACCAGCTTATTTCACTTAGCATAATGTCCTCAAGGTCTTGAAAAGGTTTTAACATCCCAATGATCAACATTCTACCATTCTTGTTTCACCTCCATCAACTCCCACCCACCACACCAAAGGGATATTTTAACACATCTTTTTTTTTTTCACCATGTCCTGGCAAATGACACCTGCCAAACATAAATTAAATTTCTTTGTTCTGTTACAAAGTTAGCGTTTGCAAAAGATGTCCCTGTTACTTTTTCAGTTCTTAGTCGTAACCCTAATTATGGGGAAATTTACTTTCTGAGTTATACATCTTTCTGTTGTTTGAAACTTTCACAAGACTACTTGTACTTGTTTATTCTGTGGTACTAGTTGTCAGTAGAGGATGTAAATTGTGTTTGGCAATGGTTTCAGTTCCAATAGATGCTGTGGAATTCACTTATTTCACCTTGCACCTTTTCAAGAATTCGGTATCTAGAAATTCATAGCATGGCTCAGATATAGGTTAACTTTCTCTCAACCTGTTGGGCTTTAAAATTTAGGTCTGTCCAAGATTGTGGCCAGCTGGGTGGATTGTGCTCCTCTGGCCTTCTGAGATGACTTCCAAGAGTAGGTTATCAGGGAGCAGCTGTGGACAGAGCTCTCGAGATGCAGGGAGCCCTGAGCCTGTCCCCGGCATTCAGACACTCCTGGGGGTGTTGAAGTTGCCAACATTCTCCAGCTTTTCCCGATGAGACAACAGATCCAGTGACATCTGTGTCCTTGCCCAGAAGGGAGATGGCTTTGTTGCACTTTTTAAGAATCTTCCATTTCTCCTCTTCATTGATCTTAGGAGTTTCTATCTTTCATGGTGTTCTTTGTATTAAAAGCTGAAGTTGTAGAAAGACACCCTGTTTCTTGGCTTCTCACAGTCACCAGCCTCTCAATACTTTCCGTGTTTAAAGGGCAGTGTTGTTGGCAGTTGTTTTCTTGTACTTTTCCCCTATGCTCTTGTCCACAGCAAACATGACCAGGTTTCCAGTGGCAAGAATGTCAAGAGTGTCCAGAGCCTGTTCTCATGAACCTAAAAGTATTTGTCAGTATGACAGATAGTCTGAAGTTCTGTGTCTTTTTGATAGTAATAAAGGTACAATGCTTCTTCACGATAGCCCTAAATTCATACCAAGAAGTTAAGGTGAGACATTTCAGATTTGTCCCTGAGGTAGGTGGCTGTCTGGATAGTGAGGGTCCCATGAAGGCTGGGCTCTTATTTAGTTCCTTGCCTTTGAAGTCTTTGCCTGCAGAAAACTTTAAATCTTGCAGGTGTAGTCAGAGTCACTAATAGGACAGAATCATGGCTTTGACCCTGGTCTTGCCTAGTATTAACTAAAGGGCCTTGTCCACTGGGAAAACATCAGAATTCAGTGTTTCAGAAAGAGCCTGGGTAGGTGATAAACGTATAGACATTAATCTCTGACTATCTATCTCATTTCTACTCTGAGTCCTGGAAGAAAGAATGTGTTTGCCTGGCTCAAATATGATGGAATTCTCTTGTTCTTACTGAAATTCTTTTAAAAATTGTGCTTGAAATCGGTTGCCATAGCTTCTCTATCTAGCTGGGTGTCCCCGTGCCACCACTCAGTGAAATGGGTATCCCAATTGTAGATTTGAGATTTGAAATTTAATATTCCACAAAGAGGAGGCATTCAGCTGAAGTGCCAACTCCAACATCAAGTTCTAAAGATTTCTCCCCATACAGAATTTCTCTCCCAATCGATAAACCATAGCAATGGCTGCCACTTTCACATCCTGGCAGCCTCCTACTCAAGTACAGATGATGACAAGATCAATGTTATCATGGATCAAGGCTAAGGGAATGGGTCTCAATTCTGCCACTTGGCAACAGTGTGACCTTCAATAGGTCACCTCACTCCTCTGAACTCGTTTATCTGTAAAATGGAAATAACAATACAAAATTCACAATTTTCTTGTGAGGAGTAAAATCAGAGGCAGTCTGATTTGGAAAGTTGTGGTATCTTTTATTTACCATGAATTCATAGTGATATTGTTTAAACAAAGAAATCTCTTGAAAAATACAAAATCATTATTCTGCTCCTAGATCTTCCACTGCTAAAGCAAAACCAAATCTTTATTTTATGTTTGTTAAGTTTGTTGTTGAATATATTGTAAGATCAATGGAATTGGAATATATATGTTAAAATATATTTATATTCTTTGTGATGTCACATATTTTATTTAACATGTAAATATATCATACTATAATTATAGTACAAAGTATATTTTGTGCATTATATCCTATTATACTTTACATTGTTTTAAAAGATTATTATAAGATTATTAAAATTTATAGAATTTCTCTCTTTAATTTCCTAAATTATTCTATTTTGAATACATTCTCATAAAGTTATCCATGTGAAAATGTTACTGTTAAAGTAACTTTAGTAATATCTTCAGCTGACAGCCAGTGTAAAGTGTTAAGCTGATTTAAACTAGCTGTATTTTATTTTCTCTAATAAGATCTTTTTATGTCCTTCAGCTATTAATGTGGAAATATCTATGTCAAATTATGGATTAACTGTTGTGAGTAAATTGGTCTTTCATTTTGATGAATCAAGCAATACATTTAACCAAAGGAGATGTTTCCTCTTAAATTGACATGCAAATTGATTAGGTTGCCAATATTTACTAGTCAGGCAATAGACGAACACATTGTAGAAATGACAAATGTTTAAATAAAAAAGCTTAGTGTTCTTATTATTTTTTTATACTTTTTTTGCAAAGACAATTGTCTTTCTAAAATTCAAAATATGAAATCAAACTAATATACTTAAAGTTAATATTGCTTTTTTTATCTATGTGATACATTTTACTAAACATTTTCTTTTTAAACTTTGGAGCAATAGTTGATCAATGTTACCCATGGATCAAACAGTAAAAAGGTTTTTTAATACTTGTTGAATATGTTGATATTTAGTTCACATGTATATATGCTATGCTTCACTTTTCCTTGAACATCTTCCCTGATGGACTAAGTGCAAAGGCCATTCCCTTCACCTCTGTGTCTCTAGGTAGCAACCAGCATGTGATGCTGAAAGATAACATAAGCACTGGATAAATGTTGAAAGAAAGAATATATTTAGAATGTGTATCACAGGAAAGATAATTTAGGAGTTTCTGAAATTTGTCTTTAAATGTACAAAGGACTTATTTGAGGGGAAAAAAAAGAGATTCTACCATTCTGTGGTAGAATTAGGACAAGTGGTGGGGATGTCAAAGAAATAATTTTATCCTAAGGTAAGAAAAACATTTCAAATAATAAGCACTGTTCAGAAGTAGAATGTGTCAGTTCCTAAAGTTCTGAGTTCCTTATTTCCAGTGTAAAATTGAGGATGAACTGGTGATCTTCAGTGGCTGTTATAAAAGAGAACTCTACTTCTGCAGGAAACTGTTTTAAGTGGTCTTTGGGGTACTGTCTAGCTCTTAAGAACATGTGAGTCCCTGTACATGGGAAGCAAGAAAAATGTTTTAAGGTTAAAAACAAATGTTTCCATAAGCAAGATGACTTTTTCCCTTCCCCTAAAGCTTTTTTCTTTGTTTATCAGAAAGAAAACCTGAATATTTTCTTTCTGATAAACAAGCTCTAGCTCTTGCTCAGCAAGGTGGGTACCTAGTATCCCCTTTCCATTTGCTGAGTCTAGTGTCACATCACTCTTCATTACTGCAGAGAGATGTGCATGGTGTCTGGTTGAGTTCTCCTCCATCTTAGAAGGACTCCTGGGAATCTTCACCTATATAAAGACTCCAGTTCCCAGCAGGACTGGTAATGAGACAGTCCCATGGACATAGTGAAAAAATAGAGCAATGTCATCTTTGTAATCCCAGGCTCCACGCCCAAGTATTCCCAATGATTAGCTTTGTGAGCTAAAGATGAGTTCATAGAATTTAGGTATGTGTAGTGACAAGAGTGAAGACGTGCATGGAGTCAAATGAGAATCACATTTATTTCTTCCTCCTGAGAGGGAGATGGCTAGGAGAGCAAATACGCTCCCCAAGAGGCATGCACATCCATCGTTCAGCGACCCTGCTGAGCAGGGCAGGACAAAGGGCGGCGAGGTCTCCGAGGCCCAGGAGCATCAGGAGCTGGTGCAGTAGACCAGCTGGCGTCCCTCTCAGTGGTCCACCTGGCTCACGGCACAGTGTCTTGCCTGCCAGTGGTGGGTGGAGGGATGCCTGCTGGTGGGTACTTATGGATCGAGGCCATTAATGCAGCCCCTCTGGGAAGGTTTTGAGGGAAAAGCAGCTCTTAGGGCAGCAAAGGAACCTCAGAGAAAAATCAGATCCTGCACCCCCTCTCTCAGAAACAAAGGTCAGCACCTAAGTCCCTCTCCAAAACTCCTGGGCGTCCTTATGCTCACACAGCAAACTAAGCTAAAACATTCCACAAAATTCCTTTTACAGACACACACCCCTCTTCGCCTGAGACTCTTACATGGTCTGACTGTGCACACAATACGTCCCCAGGTACACACAGAATCTACCGTTCATTCCCCTGTCCCTAGCAGCACCTAGCCAGGGCTACAGTGCTCATGCTAGAATCTCATTTTTCTTTTCTTGTCGTTTCTTTTTTTAAATTTTATTTTTATTCAAGTATAGTTGATTTACAATGTTGTGTTAGTTTCAGGTGTACAAGCAAAGTGATATATATATATATAAGTGCCTGTGGGCACTCATCCTTAGACCATACTCTTGCAGCCAAGGCAAAAGGATGCTCTCACTTCTGGCCTTGGTGTCTTAGGACTCCTTCTGAGAAGTCCCCACAAGCCATCTCTACTGGGAGGAATGGGAGATTTTAAACCAGGAACCCAGAACAGATATGCACAAAGCTCACCTTCGAGCACACCCTACCCCATCAGCATGTTAGTTTACAGACTGTTATTCAGCAATGAGAGTACTAGCAACTGAGGGAACCAGTGGTCCCATCTTTAGGTAGAGAAAAAGAAGTCTGGTCCTCTAAATCTACGAGAAGAGCCTCCATGCCCTTGATGGAATGATGCAACCTGCTGTGCTCAGAATCAGTGTTTTCAAGCTGCCTCTACTTCCCATGAGCCGTGCGTCTTTGGGAAAATTACTTAACCTTACCAGACTTCTGTTTGCCATCTGTAATATAGGAATAATCATAATATCCACACCCTTATGGGTGAAGCTTTGTTGACATAGATGCCTGCTCTTAACACCATGTCTGATTGAAAATATTTACTACACATTCTCTATAATGGTTTTCTAAATCACTTATTCACATGACTACCTTTGCCAGAATAATCTTTTGTGTAATTAATTAGACTATTTTCAAATGTGAAAATTTCTGATCTTGTTCCCAGACTTTGGGAAGGGAAACATCTATTTTGGATCTTTAGTCCCTTATGTTGTGGGATCTGTGTGCCCTTGAGAATTATTTTTAATAATTTAATATAACAAATAAAAGTCTAATCAGAGTTTTATTTGCATTTTAAACAATTAGTATTCAAACTATTAAAGCTACAAAAAACTAGATCTTCATTAATACTTTGCTTTTACTTACAAAATATTCTATTTATACACTTGCACATTTTAGCAATCACTTCAAAAGAGTATTTGAATAATATATAGCACCATTTGCAAAGTTTGTTAGTCACCTTTGAAAACTACTTATCTGTAATGATATATTTAATTTCCAGCTTAAGTATTTTAATTTCATAGTCAAGAAACAGTTTATTCTCAAGAGCTTAAATAAACTTTCTAAATTTAATAGGTTTCTGGCTTTATACTTTATATCTATTTAAATCTACTTTATGCTTAAAATTTTCTTAGATAATCCAATAACATGCATAGTTTAATAATTATTTAATGTAAAATTCACAGATAAAAGTTAATTACTCAATACACATTAAAAAATTGTAGATACAGGGTGTCCAAATTCTTTTGAACATCACAACCTCAAAATTATATAAAATGCCAACTATGAACCAATTTCTCTAATTTTAATAGATCTTAATTGGTTTTGATTTTTTAACCCTTTCTCTTCCTAATTATAAATGCTTAGATTGTGAAAAGAGGAGTAAACATTTAAAGAAAACAGCACAAACCCAGTTAATTGAGTTTACTTAACACCAAAGAGTTCTGCCTAGATGATTTTAGGTAATTCTGATGGGACACACTGAATCCCAGTTATATTGCTACATCAGTGACTTAGAGGGGCACTCAGCCCCAGACTCAAGTTAGGTACCCATAGAAAGGTACACTCAGGTTACCACTGGTTGAATTTCACATTTCGTTGGCTCCTAAGAAGTAGAAATGTCTTTCATCCTAGGTCTAAAGACTTTTGGACATAATGGAACGTCTTGTCCTTCTATATTCTCTGGCCTATATGATATTTTATTGAATTTTGGATAGCCCATGGCTCTGTCCACTTGTAATCACCATGCACAAATTCATTCTACTGATAACACGTCAACTGTGATGAGGTAAGGGAAAGGGGATGTTATGGACGCTGGGAACTAATTTTGCAGAGTCACTACAGATTACCTAACAGGTATACAATGGGCTGACTCTCATATTACACAAACGATTCATTTTTTCTAATAGGTAAAACAACATCTATACCTTTCGAGATATAGCAAAGAAAGGAAGAATGAACAGATATAATCTATCTTTTAAGAAGACCTTTGCTGCAGGATTAAGGCAAAGGAAATCAGTGCTTCAAGGTGGGTTACCCAGTGTTTCTCTTCCCTTCCCCTTAGTTTGCATATCAATATCTGCCCTGGAGAAGGCAGACAATTGAGGCAAGACAAAGGATTTATACCCAGGGATTAAAAACTTTTGCAAATAAAACTAATTCAGTTCCTGGGATTGAAATCAACTTCCCTCTTTTCCCAATTTGTCTGACAATAATAAACAGGAATTCATGTGTTAATTTCAAAGATCTCTTTTATTCTTATTTGCCTATGATTATTTGGCAAATTTGGAGAACTCACACTCCTTGATTTCTAAATTTATTATTAAGGTATAGTAACTAATAAAATGTAGTATTGATGAAAGTATAGACATAGCCACATAGCTCAGTGGAACAGAATAGAGAGCCCAGAAATAAACCTATACCACTGATTTCTTACAGAAGTGCAAAAAGCAATTCAAAGGGAAAAAATTGACTCTTTTCACTAACTTGGTGCTTAGATAATTAAACTTCTATATGCAGAAAAGTAAAAAACAAAACAAAAATGTTGACCTATACTTTAAACCTATACAAAAAATTAAGATATAGGTGAAGATAAAGGCTTAAAAATAAATACAGATGTTTGTGTATTCTCATATTAGTATACTTACATATATTTCCTACTTCCACCTGCTAAGAAGGGCTGGTGACACCACAGGGGCTATGAGCACATCTCATGTCCAGATAGTGGTTTCTAAATACCATTCTCTAATCAGGAGAACCAAGGCTTCATGTAGAAAGGATTCCAGGGTTGAGGTAGAGGAGAAACAAGAAAAGCCTGGAGTATCTTACATGCTAGAAAGAAAGTACAATAACAACAACAATAAAGAGACATGCTGAAAGGCCAACCTGAAAGGATTCCCATTAGCCCAAGTTGGAATGACTTGAGCAACAAGATAAATAAGTATTGCATTTAAACAAAGGAACAATTTATATATTCTTGATTCCACACTGACATAAATACAGTGTCATATAAATAAGACCACACAACCAAGTGATAAAGATTAACATGAACAGTAATATAAACCAATAATGTGTACCCCAGATACCATGCACTGGGAAGGGCACCTGTGGGATCTTTCCCAGTAATGCCCAACCTCCATCTAATAATGAGAACACATCAGACAAATCCAAATTGAGACCATTCCCCCAAAACAACTGAAAGGTCCTATTCAAACGTGTCCAGGTCATGAAATAAAAGACTGAGGTACTGACACAGATTGGAGGAGAATTAGGAGATTCACAATGAAATGGAATAGATGTCCTGGATGGGATGATAGAGAAAGAAACAGGTTATTCATAGAGAAATGGTGAAATTCCAGTAGATTCTGTATCTTTATGCTAACCAACCAAAATTAGTTTATGAAATAAATGTTCTATGATTGTTTTAGCATAGGAGGAAGTAAGGGGATGATCTTTAGGAATTTTCTGTGCCAGCGTTCAATACTCTGTAAGCTTAAGATTACATAAAAATTAAACAATAACTTGAATATAATAAGGTGAAACAAGGGATATGATATCAATGTTCTAGAGTGGGTTTCTCAGCCTCAACACTGCTGGTATTTCAGGCCAGACATTCTTTGTCATGGGGCCATCCTGTGCATTGCAGGACGTTCAGCTGCATCTCTCCCCACTAGATGCTACTAGCAGCCCCCTTCTGGTTGTGACATCACAAATATCTCCAGACTTTGACAAATGTCCCCTGTGAGATGAAACTGTCCCCAGTGGAGAGGTGCTGTTCCAGAGAGTGTTGAATTGTAAGAATTGGTGAGATTAACAGCAGAGCACAGGGCCATACATTGGTGCTGAAGAATAAGAAAATTAATCTTGGTCTATCATTTGGTGTAAAGATAGTCCACTTTTTAATGAATGCCTTGTTCCAGTATTTGGGTGTCAGCTATATGTCAGCATAGTTGGGGTGATTCCTAAAAACTCTCAATTTAAGGCATCCCTGTGTAATGGATAGCACATGGTCAAGAGACATTGGTGTTGGCTTTTTAAGTTAAGAAACATGAATCCAAGGATAAACACCTTGGAGATTTGCTGCTCTGTCAGCTGTTAAAGTGCAGGATAAGGCCCTTCCACTGAACTCAAGATAGGGGTTTCCCTGCTGTCCTTTTGAGAAAACCAAAGCTCAGGCTTCAGTTTACAAGGAAGATACATGGGGGAGTGTTCTGGAAATTCAGCTTGTACCTGTTGGTAATAAGGCTGGAATACTATATGATTCCCAAGCTTGTTGTGGGGTGGAACCTAGAATTTGGGGGCTTTAGAAATTTTGAAAGATTTTGAGCTTTAATAATTTTGGTTTTATAATTTCCCTGGTTCTTCTCTCTCTCTCTCCATCTCTGTTAGCCCCATGAGGTTGTGGACTGACAGGAGAGTAGAAGTCTGAGAGTGAAAGTCAGCTCCTCAGGGCAGTTGGATACAGTACCAGTAAAATATATGCCCTTGTTAGTGGAGAGAAGAATTAGGATTCACCAAGTTGGAAAAATAAGATCAAGTATTAATTATTTTTAATGTTTATAATTATGATAGTCATTGTTTTCCAGCAACAGAAGCTACCCACTTAAAGACTAAACAACAAGAATCAGAATGGAGTCACTGTCCATTTGGAAGTGATCAAAATGGCTCTAAGGCATTGATTCTAGTCTGTGTCTGGTGTCACACTCTTTCCAGGACTGTGCCGTTGACAGATGGGCATGTATTGGAAACTGCCTCAGAAATACTTAAAATTATCGGATCAATGTTGGATCAATGTCAGGCTCAAATTTTTTTCTGCTACCGTAGGTAATACCATGAAGTATGTTTGCTAAACCCTCCTTTTACTATGGTTAACTCCTTAGCTAATAGCAAAGCCTCTCAAGAAATTGTTGTAACTTATGATTCATTTCATATGGGTGCCAGCAGTCATCAGGAAATGTTTGTTTCTAAAGAAATTCAAATTTATGGGATAATACACTATCATATACCTCCCATCAGTGTAAAATTTGCTCTTTTATTTTATGTCAGATGGACGATCTGGGCAAATGCAATTAATTTAACCATCTAAACTGATTTATTTTTTATGAAAAGCTTTTATTTCAAGGGTAAATTTAGGTCTGCGGTAGCATAACCTCTTTAGCATGCTTTAGTTTTCCTTTATATGTGTGAACTTTCAATACATAGGAATCAGGATTATCCAAAGGAACCCACATCTACAGGACATGCATAGTCCCCTGATAGATGTTAAGCCATCATGCAATTCTCTTTTCTCAGGTAAGAAAAGGGGTGATGACTAGTTTTTATTAAAGTGTTGTAGCAATGGGCTGTTATACATAAAGAAAAATAATAAGCAATTTGAGTGGAGTTTAGGTGATAGCTCAAAAGTGCTGAAAGTTTTCTGTTCGTAAATGTGTCTGTACAACACAGAAAACCCTTAAGTTTAGTAAAAAATCCCAGACTGAAATCACCTGAAGTTTTCACACACTCTCCTTTTGCTGCTGTAGCTCTGAGATAAGTTGGTTATGTCTTGGTTACTGCATTTTAGAGAAGACTGAAGTAAGCAACGGTCCCTGATGATATCCCTGTCCAGAACTTTTGAGAAGAGAAGAGAGGAGTTTGTGGATCTGGAATCCTGGAAACAGATTTTTTGCATGTAGTTACTGTTCCTGCCTCTGTGCTGGTCATCAGTGACCTGCCAAAGTCACCCCCATCACCTCTGCTCCCCTGGGCTGCACACCTATACAGTCACCTGCCCTTCAGCATGGGTGGGCCTGCCCTAATCAGTCAAGCCCTTTGAAGAGGATCCTGAGGTCAGTGTCTTCCTCTGCTCAGGCTGCTATAACAGAAGACCACACATCTGGTGGCTTATCAACAAGAGAAAGCTATTCCTCACAGTTCTGGAGGCTGGAAGTGCATGATCAGTTGTCAGCATGGTCAGGTGAGGGCAATTTTCCAGGTAGCCGTGGGCCGACTTCTCACCATGTCCTCACATGGAGGAAGGGGTAAGGAAGTTCTGAGGGGTCTCTTTTATTAGGGCACTAACCCCAGTCATGAAGACTCCACCCTCATGACTAAGTACCTCCCAATTGTCCCACCTCCTATTACCAGAACCTTGGGGGTTAGGCTCCAACTTATGAATTTTGGAGGGACACATGCAGACCAAGGTTGTGAGAATCAGAAGAAATGAGAGGATGAGGGGGGGCGCGGTTAAGGAGGCTTCTTAGTGCAAGAACCTGAGAGTAACCTCCAGGGGCTGAGAGGGGTCCCCAACCCTTAGCCTGCAAGAAGGCATTTGGTATGTGGTTAATCTATTGCCATTTTAAGAAATAAGGATCAATTAGAATTATGTTTAGAAATTAGTGTTTTTCTCCTGTTTCTTATTTAGAAAGTGTCTAGCTGTTCAGAGATTATTTAATTAACTTAATCATTTGTCTAAAGTCTGAAAGTTAGCTAAGTATCTGGAAACTAAAGTTTTAGCTAATACGTTAAAACTTTATGTGTTTTTTTTTTTTTGCATCATGAGAATATTATAAAATTTATCTCTGTAAAACTACATCTACTATCATTCCATTCATTTGAATACCACTTTGTACATATTTTTAATTCTAAAGAAGTTATGGAAAAAATGGTTAATTCATAAAACTCATGTAGGGATTTTAGTAAGTTTGAATCAGGAAAACACTTAATGGTGGTCTTATACAAACAAAAATATTGTGTGCTTATTATTTTTATATAGTAAACTAGTTTTTAAAGACTTTGATTTTGCCCCAAACTTATCTTTTATCTTAGAAATGAGGCTATTTTTTAAGCTCGTGACTTTAGTAACAAAGGCTATTTTATAAATGTACTTTTAAGGGTCCACAAAAAGAATACAGTTTAATAACTTTATCTTTCTTCCTTTCTTTTAGATATTTTGACTATTTGCCATAAATGATACACATAAAAAAGTGAATGATTTATTTTTTGATCAATCTTTCCCAGGTCGAAGATTTTTCCAAGAAAAGAAAAAAAAGGAAGAGTAACAAAATAAAATGAAAATGTGACAAGTGTAAAATTATCATTGTTAAAGGGCTAATTATGTTCCTGGGAAGGATGTTTAGATGTAGAAAAAAGAAATGGTGATATAAACACACACAAAAGTGGGTTTTGACATAACTTGGGCCTTTGACAATTTGATCAATCTACACCATTAAAACGCCCTATTAACCCTCCAAGTACAGAAACATAGAAGAGGCGTCTCCTGTGTTAGAGAAAAGGATTCTCTTTCAGATAAACAATTCGACCACTCATGAGCCTCCTCGGGTTTTGCTTTGAGGTACCTTTCAAACGAACCTTCTTGGTCGTGCCCAAAGCTGCCCTGTGATCTGAAAGGAACCCTGGTGAGACTGTACCAGTGATAGAGAGGCACCCGAACCTGCATCACATCAAAACTCAAGGAGGTAGGGGTTTAGCTCCGAAGCGTCCCAGGAGAAGTGAGCCACCTGTAAACAGAGAGCTTTTGTGATTCTGCATCGCTACCACTTGGCCAAAGTCTAGTCATCCGAGACAAAGGACCCGACAAACCCCAAATCCTGACAGAGGAAGCCACACAAGGTGGGTTTCAGGGACACACAGGTCGCAGGGCTGAGGGGCCAGTTGGGTGACAAACAGTAGACCTGGAGCCGTTCTCCCCACAGGGGTTTCTCTAACAACACACAACACTGACCAGGCTGGACACAGAGACAAACAGATGACAGGGTCAAACAGGGACAAACAGGGAACAGATGGTGCTGTGACTGGATGTCTTAATAAGTCCCATCCACAAAGATACAGGAATGAACCAAAGCTAAATCTGTGATGGATAAATAAGCAACAGTCCCTCATATTAGCTAGAAAACAGGAGTTTGGCCATTTTTGTGTTCCGACAATGTTCATGTTCGTGTGCAGGTGGCCTGACTATCAGGAGGTCTTGTTTTGGTCTTGAGCTGTCCTAGTCTCAGAGTGGCCTGGGAAAGCTGCATCCCAGCCTGAGACACAGCCCATGTGGGGGCACCATCGGCTCCTGACTGCCAGGGAATGCTTTCCTCTCTTTTGGCTAAAACTGGACCTGTGAGCTCAGCTCATTTGAAGTATGGAAAATGTCTGTAATAAAATGTAATCTCCAAAGTCTAAACTTATTGACAAAACAATTAGATCAGATCAGAGTTAACTTTGTTTCAGAAAAAGTCTGGCTTCATTTTCCCACTCATATAAACATAAGCATCCCTATGACGACCACTTCAATGTAAATGAATGCCATGTCCTCACACATCCCTTTGAAAAAGGCACAACTTTAATGTCCTTGGTTTCATACTTGTACAGCAATATCTGATGCTTCATAGGAAGCAAAATGCAACACTTGGGCAACCAACAATTATTCATGCAGAAAAATATTCACCCAATAAATAGGATTGAAATCATGGATAAAAGCAATAAGGCTGCTCTTGTTTTTGGAAATTGCAGCAGCTTTGTCTAGAGAGATTCTTTGGCACAGAACCCAGCAAAAGCCCAAGTCAGTTGCACTACATGTATGTTAAATTTTGAAAATGTCCTATCTTTTCACCAGGGACATTTCAGTCTGCGTCTTTGTACAATGTGATCTCATGTGTGATGCTCCACTGGCGTGAGGGTCTTTGTCAGCAACGATTGGAATCATCCCTGGGCCACCCATCTGCATGTCCCATCATTCATGTACACAGCATCCCCACAGCTATTGAATGTTCTTTAACCTCTCCCACTTCACAAAAGATGGGTCTGACAGCCATCCAAATAGAGTACTAAAATGGAACACAAACAAAAGGAAGGCTTGAATTTTAAGTCAATGATGTTGAATAAAATGTTATCAACTCACAGGTCTTCAGGTCCTTCCTTAAATAGTATCTTGACCCACAGTGGCATGTACTGAGCTCTACGTTCAGGCGGCCAAAGTGATGAGAGTTTTCCCTCAGTGAATTCGCCTTTTCTTTCCTCCAAAAAATCGTGCGAGTACACGAAGCTCTGAGGACATTCAAGAAAGGCCACTGCTAAATAGTAAAACACAGTCATTACCCTCAATAAGTCACTTATTCCCAAATCACTCAAATTCTGATTTGGACTTAATGAAAGGAGAGATAAGGGTTTGAGTAAAAATATAAATAAGCATGACTTTTGTGGGCAGTCACCACATTGGCTGTAGAAACCTCACTAAATCAGCATTAATCACCTTGAAAGATATGAAGTCTCACATGACTGTAAAATATACACCTGAAAACAAGCATGGTGACATCGGTGGTGAGGGCCCTGGTAACAGGACTTTTTACTATTATCCCATGGTTCTGTGATCCCCGGAAATTCTGGAGTACCTCGAGGGATAGCAGGATGTCAGGTTGAAGATGACTGGTCTGTTCGCTGGGGAAATTGGAAGTGAAGTCCAAGGTTTAGGATTTGGAATTCAGGTTGCTTTGCATCTCCTGGTCCTCTGCTTCTTATGAGATTACCTAAAAATCATGACATTGTTTTGTAAAGTGCAGTTGTGAATATCTTTCTTCCCTGAGCCTGTTAAGCTTGGACACCAGTTTTCTAATTTGAAAATAAGAATAATTACCTGTGTTGAATGTAGGCTTTGGGAGATTGAGAGGTGACCTCTGGGATGTACCAGGTGGGCTCTGCTTTATCCACCTCCTGGGAACGTAGGGAAGTGCATGGGATGAAGACCCTTGGGAACCAAGAGCTCCTAGGGATTCGATCATTTCATTGAGTAAGGAATTATTAATTTTTATGTTAAAGGAAAAAAATTCTGCTGAGGGCTAAAACTGAATGACCAAATTGCAATAATGGTTTATTGAAAAAATTATTTTATATCGCAGTATAGTTGATTAACAATGTTGTGTTAGTTTCAGGTGTACAGCAAAGTAATTTAGTTATACATACAAATGTATCTATTATTTTTCAAATTATTTTCCCATTTAGATTATTACAGAATATTGAGTATAGTTCCCTGTGCTAAAGAGTAGGACCTTGTTGGTTATCTATTTTAAATATAGTAGTGTGTATATTGGCAATAATGGTTTAAAAAAAGAATCATTCTAAACTTAAATTTTCATTCAAAAACATGTCTTCTATAAATTTGTGTGTTTTGTGTGTTTTTTTCCAGATGTGAAGGCTAGCTGACTTTCATATATCAGGTCTTCTTTTCAAAATATCTGATGTAACTGACTTTTTCAGTCCTACTGACCATTCCTTGAACTCTGTGATGAACCATTCATAACTGTTCCTTCCTGAATTCCACAAATATATTTGCACAGATGAGAAATGTGTGTCCCTTGTTGGAAATACTGATTCACTCATCACATTTTATTTCTGAGCAGCCAACATGATGACTGTGTCTTTCAAAGTCAACTTTGGCTTATTATTGGGTTACACTGCATGTAGGCTAACTCGCATTTGACCAGTATTGGGTGGGTAGTTACTTTTATAACTAGAATATTAATGAATACTGATATGCACTACCCTTGATTAAGCTTTTTAAATGAACAGATAAAGTCTGAAGAAAGCTATCAATGATAGAGACAACACTGAAATTTTAGGCTCTACAAGGACATGTCTAAGCTGATAATATCAGCCTTTCTTTCAGTGGATATGAAATCCTGTTGCAGTAACAAATTAGCCCCCAAATCCTAGTGACATTGAAATGAAGCAGGACCCTATAGTCCTTGCTCCCCATGTCCTCAGACAGCCTTTTCTCTGTGCAAAAACTTTAGCCAAAAATAAGTTTAATCAGAGAAGTGAGAAAATGCAGAAACAAAGGAGGACAGTGCAATAAGACTAAATAATAATAGTTTAGTCACCAAGCAAAGTCAAGGACTTTTAGTTCCTCTTCAAGGCCTATAGATAATACTTTGAGCCACGTCCTTTGAGCTGTTTTGTAGATACTGAATCTCCCACCAGGTGGAAGAAGTTAGCTTCATGATGACCAGATTGTAGCCAAGACATAAGCTGCCACAGTTCCGATAATTGGCCTCAAAGAAATGGGAACAAACCAACCCTGGAACTGAAGATTAACTGTATTTAAAACAATCAAGATGATGCTGATCAGAGCACCAATGACCAATTTCAAGATGAGTGTCAGAGCTGACTGTGCTGTTTCTGAATGGCCCCTTCTGTCTCCCTATAAAAGCTCTTGCCCACAGATTGGCGGGGTGGAGGGCAGTTGGCATTTGGACATGAGTCCACCCTTCCCCTGGTTACCGGCCTCCAAAATAAAGCAAGCTTTCCTTTCTACCAACCTTGCCTCTTTATTGGCTTTAGAGCCGTGAGCAGCCAGGCACTCTTCTGGTGACAACACCACACCAAATACATATTTCCTGCTCCTGCTACACGTCCAGTGCAGGTAGACACAACGTGTTCTTACTCAGACACTGAGACTGATGGAGAGTCTTCAATCTTTAAAAAAATACAGTTTTATTGAGATATAATTGATAGAAAAACTGCACATATTCAATGTGTTCAATTTGATGAGTTTGGACAGATGCAAACCCTCAGATCCCACCACTACCATCAAGGTAATAAAGATACCTAACTTCTCCAAAGTTACCTTGTGTCCCTCTGTTTTGGGGGTTTTGTTGTTGTTTGTTTGTGCACTTGTTGTGTGTGTGTGTGTGTGTGTGTGTGTGTGTGTGTGTAGTAAGAACACTTGACCTGAGATCTCCCCTCTCCACAAATCTTGAACTGCACGATACACAAATATTATATTTTTAACTGTAGGTACTATGTTGTACAGAGCAGATCCAGAACTTACTTCTTCAACGTAACTGAAGCTTTATACCCAATGAGCAATCTTGAGATGTCACTGCCTCAAAATGTAGCTTCATATTTTCTGCAGCGAAGGAAGACAGGTGGTATTAAAAAGAATCGCCTTCGTTTGTAAGTACCTCATAAAGTAAATGACACAAATCACTTTCATTTCCAGCCTTTTCAACAGAACTAGAAACGTGCTCTCTACAAAATGATAAGAGGGCTGGGAGGTCCTTCTGTGTTTCCAGGAGGAGAGGATAATTGGATGTGGTTAAGTCCAGTTTTCCCTACCTTGTCATTATAGGTGGTAAATTAGAGTCACATTCGATGGAAATACAGAGGAATTATTTTGGAACCCATTACTCTTCTTCCCACTGGGGAGCAATTTTTAGGAAAGTTGAATCCTTTTTCTTACCTTGGCCCCCTGATCACAGCAGCCTTCCTTTACTATAACAGAACTCCTGTGTGCACACAGGGGTCCCCACCTCGTCTCCCCAAGTAATCCCCCCTCAACGTTTCCAGAAAGATGGGTCTACATGGACAAGGGAGCTGTCATGTGACCAGCTCCCTAACTGTAGCAGATAAAAGAAATTTCCACAGTAAGTTAGGTCAAGATATCATCAAAATAGTCATTATGAGGAAATATATTGTTTAATGTCCAAGAAGAATAGGAAATCCTAGATTAAACTAAATTGAACAGAGTTCAAGAAACTTTAATATGCTAATGGGTATTATCACTCATTAATCCTTTAGGTTGGAGGCTATGTTATTTAACTGTCTATAAAGCACTTTATTCACAATGTCTAGAAAGATCAGTGCAGTCTCTTCCTTGCTAAACTCTTGGATAGCCACTGTCCTGAAAAGCATTTAATCATACAACTTTCTAATGCAATTTTAGTACCTGCTCCAAGCCCCAAGGAATTCTGTCACCTTTCAAGCACCTTTCTTTAGTCCTTTGGAAATCTGTGTACTCTTTCAGGACTTTTAGCTTTGTCTCAGCTTTATATCTTAATATTACAGTACCCTGGATTGGGAATTTCTGCTTTTTTACTTGACTGGGAATTTCAACACCACTTCACAACAAAATCACCTGAAAAGCTTTTTTAAAACTCTGGCCCCAGGGCTTCTTTCCAAGAGATTCTGATTTAATGGATCTGATTTAACAAGTCATGGTAATACATGCAGGTGGGTTAAGACCCATACTGAGTCTTGGAAATTTCTGGTCCCACTTAAACTTGGACGCCTGAATCTATCGGGGTTGACATGTCATGACCTGCTTCATGACCTGTGAAATCAGTCACAGAGTCTTTACAACTAGATAGATGAGGATCTTAAATACTACATTGACTATGTCTTAAATCATGAAGTAAATTTATTCTATACAGTTAATGCATGCTCAGTGAAGAAACACACCCTCAATCCACCACCCAAAGGCTAAAACATAGGTGAGATTTTGATGTGTTTCTCTACAATCTTTTCATTACTCATTAATTTCTTCATGCAACTTAGAAAACTTTGTATATATACTTCATATACATTTCCAGTTTACACTATAGCTTGCATTTTGTCCATGTCACTTACTTCTCTTTTTAAACATCATTTTCATTGGGTTTGTATTGTTCAATCAATGGTTAATAATTTTAATTTAATTCTTTAAGCAATATGGGTACTTAGTATATAAAATAAATAATACTGTGATGGTCTTTTTGCAGATAAGTCTGTGCATTTTTACTGATTCTTTCAGAGAGAATCCATAGTAAGGGAGATATGGGTAAAGTTCTATTATTTTTTTACTCCTGAAATACACTGTAAAGCTTCTATCTTCAAAGCTTTTGCTAAATTCTAACCCATACACAACAACATAAATGAGCACATACACTTTTATAATTTTTCACTTATCAAAGTGAAGTGAAGAGTAGGAAGAGTAAATAATATCTGCTGAAAATTGTTCACGTTTGATGAGTAGAGTGGCTTAATGTGTCTTCATGTGTTCTTTGATCAAGAGTATTTCACTTAGTATATTTTCGTTCACTTTGCTCACTTCTCTCCTGGGGATTTGAAGAATACAGAGAGCTGTAAAAGGACAAGATGTAGGCTCAACCCACATATTAGAGGCAGCGTTTAACCTCGGAACCACTGAAGCAATTTTCCTTCAGTTGCAAGAATACAAAAAAGCCACAGTGAGCCTCGGCAGCAGTGAAGTAAAACAGCACAAACTCTGGGACACCAACTGCAGAATCTGAGGGAACAGTCCTTACAGGGCTGCTCTCACTTTCGATGCCAGCTGGAGGCCGGGGGTCCCAAGGGCCACCTCACTTCAGACCAGCTGGCTAAATATTTGGGGGGATGTCCCACAATCACCTTTAAATTTGATATTTTCTAGAATAACTCACAGAACTCAGAAAAGTGCTATTCTTACAGTCACGGTTTTGTTATAGCCAAAGGAAACAAATTAGAACTATAGCCAAAAAAAATAAATAAATAAAAACGATGCTTAAAACAAAATCTGAGAGGGTCCAAAACCACATCATAAATCAGTGTTAGGCTGTCTGGGGATCAGAGACCCAAGGAAACAAGGACACAAAAGTCAGGCAGGACATTACAGGGCCTAGGGACCATCCCCCAGAAGCTGAGGGCAAAGGTTTCTCTTGGAGAAAAGCTGTTTTTTTCACTACATAGGCATAGCCTACTTCCAGCTTAATTCCATACTGTTTAGTTGATGTCTTTGTTGTTATTGTTGTTTAAGTTTTTATTTCTTATTTTTTGAATATGGATGATTTCCAGTGACAATCTACAAGGCCCATCTTTCACAGAATTTGGCCAACACTGGGTCTACATACTAAGTTATACTCCATTTCTATGAATATAGACCAAGGTAGGCAAACCTAGGCTAAAATCCCAGGCCCACAATTTACCTGGACAAGTTAATAAATTTCTTCTGGACTTTTCCAAATATAAAATTTGGATCATGTCCATTTCAAGTGACTACAGTGAGGCTCAGTCAAATACCATGTGTGTATATATCTATATCTATATATCATTACATAACGAATGACTGCCACATAATGAGTTATTAACAAATATCTCCTTGCCTTGATCCATTTCTCCCCAAATATCAGCTTTCCAGAGTGGGCATTGTCTCCCAAGTAGAAGTCTTCAGATCCAGATCCTCAGCTCCTGGTCTTAACTAAGTTGAAATAAGGAAACTGTACACACAGAAAAGAACTTCAACTCTGATATCTCTTGTCTCCTGCCATGGTTTCATCCAAATCTCATGAAAGATGAGAATAGTAAATTGTTACCTGATGGTTCTACCACATCTCAGGTTAGAGTAAAGGTAATTTGAGGAGGGGGCTATGGAGGAGAGCAAAGAATGAGTCTGGGTAAAAGTGTGCTCCTTGGTAATTCGGAGCCTAACATGATTTGGTGCTGCAGTAATGACAGTGATTTTCCAGAAATGAATCTTCCTCGATGGAGATTATGAATACTGATGACCACTGAAAGTATGTGGGACACATTCCAGTAAAAAGAAATGACAGTAATCCAGAGAAGACATGATAGCATAGAATTTTACAGTGAAAAATTTGCAGTGCAAAGAGATGCAGTTTGCCATTTCATTCCAAAGAGCTTTATTCCGCTTTTAAGTGAAATAGCAGAGGAAGATATAGGATAAAGGAGGAGCAGTGCTGTTTTTATTTTTATTAAATTCCTACTCAGTTTATAATTTGATGATGTTACCATTCAAAAGCATATTCAGGTGACTTAAGAAATATTAGTTATGTCTCAGAAGTTCAGAAGAAAGGAATACTTCCAATTATCAGCTTCAGCAGAAGAAAAACACAAATTATTTTGGCAGTAGAATAGTAAAATAAGAATATTGGTAAAGTTGCTTCATAAAATGATGTGTTATAGCCAATTGAAATCATAGAATTTACCTTGAGTTCATGTATACCAGTATATGACACCAGTATGTATACATATATATATTCTTTTTCAGATTGTTTTCCCTTATAAGTTACCACAGAATACTGAGCAGAGCTCCCCATGCTGTACAGTAGTCCTAGTCAGTTATCTATCTTATGTATAGCTGTGTGCATGTAGTAGATGATTTCCTTGTGTTTACTGACAAGATGACTAAAGTGCAATTCAGAGAAGCCAAAGTAAGTTCTCCAAGATTTTATTAATTTAGTTGAGTGATTTTCCCCCTTCTCTCTATTCTAAAACCATATATATATTTTTTGTGACAATAAGACCCACTTCTCATGTATCAGAAAACTCTATTGTTCCACAGAAACATAAGATAGACATGCCATTGGAAAGTTGTAATGAAGATCTGAACTGTCTTTAAGTTCGAGGGCTCACCATGGCAACTAGCACCTGGATGTCAGAATAGGGGCTGCCATGGTTACCCACAAAACTGTCCTCGCAGCCTGGAGCTGCTGACTCAGGATGGTTGTGGGTGAACGTAGCCCCTTTAAGCATCATGCCCTTGAGGTCTGACAGGCAAGTGGTTCCCATCTCTCTTCTTCCTTGTAGATTTCAGGTGAGGAGATCTCAGCACAATCAACATTATATCGAGTCCCAGCTTTAAGGGATTTGGGAAAAATAAGTTTTTAACCTTTGCAAACATTGTTATATGTACACTTTTTAAAACCAAAAAAAGTGTGCGGGGGGGGGGGGGCTGAGAATGAATGCTGAATGCAGTAAACAATATCCTGCACAGTCTGTGAATGGAGCTATAGACACTTCAACACTTGAAAGGTTTTTATTCCATCCTCATTCTTTAATCATAATTTAGAGGATTGGTTTCCCTCAGCACTTTGAAAATATCATTATATTATCCTCAGGCATTATCTTCCTTTGGAAAGAACGTAATCAGTTTTGTTGGCTTTGGTGTTCCACTGTATTTTGAGGGGGGGGGTTGGGGTTTTTTTTTTGGTTTTGTTTTTAAGATTGTGGATGTCTTTAAGATTTTTATTGCCTGCAGTAGTCCACTGGCACTCCATGATGTTTCTAGGTGTAGATTACCTTTTTACTAATCCAGTTCAGCATTTACTGTGTTTCTTCAAGCTTAGGATTCATGATTTTCAGTCATATAAAATCAGCCATTTTCTCTTTGAAGTGTGCCTGTCCATTTTCTCCACTTTTTCTTCCCCTAGAACTCCTGTTTTATGTGTATTTGACAATTTCATTACATGACATGTATACTGAAGCTCCTATATCTCATTTTCTGACCCATCATGGTATTAAACCCCTGTGCTAGCCTTTGGGGTTATGCCCTCAGGGATGTCATGGCCTTGCTGGTACACAGGCATTTCCTCTTTATTAGGGTCCACTTCTGTAAATGTATCTGAGGTTACAGTATCTGGAATTGCTGGATGCTGCTGTGGGGAGAGTTCTGGTCTGCTTGTCTCCTGAAGGAAACTGTATTGCTTGTTTTTCTCCATTCTACTTGCCGAAATGTGTTCCTTTTACAATTTCTTCACATTTGTTAATTTGGAAGAAGATTACAACCATCACAGTGTGGCTGTTTTTTAAAGTATAATCTAAGGCAGAAATAGGAAATTTAGTTTATTCACAGGCATCTCAGATAGTCCTCTAAACCTTTTCCCCTGTTCGCAGTTACGTGTCTGTTTCAGGCCAATTAAACTTGTGTGTGGTCACCAGCAAGGCTCATTAAGTTGTTCCTCTCTCAGGTAGTCATGCAACATTTATCTATTTCCAGCTGACCCGCGTCCTTAGCTACACAGCTGATTGCCACCCACGTTTCTCTCCCCCATTTTCTATTACTGATAGGCTGACAGCTTGCTTTCCAACATATACCATGGCTGTCATTTAGATATTCCATCCATCCATATCAAGGAAGCCTGAAAGATACCCAGCACCGACCAAGTCAATTTTTCAAACTAGATATGGATTGTTGGTGTAGAGAGGATGTACAGTTTACTTTTATAGACCATCCAAGGAGGTTTCCTCCATCCCCAGCTTCCCCACCCTCAAAACCAGATCCAAAATGGGCAGAAGAACTGAATAGACATTTTTCCAAAGTGGAAATGTAGATGGCCAACAGGCACATGAAAACATACTCAACATTACTAATTATCAGGGAAACGCAAATCAAAACCACAATGAGATGTCACCTCACGCCTGTCAGAATGGCTATGATCAAAAAGTCTACAAATAACAAATGTTGGCGAGGATGTGGAGAAAAGGGAACGCTCCTGCACTGTTGGTGGGGATGTAAATTGGTGCAGTCACTGTGGAAAACAGTATGGAAGCTTCTCAAAAAATTAAAAATAGTTACCATATGACCCAGCAATTCCACCGCTGGGTATAAATCCAAAAAAAAATCCACTAATTCAAAATGATACGTGCACCCCAATGTTCATAGCAGCATTATTTACAATTATCAAGATATGGAAGCAACCTAGTTGTCCATCAACAGATAAATGGATAAAGAAAATACGGTTTATATATGCAATGGAATATTACTCAGCCATACATAAAAAAGAATGAAATTTTGCCAGTTGCAGCAACATGGATAGACTTGGAGGGCATTATGCTTTAGTGAAATAAGTCAGACAAAAAAGACAAATACTGTATGATACCATTTATATGTGGAATCTAAAAAATACAACAAACTAGTGAATATAACATAAAAGAAACAGACTAAAAGATATAGAGAACAAACTAGTGGTTACCAGTGGGCGGGGGGAAATATAGGGGTGGGGGGAGGGGGAGGTACAACCTACTGGGTGTAAGACAGGCTCAGGGATGTGTTGTACAACACAGGGAATATAGCCAATATTTTGTAATAACTGTAAATAGAAAGTAACCTTTAAAAATTGTACAAGAATTTTAAAACTTTAAAAACCAGATCTGACTGACACAGCCTTTAACATTCACAAAGTGAATCAGCTATACATAAACATTTAGTCCTGTTTTTTACTTCTATTAAACTTGAATTATTTTTCTGATTTTTGGTCTTCTTTATTACGTCAGTTTATTAAGCAAAGGAAAATGAGTAAATTCTGTTTGAGATTTTAGCAGGAAATGCCACTTTTATCATTTTGCGGAATTTTTCCTCCAGCTTCCTTTCCCAGCTACTACTAAGGTGTGATTACAGGGGGAACAACCCAAGTAGGAAACTAAACCTCTTCTGAGCTCAGGGGTGAGGCCGGCCTCCACTCAGCAAACGAACTCCCTTGGCAGATGGTGGTCAAATCCATCTGGGCTGAAGTGTGGCAACATTTACAGGGTGACTCACCTGCTGGGGGCTCCATGCCCCCTCCTGAGTCCAGGACAGGAGAGAGTGTCTGCAGCCTCAGCATCTTAGCCATAGTCATGTCTGTTCACCACACACGTGACTAAGAGCTGGCATGTTTCATGTATAAAATACACGTATGGAATCTGGGTTTTGGAAACATTTCCTTAATGAACCTCAAGCTTAAGGGATACTATTCTCATGGGAAAATACTTAGTGAAGACCAAAATATCCCATAGGAACAAACCTAGTGGGCATAACCTGGCTTTGGTGGGTGGACATGGGCTTTCAGACCCTGAGCAAACAGCCCAGAACTCATGTTGCAGACAGAGCTGTTCTTCTTGCTGGCGATGCCCCTGTGATGGAGAACGTTTTGCAGTGAAAAAAACAGGTTTTTGAAGACTTCTCTTTGGAATCACTTCCTGATCTCTCTTAGAAATGATGGTTTTAGAACTCCATGAAGGGAGACTCAGCCTCCCACTTAAAGGTCAGACTCACCAACACAGGAAAATTGAGGAAACAGGTTGGACCCTGGGTGGAGGGGACATGACACAGGCCCTCAAGTGATGTCCTTCAGTCTGGGACAAAGTCTTCCCTCTCTGAGTAGTCTAGCCCTGCCCTCTGCCATCCACGATCTACGACCCCTCTTAACCCTGGGGTCCTCGCCGACAGTATCCCATCCATGCGTCCCCTCCCTACCGCACCGACAAAGGTGTTGAGGATCTGAGGGAAGGGTGACATTAAATACGTTTAATTTGCAATTAGTTCAGAACTATTTTGTGCAGGGATCTAGATATGTAGAAATGTGTTTCCATTATTTTCAAACTAAAATAAGCTTTGTATAAAGTAGGCATAGGGAAGCCTTAAAATCTCTCACTCTAAATTAGTAATCATGCCCCCCACAAAACCAGTACAAAAGGATTCCCTTGTCTCCACGTTTCTTTCAATCAGTTATTTAGGAAGACCTGGAAAGTATCACTCTTGAGGAGGGCTCAGTCTGGGAAGAGGGAGGACAGTTCAGCAACAGAAAAGTAGAATAAAATTCAGGGTAAAAGTGATGGACTAAATTCCCAAGGCTTCAGAGAGAAAACATCTTTTCACACAGCTCCTCAACTGAGATACTGATAGTGTATTTTTATATATATATATATACTTTAAGGAGATTTACTTTATTAGTTATTTTTAATATCCCTGTAAGTTAGGGCAGAGATTTTTTTTAAATTAATAAATTAATTTTTTAAACATCATTATTGGAGTATAATTGCTTTACAATGGTGTGTTAGCTTCTGCTGTATAACAAAGTGAATAAGCTATACATAAACATATATCCTCATATCTCCTTCCTCTTGCATCTCCCTCCCACCCTCCCTATTCCACCCCTCTAGGTGGACACAAAGCACCGAGTTGATCTCCCTGTACTATGCGGCTGCTTCCCACTAGCTATCTATTTTACGTTTGGTAGTGTATATATGTCCATGCCACTCTCTCGCTTTGTCACAGCTTACCCTTCCCCCTCCCCATGTCCTGAAGTCCATTCTCTACATCTGCGTCTTTATTCCTGTCCTGCGCCTAGGTTCTTCAGATCTTTTTTTTTTTTTTTTTTTTAGATTCCATATATATCTGTTAGCATACGGTATTTGTTTTTCTCTTTCTGACTTACTTCACTCTGTGTGACAGTCTCTATGTCCATCCACCTCACTACAAATAACTCAATTTTGTTTCTTTTTATGGCTGAGCAATATTCCATTGTAAATATGTACCACATCTTCTTTATCCATTCATCTGTCAGTGGACACTTAGGTTGCTTCCATGTTCTGGTTATTGTAAATAGAGCTGCAATGAACATTGTGGTACATGACTCTTTGAATTATGGTTTTCTCAGGGTATATGCCCAGGAGTGGGATTGCTGGGTCATGTGGTAGTTCTATTTTTAGTTTTTTAAGGAACCTCCATGCTGTTCTCGATAGTGGCTGTATCAATTTACATTCCCGAAAATAGTACAAGAGAGATCCATTTTCTCCACACACTCTATAGCATTTATTGTTTGTACATTTTTTGATCATGGCCACTCTGACCGGTGTGAGGTGACACCTCATTGTAACTTTGATTTGCATTTCTCTAATGATTAGTGATGCTGAGCAACCTTTCATGTGTTTGTTGGCAGTCTGTATATGTTCTTTGGAGAAATGTCCATTTAGGTCAGCTGCCCATTTTTGGATTTGGTTGTTGTTTTTTTTTTTTTTTTTTTTTTTGATATTGAGCTGCATGAGCTGCTTGTATATTTTAGAGATTAATCCTTTGTCAGTTGCTTCATTTGCATATATTTTCTCCCATTCTGAGGGTTGTCTTTTGGACTTGTTTATGGTTTCCTTTGCTGTGCTAAAGCTTTGAAGTTTCATTAGGTTCTACTTGTTTATTTTTGTTTTTATTTCCATTTCTTTAGGAGGTGGGTCAAAAAGGATCTTGCTGTGATTTATGTCATGGAGTGTTCTGCCTATTTTTTCCTTTAAGAGTTTTATATTTAGGCTTTACATTTAGGCTTTACATTTAGGTCTTAAATCCATTTTGAGTTTATTTTTGTGTATGGTGTTAGGGAGTGTTCTAATTTCATTCTTTTACCTTTAGCTGTCCAGTTTTCTTAGCACCATTTATTGAAGAGTCTATCTTTTCTCCATTGTATACTCTTGCCTCCTTTATCAAAGATAAGGTGACCATATGTGTGTGGGTTTATCTCTGGGCTTTCTATCCTGTTCCATTAATCTATATTCCTGTTTTTGTGCCAGTACTATACTGGAGATACTGGTAGTTTTAACCTGCTGAATTTTGGCAATTTCTAGAAGATCACTTAAGCCAAAGGGATATTTCAACAATAAATTACAAATTTCTCTAAAATGAGCTTATGAAGAAGCAGCAAGAAATAGAGTGTGTTAAAGAGATTTTGAATTCAGAAGACAAGTTCCTAGAAATTGATCTCGAAAGACACTGATTCATGAACCAGAATTACAATTTGCTTATTTCTTTAGCAATTATTTTAATTATTTTCACCAACTCATTCTTACTGTAAAAAAATTTATTATCCAATACAGAAATATTGAAAGCTTTATACATCTCAACACTAACACTTACTAAGTTACCTCACTAGAAAAAAGTATTGTTAACATTTTTATATAAAATTTTTTTTGCTTTTAACTTTTTATTTTGATATAATTGTAGACTCACAAGAAGATGCAAAAAAAAAAAAGTACAAAGAAGTCCTGTGAACTTATCCTCAACGGCAGTACTTTACATAACTCTAGTCCATTATGAAAACCAGGAAATTGATAGTGACATAATACAATTAACTAGATTACACATCTAATTCAGATTTATCGTATTTTGCATATGCTCATTTTCTTTTGTAGGTGTGTATGTGTAGTTCTATGGAAATTTATTACATGGATAGATTCATGGAAACCACCATCACAGTCAGGACAGTCACCACAAAGAAATTACCTGGTGCTACCTTTTATGGCCACATCTTCTGCTTCTCTCCCTAATCCCTGAAAAATCATGGACCTGTTCTCTATATTTTTGTCATTTTGAGAATGTTATATCAATTGAATCATGCAGTATCTAACCTTTTGATATTGGTTTTCCTCACTCAGAATAATGCCTTTGAGATCCATAAAAGTTGTTGAGTGTATCACTAGCTTCTTTTCTTATTACTGCAGAGTGGTATTCCATTGTAGGAAGGTACCACGATTTATCCATTTACCCACTAAAAGGCATTTGAGTGGTTTCCAGTTTTTGATTATTCCAAAGAGAGCTGCTATAAACATTCATAGACAGGCTTTTAAATGAACTTAAGTCTTCATTTTTCTAAAAGAAATGCCCAGGAGTGTGATTGCTATGCCATGTGTTAAGCTGAGTTTAGTTTTGTTTTATAGGAAACCCTAAACTATTTTCTAGAGCATCTGTACAATTTGACATTTCCAAAAAAATGCATGGAAGATCCAGCTTCTCTGCATCCTCCTCAGCTTTTGGAACTTAGTTATTTTCTTTTGCCTTGCTTTGTTTTGTTTTGTTTTGTTTTGTTTTGCTCTTCTAATGTGTGTGCATGTTACCTGATCATGATTTTAAATTACACTTACCTAATGGCTAATTATGTTGAACATCTTTTCATGTACTCATTTGTTATTTATGTATCTTCTTTGTTCAAGTGTCACTTTAAATTTTGGGACAATTTTCTAATTGGATTTTTTGTTTCCTTACCGTTGAATTTAGCATGTCTGTTATATATTCTGGGTATAAATTCCCTACCTGATGATGTGATTTTTAAATAATTTCTTCCAACCTGTGACTTACCTTTTCATTTTCTTAACAGAGTGTCTCACAGAGCAAAAGGTTTTCATTTTTATGCAGTCCAATTTATATTTTTATTGTTTTACTTTATGGGCTATGTTTTAAGGATCACATCTAAGAACGCTTTGCCTAAACTTAGGTCACAGATATTTTTCTCCTCTGTTCTCTTGTAAAGGTTTTATAGTGTTTCATTTTATATTTATACTTATAATCCATTTTCAGTCAATTTTCAATAAAGTGTGAAAATTACACTGAGGTTTGTTTGTTTGTCCTATTTGTGTCCAGTTACTCCAGCCCCAGTGAGTTGCTTTTACACGTTTCTTAAAATCGCTTGGGTCACCTGGGTCTCTTTCTAGACTTTCCCGCCTGTTCCATTGGTCTATGTGTCCCATCCTCTGCCAACATTATACTGATTTACTTGCTACAGGTATAGAGTATATTTTGAAATTGGGTAATGTGATTCCTCCAACTTTCTTCTTTGGTTATTTTTCAAAATTGTTTTTGCTAATCCAGTCACTCTGCCTTCTGTGCTCAATATCAACAGTCATTAGGGAGGTAACTTCCAACAGAATGAGACACCATGACATGTGAACTATAAGGCTGTTATCAAACAGATCCACATACCAAGTGTTCTTGATCATGTGGAGAAGCTGGAGCCCTCCCACGCTGTAAGCATAAACATAAGATGCTATTTTCAATTTAGCAAACTGTTTGGTAATTTCCTAAAAAGTTGAGCATATTATATGACCCAGTAATTCCACTTCTAGGTATTTATCCAAGAAAAATGGATATATGTCACTACACTAAATCTTGTGTATTCATGACACTCAAAATGTGGAAAAAATTCAAATGTCCATCACCTGGTAGATAGGTTAAAAACAAATGTGACCTATCCACATAATGAATTACTGTCCAACAATAGGTTTTTGCTCCTAATAACATAATACAACATAGATGAACCTCAAAAACATCCAAAGTGAAGAAGCCAAGCACAAAAAGCCACATAGTGTATGATTCCAGTTATATCAAATGTTCAGAAAAAGGGTAGTGTTTGTCCAAGTTTAGATATGTATGTCACTTCTCAGTAAAACTCTAAAAAATGCATCAATAAAACTACAAGCAAATAACTATAATTAAATTTCCTTCATCAGTTCATTCAGTTCTATGAAATTAATAATTTTTCTAGATTTGGAGTCAATAATCTGCTTTCATGAAGTATATCTGCTGCTACCTGGAAAACCTGGCTGGCTTATTCTGAAAATTCTCCAAGCAAATTGTGTTTGGACTCCTTTACCCTACTGTCTATTCTCTGAAGCACCAGAAGTTCAGAGTCCCTGGTGAGTCCTTTCCACAAGGTTCCAGCTGTCCTTTCCTTAAATTTTAGTTTGTGGCTAGAGTTTCACAGATTCAAAAGTTCTGGCTTGTAGGACACAGAAGAGCTTCAGACAAGCATGAGAGGGGCAGAAATCTGTTTGATAACAAGACTAAATAGCTCTTATCAATTTATTATATTAATCAATAATATCATAACAGAAGAGTAAAATTATGTGCTAAGTATAGTACATACAATATAGAACTCTTTCACAAGGGTTTGATGAATATTTCTGCTATAATTTGAACATACTGTGCAAAGCACGGTCACTAACAAGTCTCTAGGGCCTTTTTATAACATGCACAATTTTAAAATTTAGAACACAAAAAGAATTTGCAAATATTTCTAACACATTTGATAGCTTATTTTCAGACTTACATATAAAACTATGAAAATAAAATTTACTCTCCTCAAATCTTCTGTAGCCTGCTAAACTTCCTCAAGTTTTCTTTCTCTGTATTACTTGTTTCATATTCTGGAACAAATTACTACTATATTAGAAAAAGCGGGGACGAGGGGAAGATGGTGGAAGAGTGAGACACAGAGATCACCTTCCTCCCCACAGATACACCAGAAATACATCTACACGTGGAACAACTCCTACAGAACACCTACTGAACACTGACAGAAGACCTCAGACCTCCCAAAAGGCAAGAAAGTCCCCATGTACCTGGGTAGGGCAAAAGAAAAAGGAATAAGCAGAGACAAAAGGATAGGGACGGGACCTGCATCAGTGGGATGGGAGGGAGACGCAAGAGGGAAGAGATATGGGAACATATGTATATATATAACTGATTCACTTTGGTATAAAGCAGAAACTAACACACCATTGTAAAGCAATTATACTCCAATAAAGATGTAAAAAAAAAAAGAAAAAGAAAAAGCTATTCTCCATATTTTGATGGAAAACAAAAGCCCATACATGATCATAGATTAAAAAATCGTATTTTTCTGTCACAATCATTCTACTCATAAACTCAATTCTCTATATAACTAAAAGTTATAACCCAAAGTAAAACTTTCTCTAACACATATAATACTAGGAGGAAGATAATTGAGAGCAATCTGTCACTTATAAGTATTTTATCAAAGTACAGAAGTTATACTTGTCACTACATATATTCCTTTGATAACCACTTAAATAAAAAAAAAATCTTTAACTTGAACAACAGATAAAACCTGTCTATAAAATATAAGAAAAACAAAAGTACCTAAACTTAAAATTGTTAATTGATCAATGTTTCAGTATCCAATCATATATAGAAATAATCTAAGTATCCTATAATATCCATTAATTAACTCAGTTTAATATTAGTACAGGGCTGACAGTTCCTAAGTATGTTGAAATTCATAATTAATCAGACATAATACAAAGCATAACAGACATTATTAATATGCTGGTAAAAATTATCATTCAATTTAGTTGAATACAAATTGGATTTTTTAGCAATATTAAAAGGTATCTAGGAGTAAAGTTATCTTATTTGATCAGTAAGCCAACATAAGAAATTTAAGAGGTATTGATTAACTAGTATCTTCATAAGAGAGCAAACCCAAATCTTCTAAAAAGTAAAATGTGTTATTGTATTATCACAGGCAAAAACATAAAGCTGTTCCTTTAATCAAGATTATTAAACCAGTTGGTTTGTGAATGCCTCATCTTAATTTTGTAAAGTTGGATTTTTAATATATTTCTGATCTAGAAACATTTTTTAAGGCTAGAAATTTTAAAGTATGGGAAGTTCAGTTTTCTAATTTTCCATAGAATTTGGGAAAATTAGATTTCTATAGGCCTTTATTTTTCTATACAAACCAATAAGAACAGAGCTCCTACGATTCAACTGACAATAATCTAATTTATTAATAGCTTCTGAATTTAAGAAAACATTTTACCCTTACCCATGAGAGATAAAGGTCTTTCCTATTTGCCATCACATGGACATCAGACACACAGAGATGTTTCAGCCTCAGTGGCATATCATAGTCACAGAGCAAAGGTAAACATAGAAACATAAGAATTCACCAGGTCAGATATCAAAGACATGCTGTCCTTCCAACTGAGTATATAAGTCTTAATTGACTTGATCTCATAAATAAATGAACAGATATTAATCAAGAAAACAAACCAGATTCTCCATCACCTCACACTTAACAGACACTAGATATTCATCATCTATCAGACAGAGATCACCAAATGGTCAGTCCATAAACACAAGTTCCCAAAATGTACTATCTTTTATCGGTATAATTTATTGGCTGTGTGAAATCAAAAACAGAACAAAAACATAATTGTGTAAGGCAAAAAAAAGTAGCTAGTTGGTAAAATTAAAGTTCAATTGCCATTTGGAATCTGCTCTGGTAGTCCAAAATTTATATTTCTGGGCTTTTAATAACCATGAATTTCAATTCTCCAACAACAGATCAAGTGAATCTGCTTGACCATCTCAACAGAACCTCTAAACCTAATGAGAAAACACATAAAAGATTAAAACCAGTCCAAAGAATATTTGAGGAGATTAATAAGAAAATTTTAACATAAGATTCTTGGGTCAGATGTGAAGATGGTTACTATAATACAATACAAATAACAGCAATCTTTACAGTTATCTGTTCCCCTGGAATGCAAGTATTTGTTTCTCTAACATACAAAACCATACATAAAAGAAGAAAAATAGAGGGAGCAATTATTTTATGCCTAGATGTACTACTAGGAGATGCTTCTTAGAAAAGAGAATAGTTGCGCATGTGGTTCATTAAATTCATATTAAACAAATAATAGGAAAGAAAGGCATTCTGAGCAAAAGACCTATGTGAGAAAATAAACTATGAAATTCATAGTACAATATATGTGCTCAAATGTAACAATAGAAGAAAGTGGAAAGGGGGGTGGAGGAAAATAAGTCAATGAACTTGGAAGAGCAGTTTGGAAGTTAAACACTAAAAAATATTGGATGCAGTTAAATGGATAACGGGTTAAGGTTTGGAGTGGTTTTATAAAAATGGGACCTGATGAGAGCAACATCACCCAAAATGGCAAAGTTGGAAATTCCAAAACTTTGCCTCCACTAAAACAATGATTAAGCTAGCAAAAACTGTCTGAATCAACTTTTTTGAAACTCAGGTACCTAATGCAAATTTGTGATAAGCAGGAGAATACTTAATGAAGAAGGCAGCTGCTGAAATTCTATAAGAGAGCATCAATGCCTCTTAACTTACCCCCTCCCATCCCCCACTTTCAGCTCAGCGGTGGTCATGGAGATGGGACGGTATTTCTAGTGCAGATTTCTGGTGCCATAGGGTTATAGATGGACCTTGGCCTTGAATAACTGAGGTTTTGTGGTTTTATCTGTGTGGGGCTAAGCTATCAGCGCAGGGCCTTGCCTTCAGAACTTTCTCAGGTTGTGATGGCCTCCCAGATGGTGTTGGTTGAAAATATTTAAAAATGAATACAGTAGTAAAAGTCACTTGGGGCAAGGGGTGACAGACAGACAAGCAACAGACAGACCAAAAAGCCTGGGGTGGAACAGGCTGTAGAAATAGACGCATTAGAGAAAAGGACCTTGAAAATCTTCCCACAAATCCGGGGAATCTAGAAGACCAGATGTGAGCCCAAGGCTGGATACATGCTCAGAAAAGACACCACGCTTTCACCTCTGGCTGACATTTGAGCTCTGTGCAAGCAGTAAGTGAGGCTGAAACTGAGCTCTTAAGTTGTCAGACCAAGTGTGGAAGGAATGCCCCAACACACAGCTAATCTGCAAAGCTGGGATCAATATTTCTCTTTTGGCTTCAGACATTCCAGGGAATTTCTGTCAGACAACACAATGACCACAAAGCTATTGGAGCAGAGCCTTCAGTGCCCATACTAGACAAATACAGTCTTTACAAAACCCGTTTAGAAAACCCCCTAAACAAGCAAAAAATACCCATAACAAGCAGCAGCAGGAGAGGGAAAATCTGATTTCCAGAGTCGCCACATAAAGTTCAAAATGTCCACTTTTCAACCAAAAAATATGAAGCATGGAAATAATAATAAAGTATTGCCCAATCACACACACAAAAATAAATGAATGGAAACTATCTATGACGGAGCACACATGTTGGAATTACCAGACAAAAACTTTGAAGCAACTGTCTTCAGTATGTTCAAAAAGTGAAAGCAAACTAGGAGGATGATGTCTCACCAAACAGCATATCAATAAAGAGATAGAAATTATAGAAAAGGAACAAAATGGAAATTGTGGAACTGGAAAGTACAACAACTGAATTAAAATATCACTAGAGAGATTTAAGAAGAAGTTTGAATTGGCAGAAGAAAGACTCAAGAAACTTAAGGATGGGTAAACTGAGATTATTTAGTCTGAGGAGCACCAAGAAAAAAGGATGCAGAAAAATGAGCACCTCCCAAGAGATCTGTGGGAACCCATCAAGTTTACCGACATTCACCTAATGGACAGAATCTTCCAAAAAGTCATTGCAGTTTTCCTTTGAGTTAATTTCTTCATCTCATAAAAGGACAGCACACTTCATAGTGGCAACTGGGATCCATTACGCTGGTTGCAGGTTCTGGAACATTCTCTATTGTTCAGATCATAAGAGCATCCATCAGCAGCAATTTTTAAACAGATGAACACTAAACATTAATCCAGCGTATGTCTTCCTATCTTTCTGAAAACCTCACTCCTCTTTTCTCACGTGATAGCTTTGGGTGTAATTATAAGCAACACATCAAGATCAAGACAGGAAGCTACAGCAGCAACAAACAAACAAACAAAACCCAAAAGTCCTAAGAGGAAAAATTTGCTCCTTCCTGGCCATCATTTTAAATTTCATCTTCCTAGTTCATGCTGGCCTCTAAACAGTTTTCCTCCCCTTGATCATAAAATCTTCCTCACCAATCCTGTATCACCTGCTGTCTTCACATCTCTTTTCCTAGTTAGCACTAACTTTAAGTCTTTCTCCTGATCAGTAGAACTTAAACACTTCATTTTAACAGTGGATATGAAAACCATAGTTTAGTGATTACCAGTTGTGTGTCAGACATTGTGCTGTAATTGTTCATACACTTATGCCTCACAATAATTGTCTACAGTAAGGCTCATTATCTTCATTTCACTAGGGGAACAAAGAAAGTTTCAGAGAGATTAAAACTTACCCAAGGTTATTCAACACAGTGGGGATCTAAATCTAGGGTTCTCTGATTCTAGGGTCCAAGTTGTTCCCCTAAAACTGTTGCCACCCGGACAGGTTAAAGACAAAACAAGACAAAATATTATGCAGTACCCATTCAGTTCTTAACACCAGGGTGAGAAATGTTCTTGAAATTCAGTTTCCTTAAATATTTAATGAATTTGTTTTACTTTTTGTGACCCGGAATATGTGCTCAGAATACATTGTATTCATAGAAAAGTGCAAAATATAGAGAATGAAGTGCACTAAAAAATGTCTACTTCCCACCTCTCATGACCAGCCCCCACTTGACCCTAAGGTCAACACAAAGCCTTTTATGGAAATGTTTATGAGGAGGCAACACCACGATAAATTACCCACAAACTCTACTTGGTTGGCACAACATTTACATATTTATTTCCCTGAACAAGTTGAGCAGTGTCTGCAAGGAAGTAAGCAAAAGGGGATGGAGGTTGTTCACTGTTTGATACATGGACTGCTCATTCTCACTCTCTTTCGGTCTCTCTCTCTCTCTCTCTAGCTGATCCTGGCCTACTGTTCATTCCTAGCCTTTGGGTCTAGTGTTCTCTGCTCATGGTGTCACCACAAGGGATTAGAACCATCTTATGGTCAGCCTGTGGCTCCCTGCAGCCAGCCCGGAACACTCTGGGTGATGAAGGGATCCAATATTCCAGCTCAGTTAGGAAGGCGGGGTTCACACACTGACTAAAGGGGCCCCAGGTTCCTTGAATGCACTCCATTGGCCCACAGTTGCAACAGCTAAATTCTTGACTCTATGCAACGTTGTATAACCCATTGCACAACTGGGCATATGACTTGTTAAGAGTTATTCAAATATTTAGCAATACATTCCAGAACCTGTCTGTACTTTCCAGAGCACATTTACGACAACTCACTGACAACTTTGAGTTGACCACGTTTAACAGAAAAACATGTTTATCAGCAAGGTTGCATTTCCGGTGGGATAGCCAGTTTTAAATACAACAAACATATTTTTATACGCACATGAAAATGTAGAGTGAGAGAGTGTTTATGAGCTTCAGTTCCACATAACACAACTTCCCCAGCACATCTCATCCTTAAGTCCTATTATATTACCATACGATGAAGATTATTTACTGGCAAATCCTGGGAATAAATTGTTAGACTCTGTGGTAATGTTAAGAAGGCTTTGGAGGATGTGCAGCCTCAAATACAAATCTATGATGCATGGATAAACAAATTGTGGAATATTCATAGAATAGAATATTTTCAGCAATGAAAAGGAATGGAGTGCTGATACGTGTTCATCATAGATGGATCTTGAAAATATCGTTCAAAGTGAAAAAAGCCAATGTCAAAAATCACATACTGTATGATACAGTTTATATTAAATGTCCAGAAGAGGCAAAATCATAGAAGTAGGGTAGAGTAGTGTTTGCCTAGGGATGAGGGAGGGGGTGCAGGGTGTAGCAAGGGGGAACAGGTAGTGGCTGTTAACAGGTAAAATGTTCTTTGAGGGACGATGAGAATATTCTAAAATCATATTATGAGGAGGGCTGCATACTGTAAATATACTTAAAACCATTGAATGACATTTCAAATGGGTAACTTTGCAGATACAAACTACATCTCAATACAGTTTTTAACAGCGTATCTTTAATAGTGGGGCATCATGATCATCTCTGTTAGATCAATTCTCCTTTCTATCTAGATTTTCTAGTGATGCCCATGGACCACACCACAGCACATGTTTTCCATCTATAGAATTTAAGAGTTCTGTCTCCTTGTTTATTATTATCAACATTATTTTCATAGGACCTAGTAGAAGAATATATTTGATTAACTTAGCAATATCAAAGTGATTCCAATTTGTCCAGTTTTTTCAATAATCCAAATCAAGAGATGATGTAACTCCACCCATTGCACTCGGTCTATACCTTTGTCAGGGAATATTTCATCATTAAATTTGCATATGTAGTATTCACTACAGTATTCTTGACTTTCCTCCTCCATTTGGTGACTATAGGATGCTCATCTCTGTATGTACATGTTTATCTTTATGTGGTAAAAGTGAGGAGGAGGCTACTTCTTACAATTACTTCATTTCCTCAGAAAAGTTAACTGTCTCATGGTAGAAAAAGATAACTTGGGAGCAATCCAGATTTCTTCTTAGTATTCCCAGGTTGTCCATTCATTGGGACAATATCATGTTTGCCCTTTTTTCATCATATTCATTACTTCATGTACATTCCAACACCTCATGTTGATTGGGGGGGGCAGTGCTTTTCATCTAGAGAGGTAATGCTTTCACAATTTCCAAGTCCATGTTTGTGGTGATTCTAAGGCAAGAAATCACTTCTAGGAATCATTCCTCACTGGAGGTATCCATAAAATTTTCCCCAGAATTTAATCCAATTATTTCTATGGTAGAAGTTACCTTCTGCTATCCAAAGACCAGTGCCAATTATGTTCTGTTCATTATAGGTCTAATAGGAAGGCCACGTGGGATCATTTTTACTCCCCTCCAGAGATTGCTTGTAGGTATATTTGATAACTTCTCTTAGCATCACAGACTTGATTTTCTCTTTTTTTATTCTGGTTCATTTGTGAACTCCTACATGTGGGTTGTGTATTTCATTTTATTTCACTTTGTCCAGCCATAGTTTTAACCAATTTCTTTGACCCACTAGTTGATGACATTCTATCTTCACAATATATTCCTTTTGTATGAAGATTTAATTGCTTGCTATGGTGTATTCCTCTGGTTGTCCACATCTTTAAGGTCCTACTAACAACCTGATAATTTGATTTTACATGTCTTCTACATCACTGAACAATTTAGTTAACTTTATCCTCACTTGCCCGTTGCATACCCGCTGAAGCCCAAGGCTTTACTTGTAACTCACTTCCTCCTTTCTTGTGTTAAATATTTGTTTTCTTAATTTTTTGACACTGCAGTCTAATAACTGGTTTTCTTAAAGGGATCAAGTCTAGTTCTGTTCCTGCACGATCAGTCAGATCTCTTAAAATTTTTTTTTTGCACTACTTGATAGCTGAAAAGAATCTACTAACTTTGCCCAACATCCTACATCCCTACATTTGCTTTGATTTATAGACTTTGTGTCTTCTAAAGAACACTGTAATTAGTGATATGTAGCCAACTGTCTGACCCCAGTGCTGCAGGATCACTGGGGTCCAATCATTTGGCCAAGCAGTGTTTATGTGGGTTTTTATATCATTCCACATGTTATTTAGGCCAATACCCAATTTAAAAAATTTATCTCCTGGTGTCAGGATCCCTCTTATAGGGAGGAATGTGAGGAAGTCAGATCAGTATGCCCACAGGTTTCTGACCATCTATGGCCATTGCTATACTACTCCATTTTATTTTGTATGCCAACAAAATATTATGGATGACCTTGATAATAGGTGCCATTAATATTTTAACCTCAACCAACATCATTAGCCGAAAGGTTTGAATTCATGGCAAATTATTTAGTCACATTTTTTTTTTCCCAAGGCACTCTTCCTGGTGAATAGTTTTCTGCCATTAGTTTGTCCTACATTTTGTCATTGTTGTATTTGGTATTATGCATGATTTTTTTCTTGCCTGTTGTTGTTGATCATCATGATATGGATCTTGTGTCCTCAACTTTTTTTGAGGTGAAATTCATACAACATAAAATTAACCATTTTAAGCTTTACAAGTCCATGGCCCTGATATACTCACAAGGTTGGGCAACCACAGCCTCTCTGGTCCCAGAGCATCTTTATCACCCTCCAAGGAAACATCATGCCCAGTCACTGCCCATCAACAGATGAAAGGATTAACAAAATGTGATGCTTCCATATAATGAACTATTATTCAGTCAGAAAAAGGAGTAAAGTTCTAACACATGCAACACCATGGATGCACCTCTTGACTCTTTTTGATCATTATTCACAGGGAATGTGAGGGCTTCCAGGACCTGGCATTTGCAGAGTCTGTATGGAAGATGGAGCAGAATGGCAGGAACTCTTGGGATCCCATAGGATTGATGTCTGTGCCTCAGCCCACAGCACTAAGCACAAGGGGAGAGGCCTTCTCTGCAGCCAGCCACCCTGCTTCCTGGAAGGACATGGCTCTAGGCTTTGTCCTGCTGTCTGAGGTCTGTGGTGCATGGACTTCAGACTACTCCCCAGCAGACCCATGGAGGGTTTCAGGGTTATGGATGTTTCCTAGTATTGTCGAATATGGAGCTTGAATTCATTCTCATTCTTCTTGTTTTGAATGATGTTCAAAAGGCCAAAGTGACAGCACCATTTTTATCCAGCAGTTTTTCTGAGAATAGCCGCCTATTGTTTAAAAAGCACTTCCATATGAATAATCACCTTCTGTCTTGATGACAGCTCTGTGTGCTTGGGGTATTACCTGCATGGTTACAAATCACCCAGCATCAATGAGGCGGCAATTTGATGGGAACCAGGTTTTTTCTGTTTCCCAAAGTTTTCTTTTTGATTTTTTGTTTTTCTTTTTTTTGTGGTACGCGGGCGTCTCACTGTTGTGGTCTCTCCCGTGGCAGAGCACAGGCTCCGGACACGCAGGCTCAGAGGCCATGACTCACGGGCCCAGCCGCTCCGCAGCATGTGGGAACCTCCTGGATGGGGCACGAACCCGTGTGCCCTGCATCGGCAGGCAGACTCTCAACCACCAGGGATATTTTATAACACGATTTGTAACACTTGGAAAAAATTAACCAAGATATCTGAGCCTAAATTCTTCATATGTCAAAAGAAGATGATCTAGTTTTTGTGCAATTTTGATGAAATAATGTATGGCAGGTTTTCAACACATAGCATTCATTCAATTAATGCTGAATTCTCTGCATTAAATGAACTGAACAAACTGAATTTATGAAATGGTGTTTTCTTTACTGGAAAATATGTGATTTCCAAATTATTGTGCCACAGATCATCTAAAAGGTACAGTCAGGACACCACATCTCACCTGGTCTGATGAGTACAGAAAAGAATTGCATTAAGTGTCTTACAAGAGGTTTGGTACCTGTGTGCTAATCTGCACAAGTGCTAAAGGCTGAGAGCACCTGGCAAACTAGTATATACATGTTGGATAAACCACAAGGTCCTACCATCTAATACAGGGAACTATATTCCTGGAAAAGGACAGTATGGTACTGGCACAAAAACAGAAATATAGATCAATGGAACAGGATAGAAAGCCCAGAGATAAACCCACACACATATGTTCACCTTATCTTTGATACAGAAGGTAAGAATATACAGTGGAGAAAAGATAGCCTCTTCAATAAGTGGTGCTGGGAAAACTGGACAGGTACATGTAAAAGTATGAAATTAGAACACTCCCTAACACTGTACACAAAAATAATCTAAAAATGGATTAAAGACCTAAATGTAAGGCCAGAAACTATCAAACTCTTAGAGGAAAACATAGGGAGAACACTCTATGACATAAATCACGGCAAGATCCTTTTTGACCCACCTCCTAGAGAAATGGAAATAAAAACAAAAATAAACAAATGGGACCTAATGAAACTTCAAAGCTTTTGCACAGCAAAGGAAACCATAAACAAGACCAAAAGACAACCCTCAGAATGGGAGAATATATTTGCAAATGAAGCAACTGACAAAGGATTAATCTCCAAAATTTATAAGCAGCTCAATAACAAAACAACAAACAACCCAATCCAAAAATGGGCAGAAGACCTAAATAGACATTTATCCAAAGAAGATATACAGACTGACAACAAACACATGAAAGAATGCTCAACATCATTAATCATTAGAGAAATGCAAATCAAAACTACAGTGAGGTATCACCTCACACCAGTCAGAGTGGCCATGATCAAAAAATGTACAAACAATAAATGCTGGAGAGGGTGTGGAGAAAAGAGAACACTCTTACACTGTTGGTTGGAATGTAAATTGATACAGCCACTATGGAGAACTGTATGGAGGTTCCTTAAAAAACTACAAATAGAACTACCATACGACCCAGCAATCCCACTACTGGGCATATGCCCTGAGAAAACTATAATTCAAAAAGTGTCATGTACCAAAATGTTCATTGCAGCTCTATTTACAATAGCCAGGACATTGAAGCAACCTAAGTGTCCATGAACCGATGATGTGGCACATGTATACAATGGAATATTACTCAGCCATAAAAAGAAACAAAAATTGAGTTATTTGTAGTGAGGTGGATAGACCTAGAGTCTGTCATACAGAGTGAAGTAAGTCAGAAAGAGAAAGACAAGTACCGTATGCTAACACATATATACGGAATTTAAGAAAAAAAAAATGTCATGAAGAACGTAGGGGTAAAACAGGAATAAAGACACAGATCTACTAGAGAACGGACTTGAGGATATGGTGAGGGGCAAGGGTAAGCTGTGACAAAGTGAGAGAGTAGCATGGACATATGTACACTACCAAATGTAAAATAGATAGTTAGTGGGAAGTAGCCACATAGCACAGGGAGATCAGCTAGGTGGTTTTTGACCACCTAAAGGAGTGAGATAGGGAGGGTGGGAGGGAGCGAGACGCAAGAGGGAAGAGATATGGGAACATATGTATATGTATAACTGATTCACTTTGTTATAAAGCAGAAACTAACACACCATTGTAAAGCAATTATACTGGGCTTCCCTGGTGGCGCAGTGGTTGAGAGCCCGCCTGCCGATTCAGGGGACGTGGGTTCGTGCCCTGGTCTGGGAAGATCCCACATGCCATGGAGTGGTTGGGCCTGTGAGCCATGGCCGCTAAGCCTGCGCGTCCAGAGCCTGTGCTCCTCAACGGGAGAGGCCACAACAGTGAGAGGCCCGCGTGCCGCAAAAAAAAACACAAAAAAAAAACAATTATACTCCAATAATGATGTTAAAAAAATAAAAATAAAATAAAATAAAATAACGAATATGTATATATAGCTGAATCACTTTGCTGTAGAGCAGAAATTAACACAACACTGTAAATCAACTATACTTCAATAGTTTTTTTTAAAGGCTGAAAGCATCTGCAGTCAGACTGCATGGGCTCACCCAACCCATCCACTCACTAGCTAGGTCATTTTTGGCTGAGAAAATCCTCTGTTTTCCTTCTGAGAATCAAGGATAGTAATACTGTAGACATAACCTGTAGGTCATTAGGAGTTTTAATAAGGTCTGACATGTAAAATCTTTATACCACACCCAGCATATGGTCAGTACTTGATAAATGTCTGCTGTTATATTTCTGTGATTCCACATTCCCAGGACAATGAAGTCAGCTTTCTAGACAGGAGAGAAGGTTCTGCCTGATTAGAAGACCTAGCGCCCCAGTGCCTGGGAAGGGACATCTCCCATCTCTTGTTCTCATTTAACAGATGGGCCTTCTGGTTTATAAACCAGACTCTTGGTACTTGCTCAGCATCTGTTTTTCTTCCTGCATCTGATCAACTCTGGGTGCCTTTAAAACTGTAAATTGCTGAAACTGCAAAGCTGAGAATTAGAATCCAGATCATGGCGTTGCTATAAACAGCACAGCCTAGGAAAACAGCTGGCCTCCTCAGATGACACTTGTACTCTCACATAACCCAAATTCTAATGGAAGGAATTTATGTAGAGAGCACGTTATTCACACATTTTGACTCTCTGCCTGTGTTCTCTGTGATCTAAGCTCCTCTGGAAAGATTGAGGTTTTCTTCCTTTGCCTCAGCTCATGCTACTTCTTGAAGACCATAACAACCCTCCAGTTACTCAGAGGAAGTGCTTTACATTTGCAAATCATTCCAGGAAGCCAGATGAGTTGACATTTCTAAGCTATTTTTTTTCCTTAAGGATGCTTATCAACTTAAATACTGGAACACATCCAAATTGTTACTCATCACATTAAAAAAAAAAAAAACTAATGTAGAATTTTCCTATTCAAAAAAAACCCACATCAGTTATCCTTTTGTTACTTGTGCTAAAGCAGATATAAAGACCTTAAAGATTTGAATTACGACATCTGAAAACTGATGACAGCATGTCATGAGGTGGGTCATACAAAGGAGATAGAACACGCTTTACCTGGCAACACACAGGTAAATGATACCATTGTCCACATGTAGGGGACAAAGAGATCTGCACTGAAATCAGCTCTGTGTAAATGAATGTCAGGCCAGAAGACTCGTGTTAGGAAAAGAGGTCGAGAACAATTGCGAATTAAAGAGGCTGAGTGTCCTGCTCATATTAAATAACCTCTATGCTCTATGCAGACTTCTTCCACTGTTAAAACCCATTCTGCAGCAGTAATGCAAGATAATTAAAATTAGAGAAAAGAAATCCAAAACACTTGGAAGTGAAAAACCTTATTAGTATAAAGTTCTGATTGTTACTCTCACTTTTAGGTTGGCCTGGCACACACATGAATTTAGCAAATTACAAACACCAAGAAACGTTTGCCTTTATCACTAGAGCATATTCTCTTGTCTTCTATTGGGAACACTTTGGTCTACTTCTTCCCTGTTTCTGAATCTTAATTCTACCCTTATTTACATTTCTGCCTTTGAAGGAAGCTTCCTGCTTGTCTCTGGGACCCTGACTCCCAGCTCAGGCCCAAAGATTATGGATGATCACTTGTTTCTGGATCAACCTCCAGAATCTCCCCGAGAATTCCATCTCCTGCCACCAGGTGAGGACAACCACTGTCCCAGCGCCCTGGGAGTCCCCTAAACGACCGCTTTGCCCAAGAGCTCTGAGAGATATCACCTTCATGAACTGAATTTCATAAACACACACACACACACACACAACAATCAGCAAGAGAAATGAAACACTAGACTTTTGAAGGGGTTTAGGGAAAGTAGGAAAACACAGGCTCTGGTCTCTACTGCCACGTAAGACTTATTCAGAAAGTAAGGAACTTTCCCCCAAAGTAACATGTAATATTACCCCGGGAAACTCCTACTGCTCAGAAGCCCAAGACTGTTTCAGAGTCATCCTCCTGACACAGTGTAGAATCCATGGGGATTCCCCACAGGCAACACCTCTAAGTTCAGATCTATCCCAAGCTCCCTAAGTTCTGGCATGGCCTTTCATCAGCAGATAAAACTTCCCTCTAGACCAGCACTCAATGAACAAACACACTGTCTGTTTTTGTAAGTAAACAATTAATGGAATGGCCATTCATTTCTGTCCTGTCCATGGCTGCTTTCCCATTACACAGGCAGAGGTGAGTAGCTGCAATAGATATTGTGAGCCTGGAAATCTGAAACGTGTGCTCTCCAGCCTCAACATAAAAAAACTGCTGGCTTACTCCTCAAGACCAGGAACTGGTCATTTTTTGACAATGTTGGTATTTATTTTTCCCTGTATGGCATTCTTCTCTGTTATCAATGGTTTTTCAGTAGCATATGACTTTTTCTCAGAAATTGATGGAGGCAGGTAATGGGCAAACTTAACTGGTTAGTTTCCCCAGAATGGAAGTTCCTCTAAAAAGTGATTCTTCACATGTGAATATTAAACATAACACATTTTATAGTTCAATTACAAAGTTACCCAGAAGAACCATAACTTGTGGTTGCACATATCATATCATGCAGCCAAATCAATTTCATATTTTAGACACTTTTCTTGTTAATGCAGCAGTTTTTCTCAATTGTTATAGAATGTCAAAGGGAATTAGTAATATGAAGACTTCTATTACATAGTCCTTTCCTTTGAAGCCAGGGTTACTCTGCAAGGAGAGCCACCCCACGTGATCACCCAGGCTGTGCTGCAGACAGTGGATTGTGCACAGCTTATACAGTAAAGTACAGTCTAGAGTTGTGCAGTGCCCATCCTACACAACTGTGCATGATGGACCCACATATTTCTGAGCCAAGTTCACAAAGAGATTGAGATAAAAGAGGATTGGGTATAACCAATATGGAAAACAGTATGGAGGTTCCTCGGAAAACTAAAAATAGAATTACCATATAATCCAGCAATCCCACTCCTGGGAATATACCCGGACAAGACTATAATTCAAAAAGATACATGCACTCCCTATGTTCATAGCAGCACTGTTCACAACAGTCAAACATGGAAACAGTCTAAATGTCCATCAACAGATAAATGGATAAAGATATGGTATATAGATACAATGGAATATTACTCAGCCATAAAAAAGAACAAAATAATGCCATTTACAGCAACATGGATGTAACTAGAGATTGTCATACTAAGTGAAGTAAGTCAGAAAGATAAAGACAAATATCATATGATATCACTTATATGTGGAATCTAAAATATGGCACAAATGAACCTATCTATAAAACAGAAATAAACTCATAGGCATAGAGAACAGACTTATGGCTGCCAAGGGGGAAGGGAGGAGGGAGAAGGAGGGATTGGGAGTTTGTGGTTGTTAGATGCAAACTATTACATTTAGAATGGATAAACAACAAGGTCCTACTGTATAGCACAGGGAACTCTATTCAATATCCTGTGATAAACCATAATGGAAAAGAATATAAAAAAAGAATTGTATATATGTATATTACTGAGTCACTTTTCTGTACAGCAGAGATTGGTACAACACTGTAACTCAGCTATACTTCAATAAAAAAATTAAAAAGAAGAGGATTGGATTGTCAAATCAGACTCAGACAAATTGCATTCTTTCCCAGCATCAATGTCACATGTAATTTCAACGGGACAAGTAACCAGGAGGCAAGTGAAGCAGAGAGAGGTCTATAGACTTTTCTCATCACATTGGACACACTTGGCCCATTTTAGCATATGACATCTCTAAATAATATATGTGGCTCCATGCTTACAGGAAAGAGAGACATCTGAGTCATGAAACATTTTCAATTTATACTTTATGTACAGGTAACAATCTAGCTTAAATGACATTTTTCAGGCTGCCATGCCTTATAAATCCATAGGTGTGTTGATCCTGAGCAATCTTAAACAACCCAATACATCCTATTGATAAAGACTCTCCTTTACCTAGCAGACACCATAGTGTGTTCACCAATATAGTAGTTACAGGGACATGTCACCGACTCACCTTCCTTTCACTCCTGGAGCAGTTCCGTAACCTCTTACTTCCCAGAACGTTTACCTAAGGCAGCGGAGTGAAGGTAGCCACGGTAGAACATTGGAATCTTCCTCAAGGACAGGCAAAAGCTAAGGGCCAGGGCAGTTAGAAGCAGGTCAGCACCAACTTGAACAGGAACATAGGCTGAGAACAAAGTAAGGATGATCTAAATCCTCCAAGGTGAGGTTTCCCGGTGGGTGTCACATAGGGTGGAAGCACACATCTCCTGACCAGAAGCAGAAGGCTATGGTCAAGGACAGTCAGGACTCTGGAATTAGAAAAATTTCACTTCATTTAGGACTCCATCTTCCCCAATGCAAAGAATCTGTGAATAAGTAACCTCACTTCTCTGAGACGCAGTCCCCCACCAATGGAGGTGAGCTTATAACACTGTGTCGAGGGGTAAACATTATGTGAGGGCCAGCACAGTGCAAGTACTGCCCTTCTTGTGGTCCACGGGGCTGCCACAGCCTTGTGCACACTTCCAAACCAAACGGCCACACCAAAGTTGTAAGAAAAGTGCTCAGAAACATGAAAACAGGCAAAAGAAATTTCCAGGTACTCTTTCAGTGCAGGGTTAGTGTTGACTTTCTAATTAATGAGCTACTTTATAACTCTGTAAGGGCAGAGAATAATTTGTAGATTTTTATCCACTGGAACTGCAGATAAGTTTCTCCAATGGAACACATGACCCTACATAGTGTGGCTTATAGCCCTGTTGGAAATTAACCAGTGTTACATTTATCTAGCCATCTACTAAATTGCCTTTACATACGTTGGTTCTCGAATGCTATTTGGACTGGTATTAGCAGCACCCATGTTCCCCTCATTAATTCATGAGTTGAGCAAAATCTCTGACACATGCTTATTTTACTTTAGCATGAAAGTCATATATCATCCCTTTGAACATGACAATGTGACCAAATGTACTTGAAGCTTTTGAGTAGGATTCAGAGATGATTCTGTCATACACACCACATAGAAAGTCAGGTCGAGAGAAAACATTTTATTGATTTGGGGTGCCAGGTGGAAGATTCTGAGCAATGGGGGAAACTCTACCTGTTGAGGTCTCCTCATCACCTCCTGCAGTCTATTCTCCAAGATGGAGGTGTGTCATCCATCTGCTTCAAGGGAACCCTCTGTAGGCAGAGGAGATTGGCTCTGTTCCAAGTCTCTGAGGTCAACCTTGTCTTCGACCTTTTGCTTGCCATGCTTTTCCACAGAATTACTCAACTTCATCCTCAGAATACCCAGATCCAACAGACCCAGACTGGGGTGTAGACGTAGAATCAAAGAGGCTCAAATAGTCTCTTATCCTGTTCTTAGTATTTTAAGCCACTCAGATCACCAGCTAGGCAAAACCAATTCCCCAGGGCTTCTAGGATAAACCACTGGAATTTAGGGCAAAAGAGACTTCAGTTTACAAACATTTTCCCTCATTCAAGTGTCTTCCTTCAGCACCACACAGGTGGCCATTGTGAAGACAGAAGCACGATGTCTGAGGTTTCAGTGATTGGACAAATGCCATTTCCTCAATGGCAGTATTTTTCTGAGATGAACACTATCTAATCCCTTCTCATGAGAACTCTGTCCACATTTTCTTTCAGTAACTTCAGAATGAACTTTCTCTCAGCATTTTCCCTTACTTCTAATCCTAAGAGTCTCCTCATTCATCCCTCAGGGTTTCTAGTCCATCCTTATACGTCTGCAAGTAGACCAGCTTGCTGTAGAAGCCTAGGGCTATGAGTAATAGGAATATTGGATTCACTGTATGAAAGGGAATTCAAGATGATGCAGGGGATGTGGAAACTGCTAGACTTGTCACTTGGGAATGACAACATTAAGAACAACCTTGTCACTCTTAATAGGAGGTATATAGGGTAGAGGCTGGAGCTTTGGAAAGTTTGCTATTTCTATCATATTGTGAAATCTTAACTATAAAACTCAAATTACAAAGAAAGGGAGAAAAGCATATGCATGAATGAGACTTGTTGCGAAATCCTTAAAATGTGTGTCTGGAAGCCTTTCTTCCTTTGACAGACTGGTTCTCTATCATCTCCACAATTAGAACTTCCTGAGGAGCTTGTGAAGTCCCGAGATCCAAGCTGCACCGGGAACTATTCCATCAGGCTTTGTGGGAGAGGGTGGATTTACACACTGGTATATTCTAAACTTCTTCCAGATTCTCCAGTGGTTCTGCTTCAACACATCTTCCACATGTCTGTTAAAAGTAAACTAAATTAAATAATGTATATGTTATGGTCAAAATAAATAGTGAGGCTTATTTTTGTAAAACAGGCATATGTGATTTTGAATGGCATACCTCTATTTTATGTTACTTGATTTTAAGTTAAATAGCATACTAACTGCCTTAGAAGAGTTTCTCAATTAAAGCAGGATTATCTTTTGGCAGCTTCAATCCTGAAGTAAGTATATCTGAAAGGAGCTTAGCATTTATACAACTCACCTTTGAACTTGGAAGTGACCCTCTTCCTGTCTACCTGTCACTCTCACACCAGCCCACGTGCAAATGCAGACGCATCACAAGCACCCACCATGCCTTTAGTGTGTATGTACTGGCATGATACTTATGCTGTGTTGAGGGTTAGTTTTACACAGTCATATTTATTTAAAAGAATCTGCTTCATCCATTACTGAACATCAGAGGACATAATTATTTTCTTCAACTTTCACTGTAATTTTTTAGCATCCCTCAAAATGCACTACTGAAGCAGAACTCACATTTCCAATAACAACTGTGTCCTGGATGAGTTATGTCATGTAACTTTCCTTCCTGTTGCCTCTGGGACTTGATTGCTTAAATACCTTGGAAATATTATGACTCATTCCGTATTTGCTTGGTATTTATGATAATATCATCCAGAAATCAGAGCCTATATTCATTTAAAGTACAGTGATTGAATTAGTTGATTTCCAGCTGAATCATCCAGTGTAGATTAAAACATAAAAATAAACTATGCCTCCTAAATGTTTAGTCAGTTTCTCAAGAGTTTTGAAAGGGTTAATTAGAAAGAGACTAAATAATTTTGTTTTCCAACAGTGTGAGTGCTAAGGACTCAATCAGCTGATTTTGCTCAATTCCAAAAATGGCTTTTCAAGCGCACAGTTGAGTGAATAAGTTCATCACTGACATCCCCAAGCAGTAAGCTATGCACCAAAGTTTCCTTCTTGGGTAGGGACATACTTGTAATATTCCAAATTAAAAAAGAAAAAAAAAACACTTCTTATACATCCATGGATTCAAGAATTATTTCTGAACTTTTGTCATGCTTTATAAATTGTGCTAGGTGAGCAGACTACATTAGTGAAAATTCCCAGCCACACCAGAGATGAAATCACAGTTTAGTGTAGAGATGGAAAATTAAGCAAGCAATGATGATGCAGTGTGATTTGTGTCATGCCAAAGAAAGCTCAGGAGGCTGTGAATTTTATAAAGGAAGCTGCTTAATTCATTTTGATACTCGTTGAAGATTTCCAGAAAGAGATATTTAAACCAAGACTTTTTAAATCAGATATAAGCTCACCAGTTGAAAGGTTATGTAGGCAAGGAGAAAAATGCATGAATGGTCAGAAGAAAAATTATGCAATATACAAATGACAAGTACGTTAGCAGCCTTCATGAGGGATGTTGACAATTCCCCATAGGTAGAAATACTGTCGTGTGTGTGTGTGTGTGTGTGTGTGTTGTAGTAAGATACGCAAATCTGATCAGCAATGTAAAAATACAATTTTAACAGTAAGAAACAAATTGGAGAGACACTTTCAACAAAATCGAAATAATAGAGATAGGATCTTCCCTCCCTCCTAAAGCAGCAAAAAATACTGGACAAAATATATTAAACAATGGTTTCAAGACCCTGGACATGAGGCAACAAAGGGCATTGATCCCTAAAGATATTTAACTAATGATGTGCAGACCACACTAGCTCAGTGACCTTGAGAGAGGAGACACAGGCTGGGACACAGGAGGACTGAGTCCAGTTAAAGGAAGAGCCAGGACTCAGGAGAGACCAGAAGAGAGAGTACAGAGAGGAGAGAGCAGGACAAAGGATGAACTACAGAAACCACACTCATAAGTATTCACCTGAGTGCTAATCACATGTGTGCATGAAGAAAATATCCAAGGCTGGGGAAAGAAGCTGCTGTGATGATGAGAGAAAACTGTGAGGTGCTAAGTAAGGCAGGTTCAGGGGGCAGCAGACAGAGTACCCAGATGCATCTCATTTAGGACTGGAGAGACATTATCCCTCCTCCCAGTGTCTGGTCCCACCTGACAATTATTAAAAACTAGACCTGAAAATAGTATACTGTTTCAAAGTAACTTAATCATATCCCTGAGCCAAGCTCAAGAACACATATGGGAATACAAAAAGAAACATTACAAAACAAGGTAACATTTATCATATCTAACATCCAATCAAATATTACACTAGGTATGCAAAGAAGTAAAAAAATGAAAAAATGAAAAAATTCATAATGAGGAGAAAAATCAATTTAAAAGCGTCTAACAGATGTCAGAATCAGCAGACAAGGATCTACAGATATATTATGACTTTATATGTTACAGGGTTAAGTAGAGAAATGGAAGATATTAAGAAATATTTGATTTAAACTTCTAGGTCTGAAAATTGCACCACGTGAAATTTTAAAAAATATACCAAATTGTATTAACAGCAAAGTGGATATCACAGATGGAAAAATTAGTGAATATGGAAACATAGCAATAAAAATTATCCAGTATGAAACATGGAGAGAAATAATGATTTTTAAAAATGTAATAAAAGCATTTGTAAGCTATGGCACAGTTTTCAGTGTCCTAATATACATGTAATTGAAACCCATGAAGAAATAAAGGGGGTAGAGAAAATATTTGAAAAATCTATGACCAGAACTATTCCTAATTTAATGAGAATTATATACCCATGACTCCAAGAAAATCAACAAAACTCAAACACAAGAAATATATAGAAAACTACACCAATATGCATCACAATCAAATTTCTTGAAATCAGTGATAAAGAGAAAAAATGTAAAGTAGCCAGGGGTACATGTGGGGTGTACGTACAGGTGGGGAGATGGCAGAATTTTCAGAAACAGAGCAAGTGAGAAGAGAGTGGAGCAGTATCTTTAAAGATCTAAAAGAGAAAAAAATACTCTTAACTGAGAACTCTACCCACTGAAAATATCTTTCAGAAACAAAGGTAAACTAAGTTTCAGTCATGCAATAGCTGAGAGAATTCACTACCAAAAATCTTGGACTATAAGGTATGCTAGAAAAAGTCTTTGAAGATAACATGGGAGAAAACCTAGATGACATTGGCAATGGTGATGCCTTTTTAGATACAACTCCAGAAACACGATCCATGAAACAATTAATAAGCTGGACTTTATTAAAATTAAACATTTCTACTCTGTGAAAGACAATGTCAAGAGAATGAGAAGACAAGGCATCAACTAGGAGAAAATATTTGCAAAAGACGTCCCTGATAAAGGACTGTTATCCAAAATGTTCAAAGCTCTTGAAACTCAACAATCAGAAAATAAGTAATCCTATTTAAAAGGTAGGCCAAAGACCTTAACAGACACCCCACCAAAGGAGATACCCAATGACAAATAAGCACATAGAAAATGTTCCACGTCATATGTCATCAGGGAAACGCAAAGTAAAACAACGAGATATCACTATACACCTTTTAGAATAGTCAAAATCCAGAAAGTCTGGAATACTGGCAACACCAAATGCTGGGGAAGAGGTGGAGAAATGGAATTCTCATCCTTTACTCAGGAGAATGCAAAATGGTGCAGTCACTTTGGAAGAGAGTTGGTAGTTTCTTACAAAACTAAGCATACTCTTACCATGAGATCTAGTAATCACACCCATTGGTATTTACCTAAAAGAGTTGAAAACTTATGTCCACACAAAAATCTGCACATGGATGTTTATGGTATTCATAACTGTAAAAACTTGGAAGCAACCAAGATTTCCTTTGGTATGTGAGTGGACAAATAAACTGTGGTCCATCCAGAGAATGGAATATTATTCAGCACTCAAAAGAAATGGCTATCAAGCCACAGAAAAACATGGAGGAACCTTGAATGTATATCACTAAGTGAAAGAAGCCAACCTGAAAATGTTACATACTCTACAGTTACGCCTATATAACATTCTGGAAAGGGTGAAACGATGGAGATGGTAAAAAGATTAGTAGTTGCCAGTAGCAGGAGGGGAAGAGAAATGAATAGGCAGAACACAGAGTATTTTTAGGACAATGAAAATATCCTGTATGATATTTTAATGATAGATATGTGTCATTATATATTTGTCCAAGCCTATAGAATGCACAATACCAAAAGTGAACCCAAAAGTAAACTATGGACTTTGGCTGATTAAGATGTGTTAACATAGCTTCATCCTTGGTATCTCCCTCTTGGTTTATTGTAAACTTAAAGCTTCTCTGAAAAATGTCCAATGATTAGTGTTCTCCTAAGAAGAGGGAAATTTAGACACAAAGACCCAGGAGAGAAGGCCATGTGAAGATGGAGGTGGAGATGGAAGAGATGCAACTACAAGCCATATCTATACTTTCAAGGCCAATGAACCTCAAAGAGGAATCACACACAAGAACCCAGCAATCATGCTGTTGGAAATTAAAGACAGAGTAAGATTTTGAAAGCAGCCAGGTTCAAATAAGGTACATTTCCTGTAGAGAACAACAGTTCAAATGATTGCATATGTCTCATCAGAAAACATGGTGGCCAGAAGGAAGAAAGGATATTATTAAATTGCTGAAAGGAAAGAAATGACAATCCAGAAGTGTTCAAATAACTCAGTAGTGGGCAGAGAGGGGAAAAAAGTGGGAAAAAAAACCCAGAGGGAAAAAACAGAAAATTATCATAGACAAGAAAAGGCTGTTAGGTAGTAATTAAACAGCCAGTCCCCAACAAAAACTCTAGAGGCATGTGTGCCTATCATCAGAGCTTCAATATACATGAGAGAAAAAAAAAGAATTCAAAGAGGAAATAGACAATCCGGTATTTTACTTATGGACTTAAATACTGTTCTCTTTTTCTTTCAACCAATTTGTGTCTTTGGACCTAAAATGAGTCCCTTTTAGATAACAGACAGTTGCATTATGTTATTTTTTAATCAATTCTGCCACATTCTGCCTTTTTAATTTGAATACCTAATCCGTTTTTTCATTTAATGTAATTACTGAAAAGGAAGTGCTTAATTCTGTCAATTTGTAATTTGTTTTCTCTGTGACTTATTTCCTTAATTCCTCCGTTACGTTATGTGTGTTTTAATCGATACACGTGTGTGTGTGTGTGTGTGTGTGTGTGTGTGTGTGTGTTGTGTCTTAATAGATATTTTCTAGTGTTCCATTTTGATGTTATTCTTTTTATCCTTTTCTTTTTGTTTTACATTACAGCCCTGTACTTTATTGATTTTATAACTGGTAGTATGTACCTCTTAATCCCCTTCATCTGTTTTGACACTCCCCCCCTCACTCCTCACTCCTCTCCCCTCTGGTAGCCACTAGTTTGTTCTCTGTACCTGTGACTCTGTTTCTGTTTTGTTGTACTTGCTTAGTTGTTTTGTTTTCTTAGATACCACGCATAGGTGAAAACATTCAGTGTTTGTCTTTCTCTGTCTGAGTTATTTCACTAAGCATATTACCCTCCAGGTCCATCCATGTTGTTGCAAATGGCAAGATATCATTCTTCTTTCTAACTGATTAATATTTCCTTATATACCACATCTTCTTTATCTATTCATCTGTTGATGGGCAATTAAGTTACCTACGTATATTAGCTATAGTAAATAATGCTGCTATGAACATTAGGGCACAAATATCATTTCAAATTAGAGCGTTTGTTTTCTTCAGATAAGTACTCAGGAGTGGATTGTATGGTAGTTGTATTTTTAATTTTTTTGAGGAACCTCCCTATTGTTTTCCTGTACCAATTTACATTTCCACCAATTGTACACTAGGGTTCCCTTTTCTCCACATCCTTACCAACACTTATTTGTTGTCTTTTTGATAATAGCCATTCTAACGGGTGTGAAGTCGTATTTCATTGTGGATTTATTTGTATTTCCCTGATGACTAGTGATATTGAACATCATTTCATGTTCCTGTTGGCCACCTGTATGTATTTTTTGGAAAAAATTGCCTATTCAGGTCCTCTACTTATTTTTTGTTTAATGGACTTCTTTCATATTTGAAAGAGTTGAGTTGTCTGGGTTCTTTATATATTGTGGTTATTAACCCCTTTTTGGACATATTGTTTGCAGATGTCTCTCATTAAGTAAGTGACCTTTTCATTTTGTTGATGTTTTCCTTTACTGTGTCAAAGCTTTTAATTTTGATTAGGTTCTATTTGTTTATTTTTGCTCTTGTTTCCCTTGCCTGAAGAGAAGGATCCATAAAAATATTTCTAACTCCTATTTAAAAGAGCATACTGTGTATGTTTCTTCTAGAAATTTTATGGTTTCAGTTTTTGTCTTACATTTAAGTCTGTAATCCATTTTGAGTTTATTGCTATATATGGTATGAAAAGCTGTTTTAGTTTCATTCTTTTTGTGTAGCTCTCCAGTTTACCCAACACCACTTATTGAAGAAACAGTCTTTTCCCTATTGTATATTCTTGCCTCCTCTGTTGCAGATTAAATGACCATATGTGCATGGGTTTATTTCTGGGCTGTCTATTCTCTTCCATTGATTTATGTGTCTGTTTTTGTGCCAGTACCATACTGTTTTGAATTATTTAGTCTGTAGGATGGTTTGAAGTCAGAGAGTGTGGTACTTCCAGATTTGCTCTTCTTTCTCATGATTGCTTTGGTTATTCAGGGTGTTTTGTGTTTCTATACACATTTTAGGATTATTTGTTCTAGTTCTGTTAAAAATGCCATGGATATTTTGATAGGGATTTTATTGAACCTGTAAATTGCTTTGGAGAGTATAGCCATTCCAGAAACATGGAATATCTTTCCATTTATTTGCATTGTCTTCTACTTTTTTTTTCTAATCAATGTCTTATATTTTTCAGAGTACCGGTCTTTCATCTTCATGGTTAAATTTATTCCTCAGTATTTTATTCTTTTTGATAGTAAATGGTATTATTTTCTTGAATTCTCTTTATGATAATTCATTGTTAATGTATAGAAATGCAACACTGGATCAGTCCTGTCTGAACTTCTCCAGATCCACATCACAAAAAATATATTTTAATTTAAAATCTTTGGTTTCTGATTATTTGAAGCTAATTTATGTATAGTTAGTTGTTTCCTTTCTCCATGAAGAAGTTTCATGATAATAACATTTTAAGGGGGAAAAAGAAAAAGTGACGCTTTAAAATAGTTACTATGGTTGGAAAATACAGAGTAAGTATCAAACCATCACATTTTCCTCATTTGATTCACAATTTTTCTCTCATTTGCCAGTTCTCTGTTGCTGACTTGCTTACTAATATTTTAAGAAGCCAGGAAGTATCTTGTAACCTCATTATGTGATTTGATGCTTACGTAGATTTTGAACTAGGTAATCGAGACAGGAACATAAGATTCTGTGTACCTAAGAGGCACAATAGAATAGAATGAAAGTCAGTGAAGGTCCCATTTTTCACAATTGTTATACTGTTAGTTCTGAAAGAGCAATGCTTAGTTATTTCTGTTCAATCTAATTCACTAACATAGATAATCATTACAAAAACGTTTGCAACTCAAAATTGTGGTAAATTTTATATTTTTATTGCCTCCATTACAGTAAAATATTACTTGGATTGTTACACTAAAGATTGCTGTCTAGATGAGGCTAGGCAAAAAAGATTGTAAATATATGTATAAATGACATGCATTTGATATTAATGTATTCTAAGCCATTTATTCTTGCTCATGGAGAATTTTTTAAAGTAATATATATTTTAGAAAGGAAAGCCATCTAGAGAACAGATGAATGATGGGATTTTAAATAGACCAAGATATTAAAACATATAAAATTGTTTAATACCATGCTATGGTTTATTGGAAAGTAATAGCATACTTTCTTTTTTCTTTTATTCTGGTGAATAAAAAAGTTAACTTCATTGTTTTCTAGCTGATCCCCCCCCCCCTTTTTATTAACATCTTTATTGGAGTATAATTGCTTTACAATGGTGTCTTAGTTTCTGCTTTATAACAAAGTGTATCAGCTATACATATACATATATCCCCATATCTCCTCCCTCTTGCGTCTCCCTCCCACCCACCCTATCCCATTCCTCTAGGTGGTCACAAAGCACCAAGCTGATCTACCTGTGCTATGCAACTGCTTCCCACTAGCTATCTATTTTACACTTGGTAGTGTATATATGTCCATGGCACTCTCTCACTTCGTCCCAGCTTACCCTTCCCCCTCCCCATGTCCTCAAGTCCATTCTCTACATCTGCATCTTTATTCCTGTGCTGCCCCTAGGTTCCTTAGAACCTTATTATTGTTTTTTTTAGATTCCATATATATGTGTTGGCATACAGTATTTCTTTTTCTTTCTGACTTACTTCACTCTGTACAACAGACTCTATGTCCATCCACCTCTCTACAAATAACACAATTTCACTTCTTTTTATGGCTTTGTAATATACCATTGTATACATGTGCCACATCTTCTTTGCCCATTCATCTGTCGATGGACATTTAGATTGCTTCCATGTCCTGGCTATTGTATATAGAGTTGCAATGAATATCGTGATAGGTAACTCTTTTGAATTATGATTTTCTCAAGGTATGTGCCCAGTAGTGGGATTGCTGGGTCATATGGAAGTTCTATTTTTAGTTTTTAAAGGAACCTCCATACTGTTCTCCATAGTGGTTGTATCAATTTACATTCCCAACAACAGTGCAAGAGGATTCACTTTTCTCCACACCCTCTGGAGCATTTATTGTTTGTAGATTTTTTGATGATGGCCATTCTGACTGCTGGGAGGTGATACTTCATCGTAGTTTTGATTTGAATTTTTCTAATGATTAGTGATGTTGAGCATCGTTTCATGTGTTTGTTGGCGATCTGTATATCTTCTTTGGAGAAATGTCTCCCTAGGTCTTTTGCCTATTTTGGGGTTGGGTTGTTTGTT